>NW_006408688.1:4040356-4048505 GCF_000296735.1 Chrysochloris asiatica | reverse complement strand
TTGGTTGATGATGTGTGGAGGGGATTGGAACCATGGCAATGAAATGATATACGATAAAATGAATGTAAAACTAAAGTTCTCTCAAGTAAACTATCATATAATTCACAATAAAACATTAAAAAAAAGTTAGGAGTCATAGAATCATATTCACACTGCAAGCTAAAGCATAAACACAGATGGAAAATTGAGTTCTCTGCAAATCATCAGAGCTAGAGCAGTGTTCACCACTCATTAAGAAAAGATGGTATGGGAGTAAGCATCATCACCTCTAATGTTGAACACTCATTTCTGCCAGTAATAGAAAGTTCTTTGAGAAATCTCAATGATAGCATTTAAGTCCCTTAGAAGCATGGTCTGATCTTCTACACAGAGCTGATGGAGAGTTCATGAATAGTCTGGAATAGATTTTCACCAGAAATTATTTAGTAAACAATTAGGAAAAGTTAAGCTCATGTTGAAAGACAGACCATAATTGAATAGCAATCTTCATTTATTTGATAGGCTTCTTAATCAGAGATCACGAGGGTAGAATCTCCCAGGATAGACAAATAAATAAATAAAAGGCAATTTCATTCAATTGTCTTTTTATAAGAAGAAGACTCATTGCATTTCAATCCAAATAAATTTTATGATTTTTTTCCCTCCTACATATCAGTCAAGTCTCTCTCTGCCTGGTCAACTATATGGATACTACTTCACTTCTGTTTCTGCCACCTCTGAGTTATAATCCCAAATCTGACATTGATCACCTGGCATGTCACCAAGGAAGGACAGCAGATGCTGATACAGTGAACTGACAAACATTTATTTTCTTACCTGCGGGCTGTCTATAAATTTTGTTCTAGGTCCCTGTTTAATATAATTTGCAGAAACAGAAAGATGCTATTGAAATATCCTGATCATGCAGCATGTGATTGGTTTTAATATATAATAAAAATATACATTATAGAAAATAAAGTTGGAAGCTGAATATTTCAGAAATTAAATGAGAAAAACAGGGGGTTAGAGTACAGAATCTGGTAGGATGTCACAATTAGTGAGAAAAGCACATCAGGATGATATTAAAAAACTGGTTTTGTGTTTCAACCAATATGGTCAAGTGAAAATCCAATAATTATCTTCTCTTCAGAACTGACTTGAGGGCAATTAACAACACCAACAACTTCAGATATAAATATTTCATCAATATTATGAACCAGAGCCATCTCCTTGATTATAGCTACTTACCCAAAAGTATAAATAGCAAAATGTGCATTGATTTACCATGCATTCATAACAGAAATCTCTTAAAAACAATAAGGGGAAATTTCCTTAACTTGACAATGAGTATCCATAAAAAGTCTATTGATAATATTATATTAAATGTTTCTCCTTAAGTTCTAGGATTCCTTGAAGCAAATGAAAATGAAAACACAAAAAAAACAAAATCTTTGGGTTACAGAAAAGTCAGTGCTTAGGGGACAAATTATAGCATCTAATGCACATATCCAAAGATTAGAAAGAACTAAAATCAACACATTTTCACATTTCCAATAATGAGAAAAAGATCAGCAAAGTAAGCCTACAGTGACCAGAAGAAAATAAATAATAAAGACTGTTGTTGTTAGGTACCATTGAGTCAGTACTGACTCATAAAGACATTATGCATAATAGAAAGAAAAACGTCCTGGTCCTGAGTCAACCTCACAATCATTGCTAAATTTGATCCCACTGCTGCTACCACTGTGCCAATCCATCTCATATGGAGTCTTCCTTTTTTTCTCCAATCTTCCACTTTACCAAACATGATACCCATCTCCAGGGACTGGTACCTCCTAACAATATGGCCAAAGTATGGAAGACGAAGTCTGTCTATCTTGGCTTCCAGGAAGAACTGGCTGTATCTCTTCCAACACACATCAGTTTGCTCTTTTGGAAGTCCATGGTACTTTTAATATTCTCCTTCAACACTATATCTTAAATGCATCAATTCTTCTATGGTCTTCCTTAATCACTGTCCAACTTTTGCATGTATATGAGGTTATTGAAAATGTCATGTCTTGGGTCAGGTGAACCTTAGTCCTTAAACTGACATCTTTGCTATTTAGCACTTTAAACAGGTCTTGTGCAGCAAATTTGTCTAATGAAATACATCATTTGATTTCTTGACTGCTTCTTCCATGAGTGTTGAGGGTTAATCCAAGCAAAATGAAGTCTTTGGCAACTTCAATATTTTCTCCATTTACCATGATGTTATATTTTAGTCCAGTGGTCAGGGGTTTTGTTTACTTTACATTGAGGTACAAATAACGATTAGAGCAGAAAAAAAAATGAATTAGAAAACAAAAATGATAAAAAGAATCAACAATGCAAAATTAATAAAATTGACAAGTCACTGACAATAAAAGAAAAGAGGGTGAAGCCACTTAACAACAACAACCACATAGATATGGCCCTGTATGATAAACACTGGACTGCTAACCACAAGGTCAGCAGTTCAAAACCAATACCAAATAACATGCATAGGAAATTATATAGATGACAGCACAACAGGACCAATGGTAATAAAAAGTATAGTAACAGAATATTATGGAGTCTTGGTGCGGTGCTATAAGATAAGCATTCAATCAAAAGGTTGGTTTGAACTGCAAGGCTGGTGGTTCAAACTCATCAACTATTACTTGAAAACCCTATAGAGGGTCTCTATGGGTCCGAACCGACTCCACAGTATTTAACAACACCAATGAAGAGTTGTGTGCAATAGTTTTGAAAATTTAAAAGAAATGGATACATTTTTAGAAAAACATGACCTACCAAAGTAACACAGAATAAAGTAGAAATCTTGAATAGACCTATAACAAAAGAAGAAACTAACCAGGTTGTTGAAAAACTCCCAATAAAAGTGTACAGGCCCAGATGGCTTTATTGGTGAATTTTACCAAATATTCAAAGAAGAAATAACATCAATTTTACTCAAAATATTCCAGAAAATAGCATAGGATGGAAAACTCTCAAATACATTTTATGAAGTGAACATAAGTCTCATACCAAAATCAGCCATGGATATCATCACTAAAAAATAAAATTATAGACCAATATTCCTAATGAACACTGATGTAAAAATTCTTAACAAAATCCCAGTAATAGAACTCAGCAACATATCAAAAAGTAATACAGAATGACCAAGTGGGATACATATCAGAGATGCAAAGGATGGTTCAGTATTAGAAAACCAATCAACGTAATCCACCACATAAATTAGAAAAAGGAAAAGAACCACATGACCATATTGTATGGTGGAGAGAAAACATTTGACAAAATCCAACATCCATTCTTCATACACACTCAACAAAGTAGGAATTGAAGGGAAATTCTTAACTAAATTAAGAGCATGGAGAGAAATTGAAAGCATTCTCTTTGTGAACAGGAACCAGAGAAGGATACCCTTTATCAACACTCCTATTCAATACTGTGTTGGAAGTCTTAGTCAGAGTTACAAGACAAGAAAAGGAAATAAAGACATATAAATTGACAAAGAAGAAGTAAAATTCACTCTATTTGCAGATGATATGATCCTATACATAGAAAATCCCAAACACTTAGCAAGAAAATTATTGGAACTTCTTGAAAGATTCAGCAAAGTGGCAGCATACAAGATCAATCTACAAAAATCAATTGTATTCCTCTACACTAATAAAGATAATTCTGAATAGAAATTAAGAAAGCAACATCACTTAGAATAGTCATCCAAAAGATGAAATATTTAGGAATAAATCTGACAAGAAAAACAAATGACTTATACAATAATAGCTACAAAACACTACTATAAGAAATCAAATGAGATCCATAAAAATGGGAAAAAATATCATGCTCATGCATAAGAATAACTAACATTATGCAAATGTCAATATCACCCAAAACAATCCATAGATATAAAATAGCCCTGATCCAGATTCTACATCATTTTTTAACGAGATAGGGAAAAAAAAATCATGAAATTTATATGGAAAGGAAAGAGACATTGGGTAAGCAAAACATTGTTTAAGAAGAAGAGTAAAGTTGAGGCCTCTCACTCCCTGATTTCAAATTTTACTACACTATGACAGTTAAAAAGACCTGATACTTGTACAGCCAAAGATACATATATCAGTGGCACAGAATTGAGAATTCAGATGTAAATTCATCCACATACAGCTACCTAATCTTTGACAAAGGGCCCAAACACATTAAATATGGAAGACATATCCTAAATGCCCATCAATGGAAGAATGGATAAACAAACTTTGGTACATACACATAATGGAATACTATGCAATGTAGAAGAATAATGATGAACCTGTGAAACACATCATAACATGGATGAACCTGAAGAAAATAATGCTGAGTGAAATTAGTCAATCACTGAAGGGCAAATATTGTAAAAAAAATAAATAAATAACGAAAGGTTTCCATAGTAAAAGAAGCATTCTTTTATGGTTACAATGGGTGCGAGGGAGGGTAAGTAATTCACTGGGTAGAAAGTAGACACATTAGCTCAGGCGAAGGGGAGGGCAATATACACGAAGGATGAGGACAATATATAAGAAATGGGTGGACAACATACCATAAAAGGGAGGGTGGCAGAAAACTAATGAAGCTACTTGAAGACACAGGGAGCTATGCATGGGTAAGAGGGGATAGAAGAAAATAATAGTATATATACTACCTTGGAACTACAGTGTTCTGTGCATAGATACATGAAATGAGACATGGGCTGAACAAATAAGGGAGGAAGAGTGAGACACAGTGGTCAATATGACAAAACCTTCCTAAATATTATCAAACATATTAAGGCAAATAATTGATGGTCCTGGGGGCTTAGGACCAGAGTCTCAGGGGGCACCATGGTCAATTGAAATAACATAGTCCACAGTGACAAGGTTCTATATCTTGCTTGGGTGAGTAGCATATGGAAACTTCTAAAGCTTATAAGCAACTGTAGAAGGTGCAAATATTGTTTTCTCAATGTTGGAAGAAAGACAAGCATATGATTTGAAGAGTGTTGGAATGAATTATTCCAATGGATTAACAGAACACGTGATCATCAGTCTCCATGACTCTCAGATTAGAACAACATGACAGTGCTCTGCTACCACCACCAACAGCTCTGAAAGGAATCACATTAGAGGATTATGGACAAAGTAGCAGAAAGCATAGAACAAAAACAAATAAAAGAACAAAACAAATGGATTTACTGGTCAGAAAGAGACTGGAGGAACCTGAAACTATAGCCCTCAACCACCCTTCAGGTCTAGAAAGGAACTCATCCTCCTGGCCCAATTTTCAGCCAAGCAGTAGATAGATTTATAGGGGGGATAACAACACTAGCAAAGTATGCTCATCGTGGTAAATTGGATGGTAAATCATTCAATAACAAAAGACAACAGTTTCCTATGGATAAAGTTGAGAAGGGATAGGAAAGTAGGCAGAATGCAAATAGGAAGCATAGGGAGGAAGCAGGATAACTGTAGTCGCATGGAGGGGTTTTCAATTGTTGAGATGAAACAAAGTGCATGATTTGTTGACTGTAAAGCTGATGATCTGGTTTGGAAACTTTCATTCAACTCCCAATAAAAATCTTTTATCTTCCTCTAGTTGTGTTCTGATAATCAAGCCATCAAAGCTAGGCCAAATGGGTACTATCTACTAGTTTGGATGTTCTTGGGCATCTCCCCTCACTTCATATCAGCTGGACGCTTCCCTCTCCCCACTATCCCTCGGTGGTTACGTCCTTGTCCATGGACTCAGGAGTCCCTAGTTCTTATCAAACTTAGGACCAACCAGCCCTTCCTCTTCTCTCTCTCATCTCCAGGTCAGTGGGAGTCTATGGAACGTGATCAAACTCAATCCATATCTTCAATGCTGCCTTTCCTCCTCTTCTCCTTAGCAGTAGACTTGTTTCTTTTTGATAAAGGAAACAAGTGTAATTTGCTACAATTTGATGAACTTGACCTATACTTATGGATGTTTTAGCTCAAAATACCGACTGAGAGGGAAGGAATCTTCACATCAAGTATCAATTCTGCCCCCTCTGTACATAGGGTTGATAGAGACAGGCAACTTAGACATTGACTACCTAAAATGGGGGCTTGGGGGACGGGAGCTATAAAGGCACGAAGTGATTGACTTACAAGTTTTCAAGCATGAGTTTAGTTTCAGAGTGTGCGGGGGGAAGGTAGAACCCCTACTGAATAGTTTTCATCTTATCTAGATGGGTTTGATCAAAGGAAATGGGGATAAGAGTCTTATAATTCAACAGTGCATAATTGTTATCAAGACTAATTGTGACTGTCATAACTGTAAAGGTTGTGTATCATAAAGGGGGAAGTACTTCATCTTACAGTCCAGGAACAGAGGACCCTAGCACCAATGAGGGAGGAGAGCATGAGTGGAATATGGGAATCCATCCACAGAAGCAACAACACAGAGATGGAGTCAGAGATGAAGACATGGAGAGATAGAGAAGCTTAGGACTTCTAGACTCATGGAAAGAGAAAGGCTGTGTGCTGACGGCCAGGAGGCAGGCTTGCAGTATGTGCCCTTTGGTTGTTTAAATGACTATTCTTGGTATTTTTATGTATACCCACCACCCCACCGCCCCGCCAAAAAAAACCCAGATGGAATAGAAGCAAATATTGTTAAATTATGATGCATGGAGAAGAGATTGTAATCATTGCAATGAAACGATGAGTGTAAAATTGATGTTCTCCCATGTGAACTAGCACTCAGTCCACAATAAAAAACTTTAAAGAGAGTCATATAGAATTAAAAAAAAAGCTTTTAAAAAAAGACTGTAGTATAGACGATAAAAACACAAAAGTTAATTGCATATCTACAGACTAGCAACGGATACATGGGCAAAAACATGAGCAATATACTATAACCACTCAAAAATAAAATATTTAGATGCAAATCTAAGAACATATGCACAGAACTTAGATGGTGAGAACTGCAAAACACTAAAGACCTAAATAAACACATTCATGAATTTGAAAGACTTGGCACAATTACTATTGAAATCTCAAGAAATTTTTGGTTGATACAAATGAATTTATTCTAAAAACAATCATTGTAAACCTTCTTGTCTTTAGTGCTGCCATTATAATAGAAATACCACAAATGGAAGGCTTTAATGAACAGAAATTTATCCCCTCACAGTTTAGAAGGCCAGAAGTCTGAATTCAGTCCACCAATTTTGGGGAAAGATCCTTGTCTCTTTCATCATCTATACGCTCAGTAGTAGTCTTTGGAGATCTCCATGTGTCTTGACATCAGTCGTTCCCTAGATCTAGGAGCTTCACAGTGCACACTCTACTCCTGACTCTTTCTTTTACTGGATGGTGAGATGGTGGTAATTGTGTGCTATGAATCAGTTCTAACTCATAGGGATCCTGTATACAGTTTCCGAGGCTATAAATATTTATGAGAGCAGAAAGCCTCATCTTTTTCACATGGAGCTGCTGGTAAATTCGAGCTGTTTATATTGAGGTTATCAGACCAGTTTGTGATTCACAATGACATCATTGTTGTTGTTAGTGCTGTCAAGTCAGCTCTGACCCAAAATGGTCTTGTATAGAGTTTCCAAGAAGCAGCTGGTGAGTTTGAACCACCGACCTTGACGTTTAAACCGACTTTTCAATCCAGCACATGGTGGTTCCTTTTTCTCTGCTGATATCTTTTTCTTTAATCTCTGGGAAACTAAAAGATGTTGCATGCCATATCCTTGGGAATCTCCCATACATCAGATCAGGATTGTAATGGGATTATAAATGGAGTCCTGGTGTTGGACTGTAGGATAAGCACTGGAATGTTAACCCAAAGTCAGCAGTGCAAACCCACCAGTCACTCCTCAGAACTAAACACTGCCTGGTCCTGAGCCAGCCTCACAATCATTGCTAAATTTGTGCATATTGCTGCTACCACTGTGCCAATCCATCTCTTCCACGTCCTCTTCTGAAACCAGTTAGAACTTTGAGAAGTTCTCTGTCAATGTATGATTGCAGCCATTTTTGTGTTATCTTAAGCAACATTTTACTTGCATGTGACATTAATGATATTGTCTGATGATTTCTGCATTATGTTGGGCCACCTCTCTTTAGAATAGGCACAAATATTGACACACACACACACA
>NW_006408688.1:4033941-4035771 GCF_000296735.1 Chrysochloris asiatica | reverse complement strand
TGGGTGTTTACCTTTGCTCTTAACATATCCATGAATGTGGTAAAGAATGCAGAGGGATAAAATATGAAAACTTCTTAGACAATACGAAATACCTTAAGGGAAATTTTTGCTAGGTCTAGAAGGTCAAGACCATTGTCTTGGGAGAAACTACAGTCAATTGGCACAACATAATCAACAAAGATAATGTTCTACATCCTACTTTGTGAGCTGTTACTGGGATTTTAAAAGGTCATAATTAGTCATCTAAGGTGTAACTATTAGTCTTTCCCTATGCCAAGGAAGAAATGGTGATGAAAATGAAGATGCTTGGGAATGGTTGGTTCAATATACCAATGGATCATGGGAAAATCAGTCTCCGTGACTTCATGACAAGGAGCACCAGATAGTGCCTAACTACCAGTACTGACTACCCTGAAAGGGCACATTAGAAGGGCCTGTATAGAGTGGGAGAAAATGTGGACCACAATTCAAAATCATAAAAAACAAATCAAGCATATTGCTCAGATACTAGCATAAACCCAAGACTATACTTGATCTCACTCCTGTGGCACAACTTTCAACCAAGCAATTGACAGATATATAGGGAGACAACAACACTAATGAGATATGTACACCTACAATGGTCAAAAGTTCACTATCAAAACAGCAACATTTATCCAAGGACAAAATTCAGAAGAGTGGGGAAAGAAGAAATGTAAACAAGAAAGACCAGGAGGAAGTGGGGGAAATGATGATACATTGAGGGGTTTACAATTGAGAAGAAATGAAGTGTAAGATTTGTTGAACGTAAAATTGATGATCTACTCTGTAAACACTAACTCAATTCACTGCAAAAATTTAAAAAAATAATAATAATCAACCATCATTGAGGGTGGATAGTTACCAGAAAGTTGCATGAGGGAAACCTCAAGTATAGTGAAGATATTTTGTGTTTGGTTTGGGATGATAGTTTCATTGGAACACATGTAAATTATCTTTGAATTTTGCATTTAATTTTTGTGTTCAAATGGACTTGAGGACATTCAGCAAGTATCTTCTATAACCCTGTTGTTGTTAAATATTGTTGAGTCAGTTTTTTGGGCCCTGCATAAGGTTTCCATGGAGTGGCTGGTGGTTTTGAACCACTAACCCTGTGGTTAGCAGTCCAATGCTTATTTTACCCTGCAAGTCATTTATTACTTGGGCTTAGGATTCTCAAATTTAAAAGTCCATAGAACTCGCCATTATGTTATATTATCCTCTTAAAATAAGTAATAAAATCTAGATCCAACTACATACTAAATAGTCCTGAAAAGTACAAGAAAGTTTATCTTGAAGAAGAATATTCAGGAACTATAAAATATACAGGTATCCATTCAATACAATTCTTCAAACATTCTGGATAAAATTTCAAATCTAATGAAAGACATTTTATTACTCAAAAATGGAATCCTTGCTCATTTTGAATATCCTGGTTCATATTTGTTACATAATTCATTGGGTGTTAATATCAATAGTGATAAACTGTTCTTAAGTAAGTATTTTTATTTACTACAAATAGTTAAAACATTTGGGTAAGGCAAATAGACAATACTTTTAAGTCTAACCATATTTCAAAAGCTAAAGGGCCTCCAAAGGAAAGAAGATATTAAAACAATAGTGCAATAATGTACTATTTCATATGAAGATGTTCAAATTCAGGTAGTTTTATTAAATTTCATTCCCACCCTGACCCCCAGCCAGTTCATTGTTTATCTAGATTATCTAATCCTCTCTCCTGTTTTCCATTATCTCCTTGTTGTTGTGTTTGCACATTTTGTTGTAATATTTGCCTTTATCTTCTTGAGCTTA
>NW_006408688.1:4029380-4031366 GCF_000296735.1 Chrysochloris asiatica | reverse complement strand
TATGCACTAAAGAACACAACACAATCTAGTCCTTTGCCATCCTCACAATTGTTATGTTTGAGCCCAATGTTGCTGCCACTGTGTCAATCCAGGTGTATTCATCTTTTTCACTGATCCTCCACTTTTTCAAGTATTATGTTCTCCAGAATACAGATTGAATAAGTATGATGAAAGAACAACCAAGCACTGCCATGGTGTCAATTTCAATTCACTAAGGCCCTGTATAGGGTTTCTGAGGCTGTATATCTGTACAGAAGCAAAAATTGTCATCTTCCTTCTATGGAGAGTCCAGTGTTTATCAAGGAGGCTGGATGGAATATGAGGGGTCATGATACCAAAATGAATGGTTCAATGTTCAACCATTTCAGGAGATAACACATGTTCAAGAGCCAATGATGATATTGAAGGAAGAAGCCTAGGCTTTACTAAAGACAAAGATGAAAAACAAGTCTCAAGGAATTGACAGAATAGCAGGTAGAATATTTCAACTAATGGATGCAACACGGGAGATACTCACACATCTACACCAAAAAAAATTGGAAGACAGTTACCTGGCCAACTAACTGGAAAAGATACATATTCATGCCCACTCCAAAGAAGGATGATCCAAAGAATGCAGAAATCATTAAACAATATCATTAATATCACATGCAAATAAATTTTCTGAAGATATTAAAAAACAGTTGCAGCAGTAATTCAACTGAGAACTTCAAGAAATTCAAGCTGAATTCAGAAGAGGACTTGGAACAAGGAATATCATTGCTGACATCAGGTGGCTCTTGGCTGAAAACATACAAAAATATGTTTATTTGTGTTTGACCATGCAAAGGTATTAAACTGTGTGCATCATAACAAGTTATGGAAGCATTTCAAATCACTTAATTGTGCTTATGTAGACCCTGTACATAGACCAAGAACAAGTGTTCAAATGGAATGAGAGGGGATATTGGGTGATTTAAAATCAAGAAAGGTGTTAATCAGAGTTCTATACTTTTACCATATTTATCTAATCTGTATGCAGAGCAAATAATCCAAGAAGCTGGACTATATGAAGAAGAATGCAGCATCATGATTGAAGGAAGACTTATTAACAACTTGCAATATGTAGATGACATAACCTTGCTTGCTGAAAGAGGACTTGAAGTACTTACTGATGAAGTTCTAATATTTCAATGTAAAGAAACAGGAATTCTCACAAATGGACCAATAAGCACTATAATGATAACTTTTTTTGTTGTTATTAAATGTCATTGAGTCAGTTCTGACTTATAGTGACCCTGTGTAGGATTTCTGAGAAGCAGCTGGTGAATTTTAACTGCTGAATTTGTGATTCAGAGATCTTGCTGTTCAGTGCATTATTCCACAGAGTCACACCAGGACTCCAATGGTAAGTGCAGATAGATTGACATCGTCAAGGATTTTATTGTACTTGAATCTACAATGTTCATGAAATCAGCAATCAGAAAATTAAATGACACATTGCACTGGGCAACTCTGCTGCTGAAAATAAAAACTCTTTATAGTGTTTGCAAACAAAAATGTCACTTGAAAACTAAGGTGTTCCTTACCAATTGCATCATGTATATGTGACAGTTGTACAATGAGTAAGAGAGACTGAAGAATAACTGATAACTTTACATTAATGTGTTGGAAAAGAATATTAAATATACAGTTGATTTCCTGAAGAATTAACAAGTCAACTTTGGAAGAAGTGCAACTAGAAATGATCCTAAGAATTGAGGATCTTGAGACTTCATTATCATTTATTTCCATACATCATATATGCATACACACACACATAGATAGATAGATAGATAGATAGATAGATAGATAGATAGATATAGATAGATATAGATATATAGTGGTGATTATGTGCTGTGGAGTCAGAACCAACTCATAGCAACCCTGTACAGGGTTTCCAAGTCTGTAAATCTTTACAAGAGCAGAAAGCCTCACCTTTCTCACTCAGAACAGCTGGTAGTTTTG
>NW_006408688.1:4008853-4028435 GCF_000296735.1 Chrysochloris asiatica | reverse complement strand
CAATAGCACTTAACAACAACAGGAAGTATTTAAATTAGGCTGTACCCACAATAAGAACCTTTAGTCTTTTACTTCCAGACTCTTAGCATCAAAACCTCGTGTGGCATTATAGGATAAGCATTCTACTGCTAAGTTTGCTAACCACAAGGTCAGCAGTTCAAACTCACCATTCACTCCTGGAGAACCCTATCCAGGTTCGCTGAGTCCAAACCAATTCTATGGCACACAAACACACACACACACACACCATCACAACTGCCCCAAACATGAAGACTTATTTTGTGAATTTGATAGAATTAACATTCTTTTCTATTAAATTTTGAACACCAAGGTCAGTGTAACCCTTTCTCAAGATCGATAGGCTAGATACTTAAGGAAGAAGAACACACAATGTCTATAAGTATTAAAGTTTTCATTGAAAATCACATTTGTTGTTTTTCTTAAGTGCTGTCGAATCAGTTCCAATCCATAGTGACCCTGTTTCCAAGGAGCAGCTGGTGAGCTTGAACCACTGACCTTGCAGTTTAAACCGACTTTGAAATCCAGTACATTAACCCACAGTGCCACACCAGGACTCCAGAAGTCTCATTAGCGTTCTTTTTTCTAAATGTTTAGAAAAAGAATAGAGAGAACCCTTCTCTTGCTACAAATGAGATCTGATAGTTATGACTAGAAGCCATATTGGATCCACAGTTCCTGCTATGTAAGCATAATAAGGGTGTCAAAGCACTTCAACACACTGTTGGTAAGGTTAACAGTTTGATTCACAGATATTGTGCTTCAGTATTGTAAAACCCCTTTGTCATCTGCTTTCTCTACATAAGCCATTGTTCCTTTTCTAAGGAACAAAACTGGTAGGATACTTGAAAAAGGTGAGAGCAGTGGATAACTGTTGTATACCACTGGGCATTATAATTTGTAGGGGGCAAGGGAAACCAAATAGTCTCTCTTTGGTGTCTTGTAATTAAAAAAAAAAAAAAAATTGGAATGAAAAGACGAAAGTACTATGTGACCTGAAGTACTCTGAAGAGAGCTTTGCTCTAAGAGTAGAAGGAGCTCATCAATACAAACCCACAAAATGAAAATATGTATGTGGAAAGTCAAATTTAAAACGCTGATCTTTTGAATACATTTAGCCCTCTTAATTTTCATTCTGGAAAAGAACAATCAGCACTTGACTATCTAGCTCAAACCACTTTTTCTCTAAGTGTGATTTGCAGAATTCTAATTTGATAAACTGCTTAGTTGTTGTTTTGCTCTTAAGTGCCATTGAGTGGTTTTCAACTCACAATAACCATGTATAAGGTTTTTGGGGAATGGCTGGTGAGTTTAAACTGCCCACCTTGTGGTTCAAACCAACCTTGTGGTTGCATGCTTATCCTACAGTGCCACAATAAGCCTCAGCTTCTTAATAGGAATTAAATAATAGAAAGATTTTTAACACATTTGTGAATCGTACAACTAAGTGAAGTTAAATAAATTCTATATGTGAATTAGAACACAGGATATGCAAATATGGCTTCCAATACATTTTTGTTGTTGGTAAGTGCTGTTGAGTCGGTTCCGACCCATAGCGAGCCTGTATAAGGTTTCCAAGGAGCAGCTGGTGAGCTTGAACCACCAACCTTAAAGATCAAATCATTTTGCAGTCTGATGCATTAGCCCACAGGGCCACACCAGGACTCTAATACATTAGCATATGTATATTTCTTATACTTATTTGAACATAGTGCTTTTTTTCTCATGGATTATCTGTGATGAATATATTTCATATAACTGAAGTCACATGAAGCAGGCTTTGAGAAATATTATGAACCAACGATATGTATCTTTCCACTTTTAAATATTTCTGTCTTTTTATAAAAAGTTCTTTTCATTCTTTTGTTCTTATTTGTTTAGTCTTCTGACTTTACTAAAAACTCACTGAGCATAGCATAGCAGGAGGTAGCAGCTAATTTGTTGCCATGACAAGCTGCATACTCTGAGAGGGAGAGGGTACAACGAAAGTGACAAGGAAGCTGCTTTGAAAACTTAAAAATAATTTTTTTTGTGTGATCTGGTACGTACCTTGTAAACTCATTTCACTATAATAAAAATGACTATATAGAGTATGAACCAAAATATATATTGGCCCCAAAGACCATCTGGGTTGCTGTATCAGCTATTTGGGATTTCATAAACCTCTTAATCGCCACAATCCACACCCCAGTTCAGATTCTTGATTTTAAGTAAAATATAATATATATTTTTTTAAAAATACAAAAGAAGTTGGTAGTACCATGCAAATTTACTATGTTGTTGTTGTTAGGTGCCATTGAGTCATTTCTGAATCATAGGGACTCATGCACAGCAGAAGGAAATGCTGCCTGCTCCTGCAACAGCCTCACAATTGGTATGCTTGAGTCTATTGCTGGTATCACTGTGCCAATCAATCTCATTGGGGGTCTTCCTTTATTTGCTTACCTTCCAGTTTTCCAAGCAAAATGTCCTTCTCAATTGACTAGACCCTTCTGATAATATGTCTGAAATATGATAAATGAAGTCTCCCTATTCTGGGTTTCCAAGGAGCATTCTACCTTCCAACACAGATGTGTGTATTCTTCTGACAGTTCATGGTACTTTCAATATTATCCAATACTATAGCTCAAATGCATCAGTTCTTCTACAGTCTTCCTTGTTCACTGCCCAACTTTCACATACATACAAAGCTATTGAAAATACCATTGTTTAACTTTCACATGCATATGGGGCTATGATATTTTATCAAGTCTTGGATCAGGTGTACCTTCAAACTGATGTCTTTGCCCTTTAACTCTTTAAATAGCTCTGGTGCAGCAGAATTGCCTAGTGTAATATGTCATCTGATTTCTTGACTATTGCTTCCATGATTGTTGATTGCATGTCATTTGATCTTTTCATTGTCTCTTCCACAGATGTAGTCAATTTGATTCCTTTGTATTGCATCTGGTAAATGCATGTATTTAATTGCCTTTTATGTTGTTTAAAAAGGTATTTGCTATGAATAAGTCATTTGTTTTACAAAATTCTATCATGTGATCTTCAGCATCATTTATCTTTGTTCCCAACCTTAGTATTCCAATCACCAGCAATTTTTATCAATGCATCTTGATTGCACGTTTGATCAATTTCAGCCTGAAGAAGTTCATAGAATTCTTCAACTTCATCATTATTTGTTTTAGTAGTTAGTGTATAAATTTGAATAGTAGTGGCATTAACTGGTCTTCCTTGTAGGAATATGGAAATTACACTATCACAGACAGTGTTGTACTTATAAATCTTGAAATGTTCTTTTTGATGATGAATGCTATGCCATTCTTCTTGAATTTGTCATTCCAGCATAGTAAATCATAATATTATCTGATTTCAAACAGGCAATACCAGTCCATTTCAGTTCATGAGGACCTAGGATGTCTATTTGTCTGTGTTTCATTTCATTTTTGACAACTTCCAATTTTTCTAGATACATACATCGCACGTTTTGTGTTCTAATTATTAATGGATGTTTGCAGCTATTTCTTCTCATGTTGAGTTTTATTCCACCAGCAAATGAAGGTTCAGAAAGCTTTGCTCCATTCACATCATTTCTGTCAACTCTACTTTGACAAGGCAGTTCCTCTCCAGACATATTTTGAGTGCCTTTCAACTTGAGGGGCTTACCTTCTGTCAACTATAAGTTATAATATACTGTTATATTCCTGGTGTAGTGCTATGGGATAAAGTACTTGACTGAAAGGTTGATTTGAACAACAAGGTCAGCAGTTCAAACTCTCCAGTTGCTCCTTAGAAACCCTATACAGGGTCTGTGTGAGAATTGACTCAATGGCACTTAACGACATTCATGATTTTATTTTCCAGCACTACATCTGGCAATGTTCCCCTATTCATAATGTCCTCTATGATTAAATATTCAGAAGTGGTCCTTCTGCCTAATCTGTCTTAGTGTGAAATGTCAGCTGAAACCTGTCCACCATGGGTGACCCTTATGGTATCTGAAATATTGATTGTATAGCTTCTAACATCACAGCAAAACACGCCATATCAGAATAACAAACTAACAGACAAGTGGTGGTTAATGATAAATATAAAATTCCATCAATATCTTAGTGTTCCTTCTAGTGAGTGTTGGATTATTAACTCAATGATTTTATCTTCATTTAACTTCCTTTCATAGTACAAAGTCTCACAAATAATTAAGAATGGACAATAATTTTGAAAATATTTGTCTAAATATCCAGCCTGAAACTCCACGTAACTAATTTATTATCCTAGAAGCAGTGACATTTTCAAGGTTCAGTATTTACAATAAATCAGATTGTTTGAACATTAAACAGTTTCCCATAAATGGGTTAATGTTTTAAACGCAAATACAGTACCCTACCAGGACATCTTCCTTTCAGAGTTTCCAGGATTATAAATTATGCTAAATCATCCAAACCCATTGTCATCAAGTCAACACTGAACTGCACCAATGGGTTTTCAAGGTTGTAATCCATACATCATTTTCACAATTTGCAAGTGAAAGCTGGACAATGAATAAAGAAAACCATAGAAGAATTGATGCATTTGAGTTATGGTGTTGTAGGGGCATATTTAAAGTACCACAGACTGCCAAAAGAACAAACAAGTCTGTGTTGGAAGTACAACCAGAATACTCATTAGAAGCCAGGATGGCCAGACTTTGTATCTCATATTTCATATCAGGAGGAACTAGTCACTAAAAGGAGGACATCATATGGGATAAAGTGGAGGATCAGTGAAAAAGAGGAAGATCTCCAACTAGATGGATTGGCATAGAAGCAGCAGCAATGGACTCAAGTGTAGCAGTGATTGTGTTGAGGGCAGGACCAGGCAGTATTTCATTCTGTTGCATAGAGGGATGCTATGAGTTGGTATTGATTCAATAGCACCTAAAAACAACAATATGCTTTGCATAAGCAGATGGCTTTATCTTTCTCCCTCAGAGTGTATGGTGAGTTCCAACCACTGAACTTTTGTTTAGCTGCAGTGCTTAAACACTGTATTATAAGGTCATTGGCTAAATCATAATGGTATATTTCATATGTACTTCCAGAGACTTAGTAGGATCCTGAATCCACAGTCAACTTTCTTCTCTGTTATTGTTAGGGACCATCAAGTGAGTACCTACTCATAGCGACCCTTTGCAGAACAGAACGAAACACTGTCTGATTCGGTGCTAATTGCACAGTCATTGTAATATTTGAGTCCATTTCTGTTTCCACTGTGTGAAACAATATTATTGGAGGTATTCTCTTCATCTCTGACACTCCATTTACCAAACAGTATACCCTTCTCCAGGAACTAGTCCCACTTGACAATATGTCCAAAGTATGAGACATGAAGTCTGGTCATCCTGACTTTCAGGGAGCATAATGGCTGTATTTCTTCCAATAGAGATTCTTTTTTTTTTTTTTTTTTTTTTTTTTGGTGGTGGGGGGGGTTTATCCAGGAAATTTTATATTATCCTCCAACATCATAGCTCAAATGCATCCATTTTTCTATGGTCTTCCTTATTCACTGTCCAAATTTCACATTTATATGAGGTTATTGAAAATACCATGGCTTGGATCAGGTGCACTATAGTCCTCAAACTGACATCTTTGCTTTCAACACTTAAGAGAGGTTTTGTGCAGCAGATTTGCCTAAGGCAATATGTCATTTGATTTCTTGACTGCTGCTTCCATGAATGCTGATGGATGATTCAAGCAAAATAAAGTATTTGATAACTTTAATCTTTTCTCCATTTATCATTATGTTATTTATTTTTCCAGTGGTGAGGATTTTTGTTTTCTGAATGCTGTGGTCTTTGATCTTCAGCAGTATTTTAAGTATTGTCCGCTTTAAGCAAGTAAGGTTGTATCATCTACATATCACAGGTTGTTAATGAGTTTTCCTCCAATCCTGATGCCACTTTTTAATTCATATAATCCACCGTCTCAGATGATTTGCTCAGTAAACATATTGAATAAATACAGTGAAGTAATACACTCCTGATGCACACCTTTCCCAATTAAAAAAACATTCAGTGATTCCTTATTCTGCTCTAACAACTGCCTCTTGGACTATGTACAAGTTCCTCAAGAGTACACTCAAGTGTTCTGGAATACCCATCTCCATAGTACTGTCCACAGCTTGTCATGATCCACACAATCTAAAGCCTTTGCGTTGTCAACAAAGCACAAGTGAACTACTTTCTTGTATTCTCTGCTTTCAGTCAAGATCCATCTGATGTCAGCAATGATATCCCTCTTTCCATATCCTCCTCTGAATTTGGCTTGAACTTCTGGAAGTTCTTTGTCAATGTAATGTTGCAGTCATTTTAAAATTATTCTTAGCAAAAATTTGCTTGTATGGGATATTAGTGATATCGTCCAATTATTTCTGCATTCAGTTGGGTCACCTCTTTTTAGAATGGGCACAAATATTGATCTCTTCCAGTTAGTTGACCAGGTAGTTATCTTCCAAATTTGGCATAGATGAATAACGGCCTCCAGTACTGCATCAGTTTGTTGAAAAATTTCAATCTGTGTTCCATCAATTTCCAGAGGCTTTTTCTTTGCAATGCCTGTAATTCACTTTGGACTTCTTCCTTCAGTATCATTGACTCTTGATCATATGCTACCTCTTCAAATGGTTGAACATCAACCATGTCTTTCTGGTATAGTGATTCTATAAATTCCTTCATCTTCTTTGATGCTTTCTCTAGCATTCAATATTTTGCCAATAGAATCCTTCAATATTGCAAGTCCAGGCTTGAACTTTTTATTCAATTCCTTCAGTTTGAGAAATGCTGAGCGTGTTCTTCCCTTTTTGTTTTCTATCTCCAGGTCTTTGTACATTTTGTTATAATGTTTGACTTTGTCTTCTCAAGCTGCTTTTTGAAATTTTCTATTCAGCTGTCTTACCTCCTCATTTCTTCCATTTGATTTAGCATCTCTATTTTGGACAGCAAATTTCAGAGTCTCTTCTAACATTCATTTTGGCCGTTTCCTTCTTTTTGTCTTCTTAATTATCTTTTGCTTTCTTCCTGCATGATGTTCTTGATGTCATCCACAACTCCTCTGGCCTAAGGTCTTTAGTGACTATTGCATCAAATCTGTTCTTGAGATGATCTCTAAATTCAGGTGGGATATTTTCAAGGGTATATTTTGGCTCTCATGGACTTGTTTTCATTCTCCTCAGCTTCAGTTTGAACTTGAATATGAGCAATTGATGGTCTGTTCTACAGATCCATTGCCTTGTTTTGGCTGATGTTATGAAGGTTTCCTACCATCTCCTTCCACTGATGTATGATTTTTGTGTATTCCATCTGGTGAGGTCCATGTGTATAGTTGTCTTGAATGCTGTTTAAAAAAGGTGTTTGCAATGAAGAAGTCATTGGTCTTGCAAAATTCTATCATGCAATCTACAGCATCATTTCTATAACTGAGGCCATATTTTCCAAATACTGATCTTTCCTCTTTGTTTCCAGCCCTTGCATTCTAATCTCCAGTAATTATCAATACATCTTGATTATATATTTGACCAATTTCAGACTGAAGAAGTTGGTAGAATTCTTAAACTTCATCATCATTGGCTTTAGTGTTTGGTGTGCAAATTTGAATAATAGTGGTATTAATTGGTCTTCCTTAGAGGCATATGTGTATTATCCTATCACAGACAGTGTTGTATACTTCAAGACTGAGCTTTATATGTTCTTTCTGATGATGAATGTGATGCCATTCCTCCTCAATTTGTTATTCCCAGCATAGTAAACCATATGATTATCAAATATAAAATGGCCAATACTAGTCCATTTCAGTTCACAAATACCTAAGATACCAATGTTTATGCATTCCACTTTGTTTCTGATCATTTCCAATTTTCCTAGATTTATGCTTTGTACATTCCAATTTTCAGTTATTAATAGATGTTACAACTGTTTCTCTTCTTTTTGAGTTGTGCCCCATCAACAACTGACAGTCCCAAGGACTTTATTCCATTCACGTCATCACCATCAACTCTTGTTTGAGGAGTCAGCTCTTCCCCCATCATATTTTGAGTGCCTTCCAACCTGAGGGGCTCATCTTCTGGCACTATATCTGACAATATTCTGGTGTTTTTCATGTTTCAATATTCTGATGCTAAGATTTTCAATGACTAAAAATATTTGGAAATAATCCATCTCTCTTTCTTCATAGTCTGCCTTAGTCTAGAAGCACAGCTGAAACCTGTCCACTGTGAGTGACCCTGCTGGTATTTAAAATACCTATGACATAGCTTCCAGCATCATAGAATCATGCAACTAACCATAGTACAAAAAACTGACAGATGAGTGGTAGAAATTTCTGCCCTAGCCTTCTGTATATTAATACAGGTAACTAGTATAAGGCTTTATCTTCAAATCCCACACATTCATGGTGAGTTTGGAGTGTTTATCTTTTAATCACAGTGACTCCTCTTTTGGGTGCTTTTGACCCAAAGCTTTAAGTAAAATAATAATGATAATCAATAGTTTCCTGAGAGATTTACCCAGAAAATTGAACTATCTTTTTCTTGCTAGTTTATATTAAATTTTTAATTAAAATTTCAGTTATATAGTTCTGTTACATTTCTGAAAAAGCATTAGAATTTTTTTTCTTCCTTTCCACTTCTGTACTCAACTGACATACTTTTTTCAAAATAAAAATTCCATTATAATAGGGTAAACACTGTGGTGCACTCATGTAGTGTTTACATTATGTTGCTGTTGTTCAGTGTCACTGAATCAGGTCTGACACATAGCTACCCTGTGTAGGGCTTCTGAGGAGCAGCTGATTTACGTTATATATCATCATAATTTCATAAATGAACCAATCTGTAAAAATATATTGTTTTCCAATGGCATATTTCTGGTTAAGGTAAAGACAATATTATGTTAAAACTAGTCTGTGTGGTTGTTATAAAATTGAATGGTATGTATTGCATCTCAATGTAAAGAAAACAAAAATCCTCACCACTGGACCAATAAACAACATTCTTATCAACAGAGATAATATTGAAGTTGTCAAGGACTTCATTCTTCTTGGATCAACTATCAATACTCACGGAGGCAGCAGTCAAGAGATATTGCATTAGGCAAATCTACTGCACAAGACCTTTTTAAAGTGTTGAAGAGCAAAGATGTCAGCTTGAAGACTAAGGTGCACCTGACCCAAGCCATGGTATTTTCAATAACCTCATATGCATGCTTAAGCTGGAGAGTGAATAAGGAAGACCTTAGCATAATTAGTGCTTTTAAGTTATGGTGTTGGAGGAGACTATTGAAAGTATCATGGGCTGCCAAAAGAACAACCAGATCTCAATGCAGTTACCAAATCCTGATACCACCAAAGAAAAAACCTTTATCATATTTGTGACTTCTGTTTACAGTTTGAGTCTCTGCTTAATTTGCTCTCCATTTATATATCTGAAACCATTCACCTTCAGAAAATTTTCATGTTTTAGTGTTAATGTACCTTTATACTCAGGACTAGTCAGACATCAACTATTTGTTATTAAGTTGTTGTTAAGTATCCTCGTGTCATCTCCAACTCACAGCGATCCTGTATAGGATTTCCAAGTAATGGCTGTTGCCACACCAGGACTCTGTCAACTATTTAGCAGCTGTGAATTAATCTGGCCTTAAGGTTTGGAATCAGATTTCTTTAGTGCCCTCATGCATGCCAGATGGTTGCTTAGCAAACTGGGACATTTTTTAGTCCCTAGGAAATGGAAGAATGTTTCCAGCTGTCAGTAACCTGATCCAATAAATGTGAGCTCTTGATAAAATTTATTTTGTCTCGTTGCTCTACTACTTAAACTATCAATTTTCAGTCTTCAAGAGTTACATAAGAGATTTTGTTTTATAGAACTCATTATGATTTTTTTTTCTTTAATTTTAAGCTCATTTATCAGTAAATGTTCTCATAGCACTCAAAACCTGGGGATTGGGGGGTGAGGGGAATCTCTAGAGTCCAAAGAAAATATATGACTGAATTGCAATTCAGCCAAATTTCAAAATGAAATGCTTGATACTTTACATTAGGAATGAATAAATTAAAAAAAAAAAAACATGCTAAAATGCAATTTTTAATACATTATGTTGCTTCTATTAATAAATATCATCATATAAAAATAAAATAGTTTTCATTAGCTATTATTGCAAACAGTCCTCTGTCCTTCCATTTCCTAGCCTTGCTTAATACAGGAAATGACATTGCTCAATAAACAGTGAGCCATTGGCTACCTGTAACTGTGATCATTTCCAAATCTCAATCCACAATTATTTCCTCTTCTTTCCATCACCTATGCTTCTCAGAAGCCCTTCCATTATCATACAATTTACATGAATTGCTTCTTATCCTTTTAATGCCCAGAGACCAATCCACAAGTCGCATCAGTCACCTTAGAGATAAACACGATAGATTATAATAGGAGATACAATATATCAAAGACTTCCTTTTATGTCCCTAAATATATTTTCCTTAAGACATTTATTGTAATATAGTAATTCAGCTGTATCAAAGATCATTTACATATGTATGTTGTTATTGTTAGGAACTCTCCAGTTGATTTCAACTGATAGCAGCTCTATGTGCAACAGAATTTATTATTAAAAATAAGAAATACAGAACACAAAAGTGATAATCACACACTAGAAGGTCATGGATAAAGTAGGAGAAAATGTGAAACAAAACTCAAAGTCATAAAAAAGACCAGACGTATCGCTCAGATAGAGACTGGTGGAACTTTGAGACAATGGAATTGGTTCAATTTTCAGTTAAGCAGTAGATAGATATATAAGGGGGACAACAATGCAAGTGAGATACACACACCTTAGAATGGTCAACAATTCTAGATTAAAAAACAGCATTTATCTAACAAAATTCAGAAAGGAGGAGGAATGGAAACAAGAAGTGGGATTAGGGATGTTATATTGAGGGGGTTGCAATCAAGATGAAGCAAGGTATATGATTTGTTGAATGTAAAACTGATTATCTGTAAATTTTCACTCAGTTCACAATAAAAAAAGTCTCATTAAAAACAGATAATCATGTTATTATTTGGGAACTACTTACACAATGAATAAACCAATCACAAAGCAATAATAATTGCATAAAAGAAGAAAGTAGCAAAGGATATAAAATTTCTGATGGCTGGAGTTTGTAGTTTCTAACAGTATATTCAAATTAGATCTGACAGTTGAGCAAAAATTGTGAAGACATAAAAAAGGTAATGCAATTCTCTGGGTTAAAAGCATTCCAGGAAATGAGAACAGTTGATAAAAAGACCTTAAGGTGGGAAATGGTTGGCATATTCCATAAATAGCAAAGTGACTAGAGAGCTGTTTATACAAGTTAGATAAAATAAAAATGCTGGAGACCTTGGTTGAATTTTTTTAAAGAACATAAAGATGATGACAATGGAGAACTAACTGAAGCATGAGGCTCTTCTGATCACAGAATCCTGTGCAGATGTGCAGGTTAAATGCCTATAAAACAAGCTTGTTTTTCAATGTGGTTGGGACAGAGTTAGTGAGTGGGAAATGGGTTCATAAAACTGAAGAGAAATTAATTATTTCAAAATAATTTGGCCACTGAGGGTGCTTAGAGTTTTACATTTACAATTGAGTGAAGTGGAAAGCTACAGAATGGTTTTGAGGAAAAGAATGATGCTTTGACTTACAGTTTGAAAAATACATTTGGGTGGACGAGTATTATTTTAGGCATTCAGGTTAATAGTTTTAATATATGTAAGTGGAGTCCAGGTGTAGTGTTTTGAATAAGCACTGGACTTCCACCTGCAAGGTTGGTGGTTCAAACCCACCAGTTGCTCTTTGGAAATCTTATACGGGGCCACTATGAGTCAGAATCAACTGTTTTACACTTTAACAGCAACAGCATATGTGTAAATGGAGTCCTGTTGCGTAGGTACTCCACTGTTAACTGATAAATCATTTACTTAAAACCATCAGCCACTTTGAGGGAAAATAGGAAGCTGTCTGTTTAAGGTCAGCAGTTTGAATCAACCAGTCATTCCACAAGAGAGAGATGAGGCTTTCTGCTCTCATAAAGATGCGTAGCCTTGGAAACCTAGTACGGGATTGTTAGGGGTCAGAACAAACTCAATGGCACACAACAACATACCAGCTCCAATAAAGATTTACAGTCTTAGAAACGCTATAGAGAATCACTGTGAATCAGAACAGACTCAATGGCAGTGGGTTTACTTATTTACTTTGGTTTTATATGTGTAAGTATATAGTAGTCATATAAATGTACATTAAAAAAAGAAAAGTTTGAGTTAAAGAGGATAATTTGACTGTAAGTAAGTTGGTTAAAAAATAAAGTTGTGCCAAAAGAGTGTCAAATTACAGAAGGGGTGTTATTATACTCAATATAGGCTTCTAGATAAATAATAAAACACTGACCAGTTACATCCGCACATAAATATGAGGCTATTGAAAATAGCATGCTCTTGAACACCTTAAAAGGTCCTGTGCAGCAGATTTACCTAATGCCATATATCATTTGATTTCTTGATAGCTGTGTCCATGAGTGTTGATTGTAGATTCAAGTAAAAAAAAGTCTTTGACGACTTCAAACTTTTCTCTATTTATCATGATGGTATTTATTGGTCTATTTGTGAGGATTTTTATTAAAGAATTACTATGATTGAGTGCCAGAGAACAAAAGAAACAAAGAGAAAAAGAAAAATGTTTGAGTTAGGATTCCAAGATATCTAAACGGATATAGAAAGTCATCTGGAGAAAACCCTGTTGACAGAATTGGGTTAGCTGGAAAACAAATGCATTTTGGAAGATGATGTGGAGTAGGTAAATTCTGCATAATATGAGTTTGCTGTAACAACAAACAAATGCTGCAGTTTTTTATGTACACAAGTATCAAATTTTTGGTCAAAACTATAGATATAAATGTGGGATTGTGTTAGAGAACTAAGTGACTATAACCATTAAATTTGATAAAGATTCTGCAAGATTAAATGAAGAGAGCAGACTTGTTAGATTAAGTATTTCCTTATATTTAAAAGTTAGTTTCAGTCTGTTTCTAGCTTTAAGGAATTGCAGGAAAAATGCAATGATATTAGAAGATTTAGACTAAATATCTCTTTGTCTCAGCTTACTAAATGTCTAAGTGATCCTTCTTTAACATATGAAATTTCATGAATGTTGCTGTTGGCATGTCATATAAGGGCCCCACTTCTCAATTACATTTTAACTTCTCAATTTGCAATAAAATTATCAGGAGGTAATCAAGAGTGCATGTGTTGGGGAGGAGGGAAAAATCATCCAGTTCATAAAGCAATTTGTCTTTGTACATAAAACTAAACCACCAACAATAGTCTTCTACTGCAGCATTGTGGATCCCATAAGAAAAATAAATAAATAGCCTAAAGTTGTTTCAGCTCAGTGTCAGAACAAATTGACAAATTCAGTAGAAGAATAAAGTAGTATATTTATCTGAAACAGTAACAGTATTTTTAAAATATTTTTCTTACACTGTTAGATAAGTTTCTAATGAACCTATAACACTATAAAATTTATCTTACTAATATATCTGTACAATGTCATACATTGAACATATGGTGGTAGGTGTCATGTTCAAATTGTTTTACTATTTGAAATATCCAGTCTATTCTATGACAGCTTAATTACTAACTCCATGAACAACTGAGTTCTGACAATGTCATCACCATTTGGAATCATTTTAGTTTGAACAAAGTGTATTATTATTTATGGATTTGACCATAAAATAAATCATACTGGCACACTTTAAAGGAAGGTATTCATGAAGTTTCATGATTACCTAGGTCTCTATTTGACTATGTTGTTACTGTTGTTGTTGTTGTTGTTGAGTGCCATCGAGTCGGGTCCGACCCATAGCGACCCTGTACAGGGTTGTTACTGTTAAGTGTCATAAAATTGGTTTCAACTCAGCAACCCTTCCGAGGAGTAGCTGGTAGGTTTGAACTGCTGACCATGAGCAGTCCAGTGTTATACTATAATGCCACACCAGGACTCCATTCCACGTTGGATATCCTAAAATCTCCTCCTCCATAGTCAAAGCTAAGCAGAATTTCAATAACTTTAATGTTTAAAAATGGCATACTGTGTGGTATAATAGGTATAAAATAAATTCTTTAAAAGGAAAAAAAAAGATTGAAGCTGTCAAGGACTTCATTCTTGGATCAACTATCAACACTCATGGAAGCAGCAGTCAAGAAATCAAATGACATATTGCATTAGGCAAATCTGCTGCACAAGACCTTTTTAAAGCATTGAAGAACAAAGATGTCAGCTTGAGGACTAAGGTGAGCCTGACCCAAGCCATGGTATTTTCAATAGCCTCATATGCATGTGAAAGCTGGACAGTAAATAAGGAAGATGGTAGAAGAATTGATGCATTTATGTTATGGTGTTGGAGGAGAATACTTAAAATGCCATGGGCTGCCAAAAGAACAACCAGATCTCTTTTGGAAGAATTGTAGCCAGAGTGCTACTGAGGCCAGGATGGCCAAACTTCATCTCTCATACTTCAGACATTTTGTCAGGAAGGACCAGTTCCTGGAGAAGGATATCATGTTTGAAAAGATGGAGGGTCATAGAAAAAGAGGAAGACCCCCCAATGAGATGGATTGGTGAGAACCACCAATGGCGGACACCAACCTGCGAATGGCGGACTCCCTCCTTCCAAGGAGCAGAACTGCGAGAAGACTTATGCATGAAAAGTTCATTGTTTAGCAGAGCGACAATGAATGCCCCCCTTGGTTAGCAGAGCTACCAGGGATAATTCATGCAGGTGACCTGCAGTTTCTAGCTTTTCCTTGGAAAAATAGTTTATTTCTGATTTCCTTATAAGAAATTTTAGAAAATCTTGCATTATCATTTGATGCTTTAAACAAACCTCGTGTTATAATAGTAGCCTTTCACATTAACATTAACTTTTTCACCATATTCAATCTTATGTAGTTATAAAAATTGTTTTTTACATTAATAATAAATTTTAACATTAGATATAACCACACTAGCTAACGTTTTAGCAATTCAGGCTTAAAATTGTAAGAAACATTCCAGGTGGTTTAAGTCAAGGACATTAAAGCTTTTAGAAAGCAGCTTAAGAGACAGTCAAGGGCATTGAGAGCTTGCAAACAAAGGTAGGAGTTTGATTAGAAGTTTTGAGAAATTGTTAGCATGAGAGAATTACTGCTTTGTTCTTAACTAGGAAACTTTAGGGTACTTTTATGTTCTTGCTTTTATTGTTTGATCAATTATATGTATGATCAGTTATAGTAAAAATTATGTTTTGGATTGTAAGCTGTAACTAATGAATCTATAGAAAGTATTAGTTGTTGGTAAAGTTAGAAATTAAGATGTAGAACTTTGTTTAAAATTAACCTGACATTTTAGGGAGGATTAGATAGAAACAGAGTTGCTCACAAAAGGCAGACGTTATCACGGTAACTAAGGAGTATAGAGATACAGGAATGTTTGGTGACCTTGTGTTCCTCTTGTACTGTTGATGTAACAATATAATATTTGATTGATTTGTAACTGCTTGTACATGACTGTTATGAGATCATAGTATATTGTAAAGGGCATATAAGAAGCAACAATTTTTGAAATAAAGCAGAAGGTGGCAGTGAGCAGGGAGTCATCAAAGAGAGCTATTACCATCATCTGCCTGAGACTCAAAATGACCCATTGACTCTTTGAGTTTTATTTTATTTATTTATTTTTTTTCATTTGCTGACTCCACATCCTCTTTCGAGAGCCTCCTAATAATTATGTTGAGGCTGGTCCCCAGCACACCAACAATGTGGTGGAACTTGTGGCCCTTCCCCAGACCACGGCTCTTGCAGCCTGTAGATGTCAAACCATCTCCCTGTGCTTTTGAACTGGCTTGGTGATCAACTGGGTGTCAGGATTTCTTCTGATAGCTTTATGGAATGGATCAATGAGGATAACGTCAAAAAATTTGTATGTGGAATCTTCACCAACCCAGTATGAACTCAGGATTCTTAGAGCCCCACAGTGGCATCCAGCTCGCTCCTCAGCCACGACTTGAGGGCTTCTAGCAAACTTCAGCTGGTTAACAACACGATGAACAGGCTTGCTGTAGGCTGCACCTTTAGGCACTGGGCATTTGCAGTCACCTCTGTGCACACGAATCGGATAGATTATATAACCCATAACCTTGCTTGGCCTTGTATCCCAGCCTATGCGCCTTATCTGGCTGGGTGGGATGGGGAGAGGAGGGTGTGCAGTGCAGCAGAGAGCTGGCGGTACTGCCAATAGCAGACCTGCAGGAGAAATCGCATCACATCGGGCTGCTTCTTCCTCCATAGTTCCTGGGTGTACTTGTCAACACCCATCTCGGCTTACCCTGATGGCTGCTGCCGGATGGAAAGCGACAACTTCAATATTATCTCTGTTGATAAGAATGTTGTTTATTGGTCCAGTGGTGAGGATTTTTGCTTTCTTTACATTGAGATGCAATTCATACTGAAGGCTATGCTCTTTGATCTTCATCAGTATGTATTTTAAGTCCTCTTCACTTTCAGCAAGCAAGGTTGTATCATCTGCATATTGTAGGTTGTTAATGAGTCTTCCTCTAATCCTGCTGATGCCACATTTTTCTTCATAGAACCCAGCTTCTTGGCTTATTTGCTCAGCATACAGGTTGAATAAGTATGGTTAAAAAATACAACCTTTCACACACCTTTCTTAATTTTAGACCATTCAGTGTTCCCATGTTCTGTTTGAACAACTGCTTCTTGTTCCATGTACAGATTCCTCATGGGCACAATTAAGTGTTCAGGAATACTTATACTTTGCAATGTTTTCCATAGCTTGTCATGATTCACACAATTGAAAGCCTTTGAACAGTCAATAAAGCACACGTAAACATCTTTCTGGTATTCTTTGATTTCATCCAAGGTCCATTGGACATGAGTTATGATATTCCTTGTTCCATGTCATCTTCTGAATCCAGCTTGAACCTCTGGAGGTTCTCTGTTAAAGTCCTCACTACTGGGACAATAAACAACAGTCATACAAGTGGAAAAAAGATTGAACTTGCCAAATACTTTATTTTGCTTGGATGAACATTCAACACTAATACAACCAGCAATCAAGAAATTAAATGATGTATTATATTAGGTAAATCTGCTATACAAGACCTCCTTAAAGTATTCAAGAGCAAAGATGTCATTTTGAGGACTAAGGTGCTCCTGACTCAAGTCATGATATTTTCAATAATCTTATATGCATGTGAATGTTGGACAGTAAATACGGAAAATCATACATGAATTGATGCATTTAAGTTATGGTGTTGGAGGGGAATATTAAAAGTACCATGGACTACCAAAAGAACAAACAAATCTGTGTTGGATGAAGTACAGCCAGATTATTTCTTGGAGGCCAAGATGGCCAAACTTTGTCTCTCATACTTTGGACATACTACTAGGAGGAACCAATCCCTGGAGAAAGATATAATGTTTGGTAAATGGAGAGTCAAAGGAAAAGTAGAAGACCCCTAACTAGATGGATTGGCACAGTGGCAGTATCAATGTCCTCAAATGTAGCTATGATTGTGAAGTTGGCACAGGACCAGACGGTCCTTTGTGCATAGGGTTTCTATGAATCAGTTTTGACTCAATTTCACCTAAGAACAACAGTAACAACAACAATCATCTTTCTGGTATTCTGTGCTTTCAGTCAAGATCCATCTAACATCAGCAATGATATTCCTCATTTTGCATCCTTGTCAGAAAATAGCTTAAAACTCTGGTGGTTCCCTGTCAACGTACTGTTGCAGCTGTCTCTGAATTATCTTCAGCAAAATTTTATTTGCATGTGATATTAATGAGATTATACAGTGATTTCCATAATCCATTGGGTAATCTCTCTTTGTAATGGGCACAAATATAGATCTCTTCCAAATAGTTGGCCAGGTAGGTATTTTCCAAATTTCTTGGCATAGATGAATATGCGTTGCATCCAGTGCTGCATCAGTTTGTTGAACGAGTCCAATTTCTATTCCATCAATTCCAGGAGTTTCATTCTGACACTGTGTTCAGTGGATCTTGTACTTCTTTCTTCATTCTATTGACTGTTGAACATATACACACCTCTTGAAATGGTTGCACATTGACTATATGTTTTAGGGATGGAGACTGTATGTTCCTTCATTCTTCATTTGATGCTTTCTGTATCATTCAATATTTTCCCCATGTTGTTGTTGCTGTTTTTAAGTGCCATTGAGTCATCATAGGGAGTTAGGGTTTCTGAGGAGCCGCTTGTGAACTTTAATCATTGACCTTGCAGTGACCTTGCAGTAGAGTGCATTAACCTGTAGTGTCAAACCAGGACTCCATTTTGCCAATAGAATCCTTAAATGTAATTGGAGACTTGATTTTTTCTTCAGTAACCTCAGGTTGAGAAATGCTGAGTGTATTTTTCACTTTTGGTTTTCTAACTCCAGTTATTTTCATAGTTCATTATAATATTTGACTTTGTCTTCTTTAGCTGCCCTTTGAAATTTTCTGTTCAACTCCTGTACCTTCTCGTTTATTCCATTTTCTTTATCATGTCCAGTAGCTTTAAAGCATGGTGTTATCCAATTTCTATGTGTTTGATTTTTTTTTTCCTTCTTCTTCCTATTGTTTATTTCTAATTTTGTAACATTTTGATCTGAGATTTGTTACCTGCTTTATCAATGAACATTGATTGTAGATCCCACAATTGGGTGTTTCAATCTTGTCTCCAATTATCATGATGTTATTTATTGGTCCATTTATGAAAATTTTCATATTCCTAAAATTGAGGTGCAATCAGTATTTGATATTCATCAGTATTTCAAGTCCTTTTTACTTCTAGTAAGCAAGGTCATTTCATCACCATATATAAGGTTGTTGATGATTCTCCCTCAATCAGGATTCCCCTTCTTTTCCTTATAAACCAGTTTCAGGAATGATTTACTCTGCATACAAATTAAATTAATACAATGAAAGGATAAAACCCTGGTGCATACTGGTAGCAATTTTAAATCACCTTGCTTGTTAGTTGCCAAAAAGAACTCAGTGAAGGCTAAATTTATGCCAAGGCTCAAATGGATTTAGTGATCCCATTATAAACTGGTGTTGTTGTTGTACAGGTTCTAACCCATAGTGGTTCCGACCCATAGCAGCCCTGTACAGGGTTTCCGAGGAATGGCTAGTGAGCTTGAACTGCTGACTTTGTGTTTCAAAAAACTTTGCAGTCCAGCACATTAACCCACAGCACCACACCAGGACTCCATTATAAACTGTAGCCTTCTGCAAATTTAGTGCTCAGAATTTAAGCTCTAATATACGGCCACCACTTGTCTGTTGTGCTGTGGTGGTTTGAGTTGCTGTGATTCTGAGGGCTATGCCACCAGTGTTTTAAATAACTAGCAGGGTCACCCATGGTGGAAAGGTTTCAGATGAGCTACAAAACAAAGACAGACTAGGAAGAAAGAGTGACAAACTACTTTTGAATCGC
>NW_006408688.1:3989356-4005893 GCF_000296735.1 Chrysochloris asiatica | reverse complement strand
GATGGCACCTGACAACAACAACAACAACATACTTCTATGATATTATCCTTATCAAATGTTTAGACCACATTCACACAATTTAGAATTTTTTCCCCATTTCCCTGTATAAATTTTCTTGTAGCTTCCTTCCAGAATGATGCAATATTCCAGACACACTGATGGTCATAAGTATGATTTATCAGAACTCAATTATGTAATTATTTGGAAATCTGTATTTATAGAAATAAATGAGTAAATAAATGCAAAGAAAGACAGCTCTTTCTAAAAAAAAAAAAATGTCAAGAAGTCATATATAATGAATGATAATTATATGTTTTTTCTGTTATGTGGGTGAGTTGGATCTAACTTATTGTGACCCTGAATAGAGTTTTCTGAAGAGTAGCTGGTAGGTTTGATCCTCTGACCTTGTGTAAGGACACAGAAGGAAAATTACTGAGTAAAAATCAGCAATGGTGGCAATGGGAAAAGATCAATAAAGCTATTTTAAAATAATAATAATGAACTTCAAATAGAAAGAACAGAGGGGCAGGTTGTGGACAAGAGATTAAAAATATATATATAGATTCTTGTCAAGTGGGCTTAATAAAAGCAAGATAACAAAAACTGAAAACCAAAACACTATCTCCTTGTGCCTCTGGAATGCAGTTGAATTTTGAACCCTCCTACTCTATTCAGCTGAGGAGCTCTGGTAGCATAGTGGTTACGAATCGGGCTGCGAACCGCAAGGTCCGCAGTTCGAAATTACCAGCTGCTCCGCGGGAGAAAGATGAGGCTATCTGCTCCCGTAAAGATTTACAGCCTCGGAAACCCTGTTCAGGGTCGCTATGGGTCGAAACCGACTTGACGGCACTTAACAACAACAACAACAACAACTCTATTCAGCTAAGGAGCTCTGGTAGCGTAGTAGTTAGGAATCAGGCTGCAAACCTCAGGGTCAGCAGTACGAAACTACCAGCTGTTCCGTGGGAGAAAGATGAGGCGTTCTGCTCCCGTAAAGATTTACAGCTTCGGAAACCCTGTATACGGTCGCTATGGGTCGGAACCGACTCCACGGCATATAACAACAACAATAACTTTATTCAGCTACTCAGCAGGGGTTGTTAACCATCAGCTAATTGGTTAGCCTGCTGCTAATTTCAGAGGCCAGTAGTTCAAAACTACCAACAGTTCTGTGGGAGAAAGGTCAGACTTTCTGCTCCCAAAAAGATTTATAGCCTCGTAAACCCTATACAGGGTCACTATGAGTTGGAACTGACTCCATGGCACATACTCACCACTACCTAATCATTTTTCAGTTCAGGCACAAAATATCTCTGATGATCCCAACATGGTGTCACCAAGGCAGACCTGGTCATCAAACCAGAATAGAAAGACTTCAGACTAAATGCGGAGTGGCTCAGCTGTCTGTGGTGCATTTGCCCTGCAGATAATTTTCACAATGTAATAATTCCTTTAGTACTATATTTCATAACCTCTAGTCTTCTGTATCTTGACCTGGTATCGGTTTGCTGGTGATTCTGACCTGGACACTTGGGGCTACTTCTTCAGAGAACTCAGGCTAGGACTGCTGGCAACCCAAGTCTTCCCTTCTGTCTCTTTTAGCTCTCCTACTCCCTGAGGACTCTGCTGAATGCTTTTTCTCACATCTGTCATTCTTCAACTATCATGCATTCAGCCTTGCTTTCTGGAGCTATCCAGGCATACTTTGATCTCTTTCTGCTCATTAAGGAGCTCCTAGACCCAGTTCTGATTCATCATTTGAACCTTGGAATCTTCACCTGTTCTCTCTTCTCATTGATCTTCTCATCATTTGCTTCACTCAAGTCCTCAGTTCCAGTCCAAGCCATAACATTTTCTTTACTGGTTTCTAAGAGCTTTCCTTTCCCACACTTTACAGTGTGAGAGCAGTGAACATTACCCTAACTCCTTATAATTCTTTCTTCCCTGATTTAAATGAGAAGACTTCAAAAACTTACTTTTCTCTTATGTGAAGATCTTCTTGGGGTCCCTGTGGGATGCATTTTAACTCTTGCACTGTCATCTTGTCCTCTGTGTCAGATGGGTACTGTGAACTGGGCCCTCTCTGGCATTCATACCCCTTGCCCTCACCACCCCAGGCACAGTTTGAAATGGAGTATTCCCCCTATTGGTTTCTGGGAGTACTTGCTTTCCATGCTCACAAGTGCTAGGATAATGAGATTATTTGACCCTTTTGTAATCCTAATTTGAGAAGGAAATCTCTTTCCATAAGGAGTATTGGGCACTTAGGCATGTAAACAAAAACCCTGCAGAAAATATTTATGTTAGAAATGGCATAACATTGGCTTAGTAAAGAGTTTTGACTGAGTCTTTCCTTCCACCCCCATAATCCTGCACTCAGCAGACGACAGGGGTCCACGTAAGCCTTACAAGATGGAGAAGGTTGTTCCCATGTCTAACATGAATACAGTAAATTTACCAGTCACTTCTCAGAAACCCTATACAGAGCCGCTGTGAGTTGGAACTGACTCAATGGAGCTTAACAACAATAACATGGATGGAGCATGAAGACACTGTCACAGTAAAGATTTGCTTTATTGGAGCAGAATTCCCCTAGAAGCAAAAAACAGTAGGCATAGGAATACTAAAGCGGTCATTTTGTAGAATTACTAGGGTTAAGTGCGATGAATAGGATTCTGAGTAATTTCTGGGATCTGAGGTTTCAAGGTAGATCCCTCATGTATATGGATTAATTGATTTTCATCAAGTTCCAAGAAAGGTCCCCTGTGGCTATGGTAAGCAGAGAGGAAGAACAATCACTATGAAGAAAACCCAGTCTTTTCCAAAAAAGCTACTTATTTTTTTTTTTTTTAGGAAAAGACTTGTCAGAGCATTTTCCCAGCTGCTTAGAGGAGTTCCTCCTACTCCAAACCCTTCCAGCTTTTTTGCCTAATCAGAAAAGGTGTGTGTAAGGGTGGGGGAAATTAAAGGTGTTAGACCTTTAAATATATATCCTAGAAGTAAGTATCCTTGTTGGTACAATGTTTAAACCCTTGGGCTAATAACTGAAAGCTTGAAGGCGCAAATATTCACAGAGGATGTGAAGGAGAAAGATCAGAAGCGCTCTTAAAGATGACAACCCAGAAAACCCTACTCTGTCACAGGGGGGGTCACCATGAGTTGAAATGGATTCTACTGCATAAAACTGTAGCCTAGGAAGGAAGTATGCGCCAAGGGGAGGAAGAAACTATATCAAGAAAAGAATATTGTTTTATTAATTTTATGTAACATTTTGTGTGTGGTCAAATCTAAGTGATAATGGATTTTTTTAGGCAAAAGAAAGGTTTTTAACCTGAAGTTTAAAAAATTTTGGCATAAGAAAAATATTTCTGTAAATGACAATTACTTACAACTCATTTTGAAACTGGTTATATAACCACAGAACCTATTTGTGTGAGCCAGTGAACAGTTTATTCATACAATATAAATTATGTCTCAGCTATTCCATACTTCTTAATCTGCCATATCTATTAAATCTAATTAGTTTAATTCATATATTACTGGGAGCCCTATGAGTTTACAAATGATATAGTAATTACCACTTAAAATTTTCAAAAACCTTACCAACTCTGACTACCTCCTATTCTAACTATAATTGGCTATGTGCAACAATCATGGTATGATAGGAAGCAAAAGCAATTACTTATTTCAATATGACCTTGATTACAAATATTTTTCTCAGATTAATGAGTTTTATGTATATTATCTATAACTACATTATAACTATCAGTTGAAGAAAGGGAAGTCTCTTACAACAAATATCAAGAATCATTCCTATGAAAAAAGCTGGGCTGGAGTTTGTTTATGAAGGAGAAGTACATGAATCTGGATGAATATATCTATAATTTTTCTATATAATTAAATTTACATTTGATTGTATACTTTTTAAAAAAGGGACATTTTTAATTCAACATGGTACTTAGAGCATTTAGCAAAAGGTCTGGCACAGTAAGCTCCACAGATATAATAATAGAAGAAAGAAAAGAAGCAAAGGAAGGACGAATGGAAATTGGTAGTTGAATAAGTAGGTGCTCTGGTAGCTTAGTGGTTACGAATCAGGCTGCTAACCTTAAGGTCAGCAATTCAAAACTACCAGACATTCCGCGGGAGAAAGATGAGGCTTTCTGCTTCCATAAAGATTTACAGCCTCAGAAACTGTGCAGGGTCAGTATGAGTCGGAACCGGCTCCATGGTACTTAACAACAACAACTAAAGACTAGTAAATGAAAACTCATTTTTGACAGAATTGGTTGAACCACTGATATTCTGTCGCTTTATCACATTGTATTGGATTGTGTGTTGCTGTGATGCTGGGAGCTGTGTTGCCAATATTTTAACTATCAGCAGGGGTATCCACGGTGGACAGGTTTCAAGGGTGCTTACAGTTTTAATCAGACTAAGAAGAAGGTGTTTTCTAAAAGGCTAACCTAGCAGACCACTTTTAAAAGGTTAGCCTTTTAGAAAACTTTATGGATAGCTTCAGCACATTGTCTGAAATAGTGTGGGAAGATGAATTTCTATCGCAAAAGTTATTCAAAATAGGACTGAGGAAAGTTTTGTTCATGGATGAACAAAACTATCAGCAACTACATTTGGTGATGGGGCAAAACTGAGAATTAAAAGAAACACCAGCAAACATCCATTAATAATCTGAACATGAAATTATGAAGTATGAATCTAGGAAATCTTGAAATCTTCAAAAATGAAATGGAACACATAACGATTGATTTCCTAAGCTGATATTGGCCATTTGAATGAGAAAAATTTCATGGTTTATCATGCCAGAAATGATATATTGAAAAGGAATGGTGTTGTATTCATTGTCACAAAGAGCATTTCAAGATGTATGTTGAAGAACAACACTGTCTGTGATGAGGTAATATTCATAAACCTAAAAGGAAGTTCAGTTAATACACAATTATTAAAATTTATATTCCAACCATTTAAATCAATGATGATGAAAGTGAAGAACTCTACAAACAACCTGTTTAAAATCAAACATGCACTCGAGATGCATTGATAATTACTGGTGATTGAAATGTGAAAACTGAAAACAAAGAGGAACCATTCAAATATGACCTTGGTGATAGAAACAATGTTGGAGATCACATAATAGAATTTTGCAAAAACAATGACTTATATTCATTCAAATGACTTAACAACAAAACAAAACAAAAACATTAATTGCTACTAAACACCTGGACTTCACCAGATGGAATACACAGGTATGAAATTGACTACATCTATGGAAAGAGAATAGAGAAGCTCCATGTCATCACCCAAAACAATCTTTCTCTCAATCATTTGACAGTACCAAAATTTTGATACATTCAAAGGATTGAGAGAAAGATTGAGGAAATCCAGGAGAACATGGAAATATTTTTTTAGATGACTTCAGGAAAACATTACAAGAATAAACAAATAAAGTAAATGCAAATTTTTGAAACAATACAAAACCTGCAATCAGAAATCCAGATTAATACTAAGACTTCAGAAATGGACAATGCATTGAAAGGGCACAGAACTAGATTCAAAGCAATGAAAACCCATTTTAGTGAACTTGAAAAACAGACCACTTAAAAATACAGGTATGCTAGCAGAACAATCAGAAAAAAAAGAAAAAGAAAAATATTTTAAAAGCCTAAGAGTTATGTGAGACACCATGAAGGTGAATAACTTAAATGTGATCAGAATTCCATAACAGAAAGAGACAATAAGTAGTGAAGACAACATTGTTGAATTGTGGTTGGAAGAAAACTTTCCTGAAACATAGTGAAAGATGTGAAGATCCCACATACAAGAAGCTGAACGAACCCTAAACAGGATAGATCTCAAAAGAAAATCACCAAGACATATCATAATTAAACTTTCCACAACCAAAGATAAGGAAAGAATCCTGAGAGTAGCTTAGAAAAAAACTGAGTTACCTACAAAGGAGAATTAATAAAATTGATTTCTCAGCAGAAACCGTGAAAGAAAGAGGGCAATTGGATGACATGTACAAAACTGTGAAAGGAAAAAAAAAAAAAAAAATGCCAACTAAGAATCATATACTCAGCAAAGCTGTCCTTAATTATGACAGTAAAATCGGGATATTTCCAGATAAACAGTAACTAAAGAAATTTGCAATAACCAGATCAACTTTATAAACCATGCAAAAGGGTGTTCTTTGGATTTAGAACCCATCAGAGCAGACAACAATCTGAGATTAAAATCATGACATCACCACCAAAAATCAATCCAGATATGTTGTTGTTGTTGTTATGTGCTGTGGAGTCTGTTCCAACTCACAGCAACCCTGTACAGAATTTCTGAGGCTATAAATCTTTATGGAAGCAGAAAGCCTTATCTTTTGCCTGTGGAACAGCTGGTAGTTTCAAACTGCTGACTGTGAGATTAGCAGCCCCATTTGTAACCACTATGCTACCAGAGAAGTATTTAAAGTAAAATAACCTACAAGAGTGAAAATAGGGAACCAGAGATATTAATTTATAACAAAGTCAACTACAAGCAAAAAGAGGAATATTGGTAATACAGAACTTCCAAATGGCAAGGAAGTCAGGTATATATCAATATAAAACAGAATGTTTTAAATAAAGTAAAAAATAAATTACAAGATGACCTCAAAGAAAATTAATGCTCCAAATCAAAATACAAAAGGAAATTCAAAAAGATTCATTAAATTGGTACATGGAGGGGATTGCAATCATTTTAATGAAGAAAATTATATTATTTGTCAAATGTAAAATTGATGATATGCTTTCTAAATCTTCACTCAATTCACAACAAAAAGTTTTAAAGCAATAAAAAAATGAGTTACTTTAAGTTATCATTGATTTACTGTTGGATTCTAATTTAAGTATGCTATGGTCAGAAAGGAGTCCCGTTGTGGCACTGTAGGTTAATGCGCCAGACTGCAAAGCCCTTTGAACTGCAAGGTCGGTAGTTCAAGTTCACCAGCTGCTCCTCAGAAACCCTATACAGGGTCGCTATGGGTCGTAACCAATTCGACGGCACTTCACAACAACATCATGGTCAGAAAAGATAGTTGTATTTTCATTTATTTTCCTACTATGTAGTTTACAATTATTGTAGGCCAGGCACTGAACTAGGAGCAATAGGAGGAAACAAAAATATACACAATAGTTAACTTAACGGTGTTTGATTATTTTTATTTCTGAGGTAAATATATGCTGCTAAAAGCCCGATAATCTTTTACCATATGTGCCTCAGAATTTCATCACATATTAGTTAATGTGCTCATAGGATGAATTTCTACAGAGTTAAAATGGTTTATATGCAGTTTTATAATTTTTCAAGTACATAGCAGTTAAATAAATTAACCAATTATATGTCAGAGTTATATTCCTTCAATGTATAGTTCGATCTATAAAATCCACCAAATTAACAGTATGTGTATGTACCCTATACAGAATATAATGAGTATGTATTAATTATATGTATATATAATGTTGTTGTTAAGTGACACCCAATCAGTTCTGATTCATAACCACCTCGTATAGGGTTTCTGATGAGTGGCTGGTGGGGTTGAACTATCGAACTTGAAATTTAAACCATCATTTCAGTTCAGTGATTATACTATAGTGTCATGCTAGGACTTATATTATAAGTGTCATTGAGTAGGTTCTGACCCATAGCGACACTGTACAGGGTTTCTGAGGCTGCAAATCTTTATGGGAGCAGAAAGCCTCAGCTTTCACCTGTAGACATAGATATATAGATATAGATATAGATGAACAAAGCAGCATGTATGTGCATGAATGTGTAACATACATATAACATGCTTCTTTCCCCCTTGTGTATACATTATTGTTAGACTTTTTTGCAAATAATACATATTTCTATTAAAAATTCATGCAATAATTATGAACATCAGAAAATCCAGGATTTTAAAAAATTTTTATCTAACATCATTCTCTAGCCTATTAATCATGTTACATTGAACAAGTCTAAAGGCACCCATAAAATCCTAATTTCTTACTTGCTAACTTTTATATTCCTTTGATTTTTATAGCTTTAAAATTTAGAGTTCCTTGCAAAAATATATATATATATATTCTAAATCTGAAAACGAAAATAATGAGGAAATCAAATATTTGGTGTTTTGCAAGACTCAGAGGTCTCCATGTCAATGTTAGTTAAGATTTTTATTTTGTATATTTTACTCAGTTATCAGATTATTTAGTGGTTTTAAGACTCATTTTATTTAATATAGGCAATAATTTATGTTCAAGTTTTCATATAACTCATTTTCTCTCTAAGTAGTAATATATGATGGTTATGTGCCATTGAGTTGGTTCTGACTCATAGCTACCCTGCATAGGGTTTCCGAGGCTTTAAATCTTTACAGGAGCAGAAAGTCTCATCTTTCTCTTGAGGAACATCTGGTAGTTTTGAACTGTTGACCTTGAGATTAGTAGCCCGACTTGTAACCACTATGCTACCAGAGCTCCGTATAAGTAGTAATATATAATCAATTATAATTTACTTTATACATGAAACCTGTGCATTCAAAATAATTCTTTTAGTAGGATTAATGAAGGAGCACTGACAGTACAATGGTTAAAGAACTCTGCTGCTAACCCAAAGGCCAAAGGCTTGAACACACCAGTCACTCCATGAGAGAAGGATATGGCAGTTTGTTTCCATAAAGATTTACAACCTTAGAAATCCAAAGGGGCAATTCTCCTTTATCCTGTAGGGTGGATTCAAGTTGACTGCCATGGGTTTGTCTATTTTAGTATAATTAATAATTTTTTCTTTCTCTTTTTAGGAGGATCTTTTTCTACTCCCAATTCATAAAAACCCAAAAGTTTGTGTGACAGTTTAAAACAAATCCCCAAAATATGCTTTCACCTAAACTACAATAAAAAGGGAAAAGTATAAATGAATAAAATAGGTCCCCAAAAGAAATTCACATTCTCACCTATTGCTACCAAAAACAAAGACTGTCTTCATTTCAATAACTTCACTGTATCATTTATTTTTCACTCTTTGGTGATGAAATGGTCTCTTAGAACTTGATACATTTTTCTCTTGGATGATAAACTGTCTCTTTATGAATTATTCTTTTAGGAGAATACATGTACATACTCTCAGTTATTCTTATTTTTAAGCCTTTGATCATAGTGTCTGAAAGTGGTCTTATATTGCAAGTGAATTTTCTAAAATATAATATTCTCCTCTAGACTCACTGCATTCCTCTTTTTCTCCACTAGATTTTTTCCGTGAAATGCATGGCTGGTTTATTTGATCACTACAGAGTCTGCTCTTTTCTGTAATTTTAATGTGTGTCAGTTCAGGTGAGATTGGAGAAATGGAAAATATCAACCTGAAAGACTAGGTACACATTTCAAAAGAATTATGAAAATGTTAAATGATATGAAGATCAATTGGAATAAAATACAGATTCAAAGATTTGATATAATATTTGTTTCAGATATAGTGCTTATTGGCTATTAACATCAATCAATATTAATAGAAGAGTCCTTGTGTGGTGATGCAGAATAAACACTAGACTGCTAGCAAAATCAGTTGTTCAAAGTCACCAGCTGCTCCTCAGAAACCCTATGTTGTTGTCAGGTGCCATCGAGTCGGAACTGACTCATAGCGACCCCATCTACTGTTATAGATGTTTGTGAATTACCTTTAGAAAAAAATTACTTGCATGTGATATTAATGATATTGTCAAATGATTGCAACATTCTATTGGGTCACCTATGCATGGAAAGGGCAAAAACACTAACCTCTTCAAATAAGTTGGCCAGTTAGCTGTCTTCAAATTTGTAAGCAAAGATGAGTGGCTGCTTCCAGTGCTGCATTAAATTGTTTAAATATTTCAAGTTGTAGTTTATCAGTTCCTGGAGTCTTGTTCTGTGCCAATGTCCTTGGACTTCTTCCATCAGTATCATTGGCTCTTGATCATATGCTGTCTTTTGAAACGGTTGAACATCAATCATTTATCTTTAGTTGTGACACCGTGTATTCTTTCTATCTTATTTTGAAGCTTTCTGCATCATTCAATATTTTGCCCATAAAATCCTTCAATATTACAAGTCAAGATTGAATTTTTTCTTGATTTCTTTCAGCTTGAGAAATGCTGACCGTGCTCTTCCATTTTTGTTTTCTAACGCCAGGTCTTTGACTATTTCATCATAATACTTGACTTTGCCTTATTTTCTGTTCAGCTCTTTCACTTCCTCTTTTCCTCCATTGGCTTTAGCAGCTCTATGCTAGAATGCAAGATTCAGAGATTCTTCTGACATACATTTTCTTGTTTTCCTTCTTTCTTGCCTTCTTAATAATATTTTGCTTTCTTTCTGTATGATGTTCTTTATGTCATCTTTTGGTCTTTGGTTATTGGTGTCTAATGCATTGAATATGTTCTTGAGATGATCTCTAAATTCATGTGGGGTATATTCAAGTCACAAATCATGGTGTGGGTGCTATAGGAAAAACACTAGATTGCAAGTCTGGTTTGAACCCAAATGTTGGAAGTTCAAACTCACCAGCCACTCCTTGAAAACGCTATACAAGTTTGCTGTGAGTTGGAACTGATTCAAAGACACTTAACATATTCAAGGCCAAATTTTGGCTCTCATAGACTTGTTTTAATTTTCATCAACTTTAGCCTAAACTGATGGTCTGTTTCACAGTTTGCCCCAGTCTCATTTTGGCTGGTGATATGGAATTTTTTTATTGTTTTCTTCCACAGATATAATCAATTTGATTTATGTGTATTCTATCTGCTGAACTCCACGTGTACCTTTTGTGTTGTTTAAAAAAGGTGTTTGCAATGAATAAGTCATCTTCTTACAAAATTCTATCATGTGATCTCCAGCAGCATCATTTCTATCACCAAAGCCACTATTTTCAAACTACTAGTCCATCTTTGTTTCCAACCTTTCCATCCAGTTATCTGTAATTACCAATACATTGTTATTGCACGTTTGATCCATTTCAAATGGAAGAAGTTGATTAGAAATTCTTCAATGTAATCATCACTGGCTTTATTGGTTGTTGTGTAAATTTGAATAAAAGTGATATTAACTAGTTTTCCTTGTAGGGGTATGGATATTATCGCTGACAAACAGAATTATATTTCAACATAGATCTTGAAATTTTCTTTTTGATGATAAATGTGATGCCATTCATTTTCAGTGTGCCACTCTTGGCATAGTAAACCATGTGATTGTCAGATTTAAGATGGCCAATACCAGCCCACTTTAGCTCACTAATGCCTAGGATATTAATCTTTATGTATTCTATTTCATTTCTCACAACTTAAAAATTCCCTCCATACTTCATATATTCCATGTTCTGATTATTAATGGATGTTTACAGCTACTTCTCCTCATTGACAAATACTAAGCTTCGAAATTTGCCTGTGAAATAAACAAGCTATCATTTCATAGTATTTGCTTTTAATTAAAAAGATTCATTTCTCAATTCCTTCCAGTTCAACAGTGTATAGAAAGTTGTTACAAGTCTGATGTTAAATGTAGCTGCTTCAAATGAGAATAAATAACACAATCCAATTGAACTTAGTTTGAATAAAGGTCACTTATCTCATGATAGAAACATACGTGGCATGAGTTCACAACTATCTACTCCTAGTCCTTGAATGCTTTTAAAGTTTGTAAAGCCTTGAGAGAGAAGAACAATTTGTAAGGATAACCTACGTTTTCAAAAGATGCAACGTTATATGAATATTAAACATAATTTCCAACGATGTTTATTATTTCACCCACAAAATTCTATTAACTGCCTGATATATGCAAAATGTACTCTACATGATAGGGACACCAAATAAAAAAATATTTGATCCATAGTCTCAAGGGATTAAGAGACTAGAAATAAGAGTTCACAATGTAATTTTTTAAAATACTTGGAGATTATGGATAAAAATTTTAAGGTAAGAATGGGATACACAAAAGAGTGTACCATAATATCATAAAGTAAATTTTTGTTTTGTTTTATTTGGGGAAATTTTACATATTTTAGGACTTAAATTACTTAAGATAATCCATTTGTCAGTTCTTTTCATTTGATTTCATATGTTCTCCTACTAATTCCTTTTTATAGTAGCATACATTATGCTAACAGTTACATAAGACAGAAAAGTGCATTAAGATGATCCCCTCTTCTTTCTTTTCCATGGAACACTGTTAGCGTAGTTGATTATGAGCTGGGCTGTTAACCGAAAGGTTAGTGATTCGAATCTATGAGTCACTGTGGGTGAAAGATGAAGCTCTCTGCTCCCATAAATATTTATAGCCTTGGAAATGCTACACAGAGCCCCTATGAACCAGAACTGACTTGGCGGTCCACCTCCACCTCCACCACCACCACTACCACCACCTTTCTTTCCCACATGAAAGTACTCACACTAAGACATGCTAATGCTTAGAGATCCAGATAAAGGCTGATTACTAATTGAGTTGCTGCACTTTGTTTTATTGTTCATTGAGATTGTTGAGAATGAACATTACAAAATTTCTTTAGTTCAGTGTAGAAATTCTTCATTTGCTTGTATGTGTGTGGTGGGAGATGGCTGTGCACACTCACCAACAAACCAACAATGTTTAATTAATAAGGCAACAGTCATGTAAAGGCAGATACTAATCATGCATGCTGTTCATTTTCCTATCTAGGTTAATTAAATTTCAAAGACTGTTCTTAAACTGATTAAATTATAAATTTTATGCTCAGTTTTGCTGAATAATATTTTTCAGTGAGTTAATGTTCTAGGAACCAATTGAAGCAAAATAGATTACAATAAAGATATTTTGGATAACATCTTTATTTTCTTGATTACATATTTTTTGTATAAAGAATTTGTATATGTAAACTATACCATGAATTTCTATTTACAAGACCATAATAAAAACATGTTAGGTAAGGTAAGACATTAGTCTACATCTGAATTTTTCAAATTAAGTAAAGACAAGCTAATTTATACCCAGTAGTCCTGATGTGGCACTGTGGGTTAATGAGCCAGATTGCAAAGCTGTTTGAACTGCAAGGTTGGAGGTTCAAGCTCACCAGCTGTTCCTCGGAAACCATATACAGGGTTGCTATGGGTCAGAACTGACTCTGCAACACTTAGCAACAACAACAACAACTAAGTAAAATGTCTCTTTTGATAATTAGCTAGTCCTGGTGTGGTGTGTGTGTTAATGCACTGGACTGCAAAGTCTGTTTAAACCACACAGTTGGGCATTCAAGCTCAGCAGCTATTCCTTGGAAACTTTATTTAGTGTCACTATGGGTCCATACTGACTCAATGGCACTTCAAAAATAGTGTTGGAACATAAAAACATCATGTATAACAATGGAACATTGTCATATATAGTGCTAGAATAGGAGCCTTCAGGTTAGAAGACACCCAAAATATGCCTGGGGAAGAACAGCATCTTCAAATAAAGTGGCACTACAGATTAATGCACAGGATTGCAAGGTCGGTTTGAATCTTCACCAGCCACTCCTCAGAAACACTATATGGGATCGCTATGGGTCAGAATCGAATCTATGGCACTCAACAACAACATAGTGATATCAATAGAACACAGCTTTCCAGACCTTCGTTTTTGATGGGACATAATCCGAAATCAGGAAAATCAGCTGCAAACATCAATTAATGATCAGAAGGTGGAATGTGTAACATACAACATAATTGGGTGTTAAAAATGAAATGGAACACATAAAGATCTATATCTTATGCATTATTGAGTTGAAAAGGAGCTCTGGTAGCTTGTAGTTACAAATCAGGCTGTTAATCTCATGGTTGGCAGTTCAAAATTGTCAGCTGTTCTGTGGGAGAAAGATGAGGTTTTTCTGTTCCCGTTAAAGATTTATAGACTCAGAAACTCTATGCCGAGTTGTGATGAGTCAGAACTGACTCCATGACACATAACAATAACAACAACAACTGAGCTGAAATGGACTAGTATTGGCCCTTCCTCCTCTCCCCTGTAGCACCCTCTCTGCCCAGCCCAGGCACCTCCAGGAGGGTGGGAGTGCACCCCCAAAAATGTCGAGTGTTGCTCCTACAGTTTTGAAATAGTACAGGGAGGAGGTACTTGGGATACCAAGCAGTCCCACAGGCTAATCCTGTGGCTGCTTCTTATGGTGCCTGACTCTGGGATTCAGCCCTAAAGTTGACCTAATATTCCTGCCTTACCTAACAGAGACAGCATGTCTGCTCATACAGTCAAACCGTATGTGCACCTTGTAAAATCCCAACATAAAAGGCAAGAGCCAACACAAACTACTATATAAAAGGATTCAGCGATTTTGAGAATTATGCTGTGCATACGCAGATACCTAACTGACCTTTAAAGATAAAAATAGTGGAAAATCTTTCTTCCATTCATTTCTTAATATCTATCTGTGCACCTCTACTCTGGTGACTAGAGGAGGGGCCTGAATGATTGGAAACCCCCATCCACTGCTGGAGGTTTCTACTGTGCATACACACTGACCTGCACAGTAAAGGCTACTGGACAGATGGCTACAGTTTTATATTTGTTTTTGAGTGGTGTTTTTTTTTCTCTGCTTTTATATTGTTTTTGGTTTTGGTCCTTTTGGCCTTATTTTTTTCCTGGGAGTGGGATCATTCTCTCCTTACATTATCCAAGAAGAGACAGCAATTGTGACCATATAGCAAAGCTACAAGCATGTCCTATAATATCCCACAATCCAGACAGGAGCCAATACCAGATGCTAGGTATTATATAGATAGCCAACACTTGCAAAGATAGATTGTGGCTGAGAAATAAGAGATGTGAAAAGGGACGTCTATCTCCAAATCACATCAACCAGGAGACACGGAGTAAGTTTAACACCACAGATATATACATTCATTTAATCATTGAATGCATCAAACTATTGAAAATGTCCAAGAAAAAAAAAAACAAACAAACAATAAAAGATCTCAGCACATGTCCAGAAACAGAAAAGAGTAACAGATAAATGAGTTGGAGGCAGACATAGACTTCCCATTAGAAAAAGAGCAGACTTTGGATCTGCCTGAGAAGGAATTCAGAAGAATGATATGGAGATAAATCCTAATGCTCCACAGAGAAGTGGAGGAAAATAAGGAAGAAGTCAAGAAAGTGCTACAGGAACACTCAAACAAGATAGATATAACACTGGAAACTATTCAAAACCTGTAAAAAGAAGTCCAGATGATTAATAATAAAATATCAGAAATGGAAAGTCCAGATGATTAATAATAAAATATCAGAAATGGACAATACACTGAAAGGGCAAAAGAGTAGAAATGAAGAGATGGAAGCCAGAACCAAGGAACTGGAAGACAAATCTCTCAATACTGCTAAGATAGAACAGCAAGCAGAAAAATTAATTAAAAATCTGAAGAGAGTATAAGATTCATGTCGGATAACATGAAGAGGAATAACTTAAGAATTATTGGCATTCTGGAACAGGAAGAATCAGAGAATTCCACAGAGGAGATAGTTGAGGATATCTGGAAGAAAATTTCCCTAGTATCGTGAAGAATGAGAAGATAATCATTCAAGAAGCTGAACAAACCCCAGGGTAGAACCCAAAAGAAAATCACCAAGACATATCATAATCAATCTCTCCAAAATCAAAGACAAAGACAGAATTCTAAAAGCAGACAAGGAAAAGAGAAGTGTTATTTACAAAGGCAAACAAACCAGATTAACCTCTGACTTCTCAGCAGAAATAATGAATTCAAGAAGGAAATGTGGAGACATATATAAAAACCTGAAAGAAAAAAAAAACAAAAAACAAAAAAAAAAACAGCCAACCAAGAATCGTCTACCCAGCAAAACTGTCAATCAAATATGATGGTGCACTCAAACATTCTAGGATAAACAAAAGTTAAGAGATTTTGTCAAAGCCAATCTAGTAGTTCAAACTATCCTAAAGGAATTTCTTTGGAATTTAAACAAACGAGAAGAGACAACAACCAGAGACTGACAGATTTGGCAAAAAAAACCTGGGTTGCAGTCGACAGATAACAGAGTTCAGAACACAAAAAATGAAACAATGAATTCAGAGGACCTATGAGGCCAATCAAAGATCAAAACAGTAACAATGTCAAAGAAGGGAAAAATATAGGAACAGAGACCCAAGTGGTGAGGAGGTCAGGTATATAGCAAGGTAAAACAGACTGTCTTAAATAGAGGAAAAAATTAATAGATATCTTTGAGAGTAACCTCAAAAAAAAAGTAATACTTCACAACATACCATGAAAATGAAGAGCCAAGTAGAACAGGAAAAGTTAAAACTAAGAAGAAACTGACAAAAAAAAAAAATGGCACAAAAACATGAACTCAGTACAAGAAGCCATGCAGAACAAAAGAACAAATGTTGTTAGGTGTCATCAAGTCGGTACTGACCTATAGCGCCCATATGCACAGCAGAAAAAAAGCACTCCTGATCCTGGGCCAACCTCACTACAGTTGCCACACTTGAGTCCATCGAT
>NW_006408688.1:3947422-3969644 GCF_000296735.1 Chrysochloris asiatica | reverse complement strand
CTCAGCTTGGGCTGAGTGTGTGTGAGTTCCTGGCAGAGGAAACTGCCAGTGGTGAGGGTGGGTCGTGGCCACTAGGCTAAGCCCCTACCTCTATTAACCGAATGTAGGTGGGCAAACTGTGAGCGCACCTATTACCCTACACCAAAGAAAAAAATAAAATTGGACCTACGCAACATTGGCAGAGTATACTGTGCACCTTTTTTTCCTCTTTCTTTTCCAAGGTTCCTGCGGCATGCCTCCTCCTCGTCTCTGTATCTGTGCAGCTCCTATTTCATCCCGCCACCTGGATTCGCCCCGAATGTGGCCTCAGGCCTCCATGCCTGGCCGGCAGATCCAAAAGTACACGATTTCCTGCCTCAACTCCAAATTCCACAGGCTATAAGTCCTCAAACCTTTAAACTATTCTTATCTCTGTGGGTCCAACCCTTGGAGCCCCGTCCTGCCTCTTTCTTGCCTGGATTTCCGAGTTATTGTTGACGGTGACCTTCACTACACCTTCACCCTAGCCACCATCAAGCCCTGCCTCTAGGCCATGTTTTAAGTCACAAAGCAAGCCTCCATAAAATTTTACAAACATCAAAATACTACAAAACATCCTTTCAGACCACAATGCTATAAAACTAGAAAAAAAAAAAAAAAGACCAAGGAAATAAAGTCAAATACATGGAAACTGAATAAAACCCTGCTGAAAAGTGACTGGATAGTAGAAAAATTTTAATGTGAACTCACAGAGTTCCTAGAAACAAATGAGAATGAAAACACAACATACTAAAATCTTTGGGATATGGAGAAAGTGGTTTTGTGAGGACAATTTATTGCAATAAATGCACACATCCAAAAAGAAGAAAGAATCAAAATTAACACATCAGCACAGCATCTCTAAAAATTGGAAACAGACCAACAAAAGGAACCTACAGTCACCAAAAGAAAAGAAATAATAAAGGTTATAGCAAAAATGAATGAGATAGAAAACAGAAAAACTATAGAAAGAATCAACAGGAGAAGAAGCTGGTTTTTGAAAGGATTAATAAAATTCACAAACCATTGTCAAACCTAACAAAAGAGGGAGAGACACAACACACATTAGAAACCACATTCAGTGATGTCACCAAAAGAAAAGAAATAATAAAGTTTAGAACAGAAATGAATAAGATAGAAAACAAAAAAATTACAGAAAGAATCTACAGGACAAAAAGCTGGTTCTTTAAAAGGATTAATAAAATTGAGAAACCATTGGCAAACCTAACAAAAGAAAAGAGGGAGCAGACTCAAATAACACCCATTAGAAACAACACCGGCGATGTCATAATAGAATCAAGGAAATAACATGGGTAGTAACAGAATACTATGAAAAGTTGTACTTCAACAAATTTGAAAACTTAGAAGGATGGATACATTTCTAGAATGACACGACCTACTTAAAGTTATACAAAGTGAAGTAGAAACTTGCACAGACCCATAACAAAAGAAGACATTGATCAGGTCAACAAATAACTACCTACATAACAAGTCCAGGTCCAAATGATTTCACTGCTGAGTTCTACCAAACATTCAGGGAAGACCTGTCACCAATTTTATTCAAATTATTCCAGAATATAGAATACGGAAAACTTCCTAATACATTTTATGAAGTAAGCATAAACCTCATACCAAAACCAGGGAAAGACATCACTAAAAAAGAAAACTACAGATCAATTTCCCTCATGAATATAGATGCAAAAATTATTTAACAAAATCTTAGCCAACAGAATCCAACAATACATTAAAAAGATAAAACATCATGATCAATTGGGATTCATATCAGGGATGCAAGGATGGTCCAACATTAGAAAACCAATCAATGTAATCCATATAAATAAGAAAAAAGGAAAGAACCACATGATCATATCGATTGATGCAGAAAAAGCATTTGACAAAATCCAACATCCATTCTTGATAAAAACACTCAACGAAGTAGGAATTGAAGGGAAATTCCTCAACATAATTAAGAGCATATATTCAAAACCAACAGCCTACATTACTCTCAATGGAGAGAAACTGAAAAACTTTCCCTCTGTGAACCGGAACCAGAAAAGGATGCCCTTTGTCACCATTCGTATTCATTATTGTGCTGGTAGTCTTAGCCAGAGCTATATGCCAAGAAAGGGAAATTAAAGGCATCCAAATAGGCAAAGAAGAAGTAAAACTCTATTTGCAGATGATGTGATCCTATACATATAAAACCCTAAAACTCAGTTAAAAAGCTACTAGACCTCATTGGAAATTTTAGCAAAATGGCAGGGTGTAAGATCAACATATAAAACAAGTTAGATTCCTCCAAAATAATAATGACAGCACTGAAAATGAAACTAGAAAAGCAATAACATTTACAATAGCTGCCCAAAGGATAAAATATCTAAGAATAAACGTAACCATAGAAACAAAACCTATACAAAGAAAACTATAAAACACTACTACAAGAAACCAAAAGATACATAAAAATGGAAGAATATTCAATGCTTCTGGATAGGAAGACTTAACATTGTGAAAATGTCAATACTACCCAAAGCAATCTACACATATTATGCAATCCCAATCCAGAGTCCAACGGCATTCTTCAAAGAGATGGAAAAAAACAATTACAAACTTTATATGGAAAGGAAAGAGACCCAGGATAAGCAAAGCTCTGCTAAAGAAGAAGAAGAAAGTTGGAAGACTCTTACTCCCTGATTTCAAAATTTATCACATGGTTACAGTCATCAAAATTGCTTGACACTGGTACAATGAAATATATACAGATCAATGGAACAGAACTGAGAATCCAGAAATTAACCCATCTACCTACAGCCAATTGATTTTTCACAAAAGGCCTAAGTATATTGCATGGGGGAGGAGACAGTCTCTTCAACAGATGATGCTGGTAGAATTGGAAAGCGATATGTAAAAGATTGAAACAAAACTTTTACTTCATACCATATACAAAAAACAACTTAGCATGGATTAAAGACCTAAACGTAAATCCCAGAATTATAAAGGCCATTAACAAAAAAATAGGAACAAATTTGAGGGCTCTAATATAGGTCACACACAGACCACCAAACATTTTGAAAACTACACAAACAAAAATAGAAAAAGAGATGATTTGGACATACTAAAAAATAAAACTTATGTGCATCAAAAGACTTCACCAAAACAGTAAAAATAGAGCCCACAGATTGGAAAAAAAAAAAAAAATCTTTTGTGATGACGCATCAGACAAGTGACTCATTTCTAAAATATATAGGAAACTACAACACCTCTATAAGAAAAAGACAAACACTTCACCAAGGAGGAGATCCAGGAAGCCAACAAACATAGGAAGAAATGTTCACGATCACTAGCCATCAGAGAGATAAAAATCAAAATAACAATGAGACATCATCTCACACCAGAAATAACACCAAATATCAAAAAAGTGGAGCACAATAAATCCTGGCAAGGATGCAGAGAGACTGGGACCCTCCAGCATTGCTAGTGGGACTGCAAAATGGTCCTACCACTCTGGAAAATAATATGGTACTTCATCAGAAAGTTGGAAATAGAAATACCTTACGATCCAGCAATTCCTCTACTTGGTATTTATCCACAGGAAATATGAGCCATAACACGAGTAGATACATGCACACCAATGTTCATTGCAGCACTATTTAAAATAGCAAAAAGTTGGAGACAGCATAAATACCCATCTATGAAAGAATGGATAAACAAACTTTTGTACATACACAAAATGGAATATTATGCTACCTTGAAGAATAACAAGGAAGCTGCAAGCCACCATATAACGTATAAGAACCTTGAGGACATTATGTTGAGTGAAATTAGTCAGTCACAAAAGGAGAAATACTACATAGGACCATCATTGTAAAAGTTTAAGAAAAAGTGCCCATACTTAAAGGGAAAAAAAGAAAAAAATTGTTGGTTACTGGGGTGTAGGGGGTGGGGCGAGGGGTGAAGGAGAAGGTTGAGCACAGGGTAGGGAATGACACAGGATAGTTTGGGTGCTGGGGGTCATGGGCAATACACAAGAAGGGGAAGGTAATGGAAGAACAAGGCAAATGGGAGAACATTTAAGCAGGTTTGCATGGGCTAAAAGGGACAGAGTTTAATAGTGATTAAACCTTGGAACAACAGCAGTCTGGGATACAGGATTGAGTCATGGTTTGATTGGGTAAAAGAGGGGAAATAATGTTAAGATGTTTCCTTTATTTTGAATTTTGGTTTCCCTTGCCTACTATTATAAAGTAGACACTTCAGGGGGAGAGAAAGGAATAGTCAGTAACAGTACCATAGAAAGTAAGTCTGTCTTCAGCCTGATTGGAATACTTAAAATGGAGTTAGAACTTGCCCAGTGAAGGAGGCTTTCTGCGGAGCTTTTACATTGCATAAGATCATAGGTGTAATCCTGATCCCCATCCAGAGACCAGCTGACTCCTGGGCCCAGGGACAGGGACATGGCTAGAGGACTAGAGTGGAGAGTGAAGCATCCTGCTGATATGAAGTGAGGGGAGATGTCCAAGAACACCCATACTTTCAGATCGTACCCACTTGACCTGGCTTCAATGGCTGGATGACCAGAACTTGACTAGAGGAAGAAAGAAGAGGAAACAAAGATTAATCCGCTACAATTTGATGAACTTGACCTTTACTTACGGATGCAGTTGCTCAAAAGTGGGAATGAATCTTTACAGCAAGGATCATTCTCACCCCATACATATACAGGGTTGACAGGGATGGGCAACTTAGACATTGGCTATCCAAAGTGAGGTGGCTAGAAAGGCACAAAGTGTCTGGCTCACAAGCTTTCAATAGGGAACCTAGTTTTAGAGGGTGCAGGGGAAGATAGACTCTCCGTTGAGTGGTTTCCAACCTGTCTGGGTGGGGCTGGTGAAAGAAGATGGATATAAGACTCTTGTGGTTCAATAGTGAATAATTGCTATCAGGACTGACTGTGAGTGTCGCAAATGTAAAGGTAGACATTTTGTAACAAAAGAAAAGGAGTGGTTGATCTTGCAGTCCAGGAGCGGAGGACTCTGGGACCAGCAAGGGAGAAGAAAGGAGTGTGGGACCCTATCCAGAGAAGCAGTAACACAGATGGAGGAAGAGGAAGATGACATGGAGAGATGGAGCAGCTGGGGACTCTGGACTCAGGGAGGGAGAGGGGCTGTGTGCTGATGGCTGGGGGCAGGCTTACAGGGTGTAACCTTTGGTTGTTTGGATAGTTATATATTTTTGAATGCTTCAGTGTACATCCATAAAGAAACAGAGGGAATGGAAGCAAATGCTGTTAAATGATGATGCATGGAGGGGATTGTAATCATTGCAATGAAACAACATGTGGTAGTATCAATGTAAAGCTGATGTTTTTCCCATGTAAACCACCAGTCAATTCACAATAAAAACTTAAATACAATTAGTAGAGATAACTATTATTAGAAGTTACAGGAGATTCCCAATAAAAGAAAGATGTTAATAATTTATGCATTTTTAAAATGATTTAAAAAGGACATTCTGACTTCCAAAGTATAGACTCATCATTAACAAATTTCATATTAAATATATATATTTTGAGCATCATATAATATGTCCATATATTTATAAATGATACATATGTATCATTTTCCTAAAAGTTACAGACATTAAAATGTGCTACGATAATGTAACTTTCAAAGGTTATAGTAAAGATTATGAAAGCAAAAAGAGAAGATGGATAATATAAAAACAAAGTCACTCTACAAAAAATAAATGGTTGATGTTCAACCATGTCAAGAGGTAGTATATGCTCAAGAGCAGATGGTATTGAAGGAAGAAGTTAAAGTTGCACTGAAGACATTGACAAAACACAAATTGAAATTTTCAACAAACTGATGCAGCTGTGGAGATACTCATCTTTGCCAAGAAACGTGGAAGACAGTTACCTGACCAACTAATTAAAGAAACCAATATTTGTGCCTATTCTAAAGAGATGTGACCAATTGGAATGCAGAAATCATCATACCATATCATTAATATCACATGCAAGCAAATTTTCACTGAAGAGAATTTAAAATCAATTGCAACCTTAAATCAACAGGGAACTGTGAGAGATTCAAGTTTGATTCAGAAGAGGGAATGGAACTTGGCATATCACTGCTGACGTAAGATGGAACTTGTCTGAAGGCAGAGAATACCAGTAAGATACCTCCTTATGCTTTATTGACTATGAAAATGCTTTTGACTGCATGGATCATGACAAACTATGAATAACACTGTGGAGTAGGGTATCTAGAACATTTAATTGTGCTCATGAGGAACCTGGACATAGACAAAGAGGCAGTCATTCAAACAGAACAAGACAATATTGAATGATTTAAAATCAGGAAAGATGTGTACCAGGGTTATATGCATTTGCATTCACCATATTTATTCAATGTTGAGCAACTAATTCAAGAAGCTGGATTATATGAAGAATGCAGCATCAGAATTGGGGGAAAATTTATTAACAACCTGCCATATGCAAATGATATAATCGTGTTTGCTGGAAGCAAAGAAGACTTAAAGTATTTACTGATGAAAATTAAAGACTATAGAAAACAAAAATCCACACAACTAGACCAAGAAATAACATCATGATAAATGGAGAAAAGTTTGAAATTGTCAAAGACTTCATTTTGTTTGGTTCCACAGTCAGCACTCATTTTATTACATTAGATTTGTTGGTAAGTGCTATCAGGTCAGTTAAAACTCATAACAATACTGTAGAGGGTTTCTGAGGAGTGGATGGTGAATTTGAACCATTGACCTTGCAAATAAAATTGACCTTGTGGTCCAGTGCTCATCCTACCACAAAAATCCTCCTTAAAGTGTTCAAGAGCAAAGGCATCAATTTGGAGAGTAAGGTGCACCTGATCCAAGCCATGGTATTTGCATGTATTGGACAACTACAAAGGAAGACCTTAGAAGGAGTGATGCATTTGAATTATGGTGTTGGAAGAATACTAAAAGTACCATGGATTACCAGAAAAACAAACAAATCTGTGTTGGAAACATTATAGTCAGAATGCTCCTTAGAAGCCTGGAGACAGACATCATGCTTGGTAAAGAGGAGGATCAGTGAACAAAATGAGAAAACACCTAAGGAGATTGTTTGACACAGTGGCAGCAGAAAATAACTCAATGCAACAATTGTGAGGATGGGACCAGAATGGGCAATGTTTCATTCTGTTGGTCATATGGTCACTAAGAGCTGGCACCTAACAAATAACCACAAACAGAAATATAGGCATTTTCCATAAGCTAATTTATTTGTTTAGCTGTTGTTATCTGTAATTTAAGAGTTCAGAAAATTGAAATATTTAAAGTCATATCATTATAAAATTGCCCAAGAGAGATAAACATAGAAGAGGACCCACAAGTGAAACTAAGGAAGAATGGCCTGTAAATTTGGAAGAAACCCAAAGAAAACGTTATCCTACCTTGAAAGATATACTTTTGTAAAGATAAATTTGAGCATACTCACAGACACTTCAGAAGACAGGGTGGCAATCTGGTTCTCATAGGTCAGATCCATGACAACCTCATGGAGTAGGTCTAATCTACGCACATGGGGTCACCAGTCAGAATCCACTCTATGGAAATTAACAACAACAATAATATGATGAGAGATACTCAAACATGTTTATATTCTATCACAGTTGAGCCAAAGCAGAAAAATAAAATTATTCACTTTCCTATTAAGAGGATGCTTTGGAAAAGGAGTCATTATGGTACAATAGTTAAGCACTTGGCTGTTAAGAAACCAAAAAGGAGTAAAGGTCTGATGATCTGCTCTTGTAAAGACTATAACCTAGAAATCCTATGAGGCAGTTCTACTCTGTCTTCTAAGGTTGCCATAAGTCAAAATCAATTAGATGGCATAAAACAATAAAGTGAGAACAAAAGGAAATGAAGTCCAGAGCACAATAGAAAATTTAACTATAAAGAAAAGTATTCCATTAGAAAATTAAGAAATGAGTAAAATATGTGCAATTGGGATCATTGAAAAACAGTCAAATGTAGGTAGTTTTTACCTAGTTTCTTGTATTTTCTCATGGAATCATGATTCCATTCATTAGTATTATTAACAAATTAAATGGCATGGGGAGCAGCATCTGACCTCCTCTGACGTCACAAAGAGGAAGCAGATGAATCAGCATTAGCATTAACACAAGTCTGATTCATATGGCGCCAAGAGTTTCCTCAATCCTCTTTCTCCTTTAACAAATCTGATACCAACCATCCCTTCTACAGTACTTGCTACTTTTCAGTTGGCTTCAGTAATTCATAGCACTGGTCTTGAAAAACTCAGTGACTATACTCATGATTATGAATTTTGAGAAATAATAACAGGTTACAATCCATGATCAGAAACACTCAGGGCACAGTTTTAGTTAGGACAGTCTCTCCTCAGCTGTACCCACAGGCAGATCTCTCTCTCTTTGGTCTTGCCTCTGCCCCACTCAGGCAATCTTGCAAAGCTTTTTTTACCACTGCTTATAAATGTTTAAAGGACACTCCACTCTATTATAAGCCTCAGTACAAAGGTACTCAGCTCTAACTTTGTGAGTCTGCAAAGCTAGCTCCCCAATCAAGTGCCTGTAGGCAACCCACTCTGCAAATTAACATCCAGTCCAAATGTACTCAACTTTACTTGATCCATGGGCCAGGAAGTCTATCTTGTGCTCTGGACCTTGGTTCTGTGGCTGCCACCCCTCTGCCACTCTTCTGGTGTCCCAGCTCTGTCACCTGGATCAAGTAGGTTCAATCCTCAAGGATTTCAGGGTCCAAAGGACACACTCGACTCTTGGCTATTCTTCCTTAATGGTAGTGAGATCCCACATTCCTGCTTCTGAATTAGCTTATTTTATATTCATGCAAGAGTTCCAAGTTTCAACCATTTAAATGAATCCTATTAATAATCAGTCAAAACTGAATCATAACTTCCTCCATGTTCTCTTATTTAGACCCAGCAAGAAAAAAACCTTTGGTGGGAGTTACAAAGACTATGACTAGAACAGACATATTAAATCATTCACTGCATTGTAAGATTCATGAGAACTAGCAGTCAGGGAGTGTTAGGAATAGAAAAACTATGCCAACTTGTATTGGGAAATATAATTACTAGAAACACTTAGGATTTTCAGGTGATGTTTAGTATAGATTTAAAATTTGGGGTGAAATGCATAAAATACACCTGTCAACATAATGGTCTGTATACTACTATTCAGGAAACTATCTGCCTTACTTCTAGCATACACTGATAATATCTAGGGTTTGGACAGGAAATACAATGAACAGAAGGATGGAAAACAATGCTACTGATTACCAATGGATGATATGATTACAGGGATAACCCTAAAATTTTAAAAGCAACTAAGGACACAGAAGGAGTCATGGTATGGCACTACAGGATAAAGACTGAACTGCTAACCACAACGTTGGAGGTTAAAACCTGTGAGTCAAATTTACTTGATGGTACTTAACAACAAGACAGGCACAGAGGGAAAGACAGGTTATGAATATGTGGTGGACCCAGATGAGGTTGCATGGGAACTGAAAAACAGTTGGAATTGACCTACTAGAGAAGGCATTAATAGTATAATTGCTTATTTATTACGTGTTTTCCCCACTACATTAAACCAACCATGTGTGTGTGCTCCAGTCACTTGAACTTACTGGATCACAGCATTATTCAATAAATACTCCCACAGGTAATGTTACTGTTAATGCTTGCTTGAAAGAGAAAATGAAAGTATGCCCCATACAAATGTTTCATGGAAAATGTAATTCTTTCTACTTCTATTTTTTGTTTAATTTTTAGATATTAAAAGATATCTGCATTTCATGAAAAATCCCATGTACTGTGAATCAAATTAAGGTATGAATGGGAGAAAGCACTCGGGGCGGTGGTGGTGGGGTGTGTGTGTGTGCCTCAGCTAGCAAGATACACCCAACACAAAAATATGTGTATTAATATTAAACAAATTCTGCATACCTAAGCCTCAGTTCTCTTTGAAGCAAGCTATGTCATTGGAAAAATTCCAGTTAGAGAGGTTGGTGGGTTCTATCTCCATACAATAAGCACTGGACTGTGAACCACAAGGTCCATGATTTGAGTCTGCCAGCTGCTCCAAGGGGGAAAGATGAGGCTTTCTTCTCCCACAAAGATAGTTTTTAAAGCCTCAGAAACTGTGTACAGGGTTGCTATGAGTCAGAACTGACATGATGATATTTAACAACTATACAAGTCTTGTGGTAGTGAATTATCTAATGTCTCCTCTAGCCAAGCATTTCTGCACTTCTGGGTCTGGGTAAGAGGAGATGGGAGTGGATACAGAGAGGATGACATAATTCAGCTGCAGAGGTCAGTAAAGTTAACTGTAATTATAAAAACTTGAAACTCTCGCATGAGTATAAAACGAACTATTTCAGAAGCATGGGGGGCATCTCACGGCCATCAAAGAAGAAGATCCAAGAGTAGAATGTGTCCTTTGGCCCTTGAGATCCATCTGCATTGACCCTTTTGGACACAGGGACAGAAAAGTTGTGACACCAGGGTAGTGGCAGAGGACCAGCAACATCAGACTCAAGAACCAGAGCATGTGAGCCAGAGCCGTGCACTTTCCAGTCCATAGAGCAAGTAAAGTTGAATGATTGGGCAGGAAGGTTGCTTGTTGAATGGGGTCCCTCCAACCACTTTAGTGGGGGAGCTAAGTTTGTTGACCCATCCAGTTAAAGCTGAGTGCCTTTAGTCTGAGGCTTGTTGTAATGTATCCTGTAAGGAGCTCTGGTAGCGTAGTGGTTACGAGTTGGGCTGCTAATCACAGGTCAGCAGTTTGAAACTGCCAGCAACTCTGTAGGAAAAAGATGAAGCTTTCTGCTTTCATAAAGATTTACAGCCTCAGAATTCTTATACAGGGTAGCTATGAGTCAGAACTGACTCCACAGGCACATAACCACCACCACCACTGAGGTGTCCTGTAGGCATTTTATTAGTAACTGACTGGGACAACTATGCCCTGAACATTTTCTGATCCTTTTATTGTAACATGGTAACTTACCTAATAGCCCCATAGCTATGAGTATTGTCTTTGAGCTTTGTGTGCCCATTGCAATGAAATATTAAACTCAGTGGAGCATAGGGGGCTGTGGGAGGAGTTGTTGGTGCCACACTTTTTTTTTTTTTTTTTTTTTAACAATTGTTGACAGAAGTGGGACTTGTTGCAAAGGTTTCAGACTCACAGAAGCATAAGCTTTTATAAGAGAATGAATGAAGGGACATAGGAAGGGAGACTTTTGATTCGTATATGGTTATGTTGCTTTATGTTATTTATAATAGGTAAAAGGAATGTAAGTAAACAAATACTGTCATTAACTGGAGAAAAACTACTGTTGGAGTCTACTAGGGCAAAAAGCCATGCCAGATAAACAAGACGTCTGATAAGGGTCAGTGCTTACTAGATCTGTATTACTGGAGACTGGAGGCTGTTGTTAAGTACTATGGAGTAGGTTCTGACCCATAGCAACCCTGTATAGGTTTTCAGAAGAGCAGCTGGTGAGTTTGAGCTGCAGTTTGGAGTCCTGGTGTGGCACTGTCGGTTAAAGCACCGGACTGAAAAGTTGGTTTGAACTGCAAGGTCAGCAGCTCAAGCTCACCAAACGCTCCTTGGAAACCCTATACAGGATCCTTATGGGTTGGAACAACTAGACGTCACTTAACAACAACAACACCTTGAAGTTCAAACTGACTTTGAAGTCTATTGCTTATCCTACAGTGCCACACCATATAAATGGAATGATAGTTCAGAGATGGAAGAAAAATTAAACTTTTAAATTTAAAAAACATTAAAAAATGTTAAGGATTATGTGTCCATCTGACTGCAAGATAGCTATTGACTGTTTCCCCTACCTAGTACTAAAAAGAGACCATCCCATATGATGGATAGCTTGATTATAGAGAGCTTGTAAATTTCTCTTCAGCATATACTTGATTGAATATGCTAAAAGAGGAGTTAGGAATTGCCCACATGGAACAGACTTTATTTTAAGCTAGTAGCCTGTGTATAGAGTAAGGGGCTTAAGTGGATGTGTATTGTTACCTTTAAACTTCCTAATAAACCACATAACAGTATTGTCTTTGAGTTTTGTGTAGCCATTGCAATGAATTACTGAGCCCAGTGAAGTAGAAAGGATTGTGGAGGAATGGCTGGTGGCACATATTTTTTATAAATTTCAATTTTGATAATAAAAATTGTGTAATCATGGTCAGATATATTTACATACCTTCCCATAATAATAAGATTGAGTTATTATTAATAACATTAATATTTAATAATAACATAGATAGATCTGTATCTATCTATATTATACGACCAGAATTAATTACTGATGGTGTAATATAGATAGATAGGTACATATAGATATAAACATAGATGTTGTTGTTGTTGTTGTTGTTAAGTGCTTTCAAGTTGATTCTGACTCATAGCAGCCCTGTATAGGGTTTCTGAGGAGGCACTGGTGAGCTTGAACCAATGTCCGTGTGGTCCAGCACATTAACCCACAGCGCCACTGCAGTAATCATAAACATAGATTTTATGCATGTATGTATAGATTTTATATGTATATAATCATTGACAAGACCAGGCAGCAAACAGAACATTATTATCTTGGAAAGCTAAGGAGCTCTGGTAGCATAGTGGTTACGAACCACACTTAACAACAACAACAAAGGACTTTGTAATATTTAATGGCTGTTATTATAAGTACCTCTCCACAGGGACAGGAATAATGCAGAGTGGTTCTCCTAAGGGTATCTCTGTTATATGGATTGGTTCATTCTAGTTCACAAATCAGTGCCATCCATTGTAAACAAAATCCTACAGCACGTTTTTTGTGCTGAAAGGTATAATCTTTGTGAAGAAGAGAGAAACAAAACCATACCTTTTCTTGCCAGATAGATAAAAAATAGAAAATAGAATAGCACTGACATATGTAAAGAGTTACAATAATATGTTATAATTCTTTTTAAAAAATCTAAATGTCCACATTTATGGTTTTTAATTTTATATTAAAAAAAGTTCATTGTTCCAACAGTCTTTTTTTACATATCAATCTTTTGCTGTTGTGAGTTTATTTACCACTGAATTAACCTGATTTTTGGTGACCCATCTGTGGAATCCTGGTGTGGCATTGCAAGTTAATGAGCTGGACTGCAAGGTCGGCAGTTCAAGCTCATCAACTGCTCCTCAGAAACCCTATACAGGGTCTCTATGAGTCGCAACTTACTCAACGGCACTAAGCAACAATGTGTGAGAGCAGATCTGTTCTCAGTATGGGTTTCCATTGCTAATATTTGATAAATAGATTGCCATGCCTTTCTTTCAAAGCTCCTCTAGGTGGAATTAAACTGCAGGTCTTTCTATTAGCACCTGAATATGGCAACAATTTACACCAAAAAGGAACTGTAGGATAAATACTGGATTACTAACTTCAAGGTCAGCAGTTCAAACTCACCAACTACTCCTTGGAAATCATGTACAGGATTGCTATGAACCTGAACCCACTAGACAGGAACATAACAAGATGCAAAATATAGTGTTAAAAAGTAACGATATCACTTGATGGTTAAGGTAAACCAGGCACAAGCCATGGTACTTTCAATTACATTATATATTTGCAAAAACGGGAAAGTGAATAAGGAATACAGAAGAAATTATGCATTTGAGAACAAGGCCTGGGGAAGGACATTATGATTGTTACAGTAGGTCAGTGAAAACGAAGATAATCAATGAGGTGGATTAGCACACTGACTGAAGCATGGGCTCAATATAGAACCAATTGTGAGGACGACGGAGGTCCAAGAGATTGTTTTGTTTTGTTATATGAGGGACTGCAAACAGATCATGGAAAAATCCATTATCTCTTTGAAAGCTCCTCAAACATAGAATGTTTTTTAATTGGAACCAATTTGATGGTAACTAATAATGGTGACTTGGATTAAGATAGTCCTATTAAACCTGGTGTGGCACGGTGGGTTAATGCGCTGGACTGCAAAATAAGTTTGAACAACTAGGTCGGCAGTTCAAGGTCACCAGCCACTCCTTGGAAACCAGATACAGGGTTGTTATGGGTCGAAAAGGATTCAGCAGCACTTAACAACAACAATAACAATTAAACCTTTACTATTAAACCTGTGCTTTACTAATTATGCAAAGGCTTTCTATTGGATCATGACACCCTATGGACAAAATTATAAAGTATGACTATTCCAGAACATTTAATTGGGCTCATGAGGAAGCTGTGCATAGAACAAGCTGTGGGAACAGAACAAGGGATGGTTTAAAATGAAGAAAGCTGTGTACCAGGTTTGTATTCTTTCACCATACTTATTCAGTCTGCACGCTGAACAAATAATCCAGGAAGCTTGATTATTTGAAGGAGAAAATGGCATCAGGATTTGGACAAGGACTCATGAACAACCTGAGACATGCAGCTGGTACAACCTTACTTGCTGAAAGCAAAGAGAACATAAAATACTTATTGATGAAGATTAAAGACCACAATCATAAGTATGGGCTGCATCTCAATGTAAAACAGACAAAAATCCTCAACACTGGATCAATAAACAACATCCATATAAATGGAGATAAGATAGAAATTGTCAACAATTTCATTTTGCTTGGATCAACCATCAACACTCATGGAAGTGACAGTCATGAAATCAAATGACATATTTATTGCATTTGGCAAATCTGCTGCACAAGACCTCTTTAAAGTGCAAAGATGTCAGTTTGAGGACTAAGGTGTGCCTGCCCCAAGCCATGGTATTTTCAATAACCTCATATGCATGCAAAAGTTTGATAGTAAATAAGGAAGATCATAGAAGAATTGAGGCATTTGAGTTATGGTGTTAGAGGAGAATATTAAATGTACCATGGACTGCCAAAAGAACAAACCAATCTGTGTGGGAAGAAGTACATCCAGAGTGCTCCTTGGAAGTCAGGATGGCCAGACTTCGTCTCTTATATTCCAGATGTATTGTCAGGATGGACCAATCACTGAAGAAGGATATCATGTTTGGTAAAATGGAGGGTTGGAGAAAAAAAAGGAAGAACCCTAGTAAGATGCATTGGCACAGTGACAGCATCAATGGGCTCAAACGTAGCAACGATTTGAGGTTGGCCCAAGACAGGGCAGTGTTTCATTCTGTTGTGCATAGGGTTGCTATGAGTCGGTAAAGACTCAGTGGCAGCTAACAACAACAACAGATACCAAAAAAAAAAAAAAAAAAAAAAATTTGTAATGATATACAGAGAAAAATTTCTAGTTTAGTGACCAAGGCTGTCCTGTCTTAATAAGTATAATCTGAGATGAATTCTGAACAGTAAAAAATCAATCATATGAAGTTCTATCAAATATCAGAAAGAAAGCTAACGCAGAGAACCTGAGCTGTAGGCTAGTGTGTTTAGAGTGTGGCCACTGAAAGCAAAGGATAGTTAATGATATAGAAGGAGCTTACATCATGATAGCTTCTTTGCACCTGATAATGCACTTATATTTTATACTAATCATTAAAAAGCATCAGAGGGTTGTAAACCAGGGGATATGAATTTGATCCATGGGTTAATTAGGTCTCTGTGTTGTAGCAGAACTTGTCTGGATTCCTTAGAGATAAGAATCAGGATTAGCATAAAGCTGACTCCTAAGAGGTTTTTATCATTGTTGACACCCGTCATTTCCCTAATAGCACTTTCTACTCCTCTACTGGAGTTTTGGTGTGGCTGTGTGGGCTAATGCACTGGATTGCAAAATTGTTTGAACCGCAAAATCAGCGGTTCAAGCTCACCAGCCACTCCTTGGAAACTCTATATAGGGTTGCTATGGATTGGAAGTGACTCGACCACATTCAACAACATCAACAACAGCTCCTTTGCTGGTTTTCATAATTTGCTGCAATGGTCATACAAAACACATAGACTATACTCACAAGTACTTGGTTAATTACAGAAGTAACAGGATACAACTTGGGTTCAGTATCAATTTGAAAGTAACAGGAACAACTGCGGGTCAGGATCAGGAAGCACATAGGTGATGTAGGGAAGGCTCTCTTGAAGCCTTCATTCCTTCACTGTAGGTCAGTTTTGGCAACTTTGCAAGCATGTAAGGATTAGCTGCTTAACAGTGCAGGCTCCTTCTTGGGTAGCATACCTCTTTTTGGCCAGACACCTCTTCTCAGTGTGTATCCCTTTTCTTAAGACTCCCGGGATTGAGTCCCTCCTGGCCATCCAAGCATAAGCTTCCTCTTAGCCCCCTCAACCATGCATGCCCCCTTGCAATTGTTTAGCCCTTTCTGCCTTTGGCTTCCCTGCTGTTGGCCTCTCCACTGCTAACTGGCACAACTTCTAGCCTGTGTAGCAACTTGTTCAGCAATCTTAGCTGTCTTACTAACAGCAACTTCCTGCCATCACTGCTAACTCTGCCATAAGGTCCCTGCTATCTTTGCTACAAAGCCTCTTCCAGGTCTCTCACTGGATTAGTCTTACAACACTGGACCTGAATTACAACTCTTATTTAAGAGTTTCTTGGCCTCTTCTTTGTTTGCTTCTATTCTCTTCTCATCTCCCTTTGCCTCTGACCTTTGCTTGCCTCTGAAAAGCTCTCTGCTTTTGGCTTTCTAGGTAAGAAATTCTAGTCAATGTCTAGGCTTGACCCTCTCAGCAGGACCACAAACTGACTAATACTCTGGATAAACTGCAAATTACTCCATTTGTATAATTAAATCAGCCAATGCCTACAATTTACATAAAATAGTCCAACAAAAGACAGAGTGCAGCCCTGGGCTAGACAAAAGTTATCCAACAATCAACTGGTTTCTAGTTTACCTGACAAAAGGTGGATCAGTATAGACAAATGCAGCCAGCCCTTTGAAGTAGAAAACAACCTGGGAGCTTACCAACACTTTAAGTTTTTCTTCAAAAAACTTGGACAAAGATGATGCCTCAGGGTTTCAAATAATTTCCTATTTTCCTTAATGCTGTGGCACTGTAGGATAGACACCAGACTGATAGCTACAAGGCAGGCATCTCAAACCTACTAGCCACTCTGGTAAACCCTATGCAAAGTCACTATGAGTCAGAACCAATTTGACAACACACAACAGATAAAATAAATGCATATGAAATTTAAACTGAAATGCCTTTGAATTTTCTTTTCTTAACTCTCTTGCCTCTTTGTCACTTACCAATGGCACTAATGACTGGTAGATATTTAGTAGTAAATTACTTGTGTACATTTAAAAAGAAACTCATCCATGCTTTACTGAACTTCTAACCTCCAGATCTGCAGATAAAACCAACCAGATGCTCAGCAGGAGAAAAATGAAGCTTTCTTCTCCTGAAAGATTTATAGCCTCAGAAACCCTGCACAGGATTGCTATGAGTAGGAACTGATTGGATGGCAGGGGATTTTTGGTTAGATACATCTAAACTGTCATATATATTCTTAGATACAACAATCACTTGGGAAATATGTTAAATATGTTGATTAATGCATACAATTCATACTCAGTCTTTCAAGATGTTCCATCGAGAAATATAATTCAGATTATTGGGAGACCACATCAGACTGACTACTAAGATTGTTCTATTTTGTGCCTTTAATTGAAATCTGCCAATTTAGATGTCTTATGAGTAACTTAGGAAAATATATTTTCAGCATGAATCATTTTGTACATTCACTTAAAGATTTTAAATTTAAATCTCGGTCCTTTCCTATTGTGATCTCAGTTAGCTACAATCACTTCCATCCATCTATTTTCTAGCTAACATCTGCGTGAAAAGCTTCTTCCCACACTAACAGCCTGTATGCCAGCCAGTCACAGAACCACCAACTTTGGAATGCTATTCTTATATAATTGCTGCCTGTGGAAGATGGGACTGCTGTGCATGATGTTAGTTCATTAGTTATGAGTTAGAACAGAGCTCTGAGGATTGAAACAAGAAACTCATCATTTCCTTCAATTCAGCCATATCAACTGCTCTCCTTTTATAAAAGGTTGATTCCAGTCTCAGAATCAGGTGAGCACTCTCTTCCAGAGCACATTGACTAACAGCAGGATATCTCATATTTCCCCTCCAACTTAGCTCCATGGGACTGCCAGCTGCAGACCAAGTGTAGTGCAGCCCACTTGCCTAGAAAACTGATTTCTACTGAGTGAGAAATTGATGAAGATTGTGTGATTCTAGTCAATTTCACTCACAATAGGTAAGAAGCATCTGTGCACAAACTGGTGTGGCACTTCCACTGCAGCTGCTGCCCTTTACCTGAGTCTAGTAACGATTCAGAAAAGAAAATGGAGTTACTGAGATGTCAAAAAGCAATGGTTAGTCTATTTACTGTCATTTTATGCAAATAACTTAGGATAACTTCCCATACATTAAGCCATAAAAGGATTCATGTATGGTCATAGTGTTACCTAAAGTAATGCAGTTCTCCCGTGGTCTATAAACTTCCATATAATACAGATTTTATTCTCACTATGTTTTGCAATTGGACTGTTTGTTTATAGCTTTAAAACCACTTGTTTTTGCATGGTAGTTGTTGCCGGTGATGATTGTGTACCATCAGGTCAGTTCTGACACATAGTGACCTGTATACGTTTTCCAAGGATTTAAATCTTTATAGGAGCAGAAAGGCCTCATCTTTTTCCTGAAAAGTGGCTGGCTAACTCAAACTGCTGACCTTGTGTTTAGTAGCCCAATGTGAAACCCACTACACTACCAGGTATTTGGTATTAACTCACTTCCCACTCAGATCTACCTTATGCACAACAAAAGCAAACACTGTTCAGGCTTGTGGCATCCTCACAATTGTTATGTCTGAGCCCACTGTTGTTGGCACTGTGTTAAACCATCTTCTTGGGAGTCTTCTTTTTCCCTGACCCTTCACTTTACCCAGCATGATGTCCTTCTCCAGGGACTCATACCTCCTGAAAACATGTCCAAAGTACAAGAGACAAAGTCTCACCATTCTGCCTTCGAAACTGCCTTCTGACTGTACTCTTTCCATAACAGATTTGTTTGTTCTTCTGGCAGTCAACAGTACTTTCAATGTCCTTTGCCAACACCATAACACAAATGCATTGATACTTCTAGTCTTTCTTATGCATTGTTCAACTTTCACATGCATACAAGTCAATTTAACATACCATGGGTTTTGTAAGCTACACCTTCATCCTCAAACTGATACGTTTGCTCCTAAACAATTAAAAGGGGTCCTTTATAGTAGATTTGCCTAATGCAGCGCACTTTTGGTTTCTTGACTGCTGCTTCCATGAGCACTGACTGTTGATCCAAGTAAACTGAAGTCTTTGAAAACTTCAATCTGTTCTCCATTTATAGTGTTATTTATTAGTCCATTTGTATGGATTTTTGTTTCCTTTAGATTGATGTGCAGTTCATGCTGGAGGCTGTAGTAGTTGATCTTCATCAATATTTTAAATTTTATTCACTGTTAGAAAGCAAGGTTGTGTCATGTGCGTATCACAGATTGCTAGTGAGTCTTCCATCAATCCTGAAGCTATGGTTTACTTCATATAATTCAGCATCTCAGTTTTTTGCACACTATGAGGCTTTCTACTCCCGTAAAGATTTACACCCTCGGAAACCCTATACAGGGTCGCTGTGGGTCGGAACCGACTCGATGGCACATAACAACAACAACAACAACAACATACTGATTGAATAAGTATTGTGAAAGGATACAACCCTGGTGCACAACCTTCCTGATTATAAAACATTCAATATCTCCTTGTTCTGTTCAAATTACTGCCTCTTGGTCTATGTACAGTTTCCTTATGAGCACAATTAAACTGTTCAGGAATACCCATTTTTGCCAATGTTATCCAAAAATTATGAGTCATACAGTCAAATAACTACAAGTGTATCTCTAAATAAAATCATGATAACTGGAGAAAAGATTGACATTTCAAAGACTTCATTTGGCTTTGGTCTAAAATTAATACTCATGGAGGTAGTCAAGAAACCAAATGATATTGCAGCAGGCCAATCTGCTGCACAAAACCTCTTTAAAGTGTTTAAGAGAAAAAATAACAGTTTGAGACTAAAGTATGCCTGATCCAAGCCATGGTATTTTCAATAACCTCCTATGCATGTGAAAGTAGGACAATAAGGAAGACCACAGAAGAACTGATGGTCTTGGTGAATTGATAATATTGGAGAAGATTATTAACAGTACAATGGACTGCCAGAATAACAAACAAACCTGTGTTTGGAGAAGTACAGCTAAAACACTCCTTAGAAGCCTGGATGGCCAGACTTTAACTCTCATTCTTCAGGCATGTTATTAGGAGGGTCCGATCCCTTGATTAGGACATCATGCTTGATAAAGTAGAGAGTCAATTACAAAGAGGAAGGATGCCCCCACTACCACCACCACCACCAAGGAGATGGGTTTACACAGTGGCAGCAGCAATGGACTAATCATAAGAATAATTGTGAGCATGGCACAGGACCGGGCAGTGTTTTGTTCTGTTATACATAAGGATACTATGAAGTGGAGCCTACTGAATGGCACCTAAAAACAGCAATAAGCATCTTTCAAGCATTTTCTCTTTTCAACCATGATTCATCTGACATCAGCAATGAAATCCCTTCTTCCACATCTACTTCTAAATCCAGCTCACATTTCTAGCAGCTCCATGTCAATGTACTATTGAAACTCTTTTTGAATTATTTTAATCAAAGTTTCTTGCATGTGATATTAATGATACTGGTTGATTTATGCATTCCTTGGGTTATCTTTTAGAATGGGCACAAATATGAACTTCTATTTGGTTGTACAAATAACTGTATTCAAAATTTCTTGATATAGACACGTGAACCCCTCAAGTGCTGCATCAGTTTGTTGAAACATTGCAACTTGTATTCTGTCAATTCCTGAGATCTTGGTTTTTGTCAATGCCTTCATTGTTGCTTGGAATTCTTCCTTTTATACCATTGATTCTGTATCTTATGGCACCTCTTGAAATTCTTAAACATTAACCAATCCTTTTTGGTACAGTGATGGGGTATTTCTTCCACCTTGACTTTTCCAGCATTATTCAATATTTTGCATATACAGTCTTTCAGTAGCATAGGCCGAGGCTTGAATTTCCTCTTCAGTTCTTTCAACCTGAGAAATGCTGAGATTGTTCTTTACTTTTGGCTTTATAATTCCAGTCTTTGCATATTTCATTATAATATTTGACTGTTTTGAGTTGAGTTTTGAAATTTTCTGTTTAGCTTTTTCACTTTTTTCTCCAGTCACTTTTGATTCATTATGCTCAAGGACAAATTTCAGAATGTCTCTGGAATCCACTTTAATCTTCTCTTTTTTCCTGTCTTTTTAATGACGTTTTGCTTTCTTCATGCATGATGTTCTTGATGTCATCCCACAACTCTTCAGGTTTTTGGTCATTCATGTCTGCATCCATACAATGTAAGAGAACTGTCAGAGATTCAAGTCAGATTCAGACAAGGAAGTGAAACTTGGGATATCATTGCTGGTGATAGATACATGTTGACAGAAAGCAGTGAATACAAGAAAGATGTTTACCTGTGCTTTATTGACTATTCAAAGGCTTTCAACTGTGTGGATCATGAAGTGCTTTGGATAACATTGCACAGAATGAGTATTGTGGAACACTTGATTGTGCTCAAGAAGAATCTGTAAACAGACAAAGAGGCAGTTGTTTGCAAAGAACAAGGGAACAATGAATGGTATAATTTAGCTCATGTGTTTGTGAGTCTTGTATCCTTTCACCATATTTGTCAAATCTGTATGCTAAGCATATAATCTGAGAAGCTGGATTATTTGAAGAATAACATGGCACTGGGATTGAAGGAAGACTCATTAACAACCTTTAATTTGCAGGTGGTACAATTTTGCTTAATGAAAAGGAAAGAAAAATTAAAATATTTACTAATGAAGATCAAAGAGCACAGACTGAAGTATGGGTTGCATCTCAATGTAAAGAAAACAAAAATCCTCACCACTGGACCAATAAACAACATTCTTATCAACGGAGAAAAAATTGAAGTTGTCAAGAACTTCATTCTTCTTGGATCAACCATCAACACTCATGGAAGTAGCAGTCAAGAAATCAAATATCGCATTAAGCAAATCTGCTGCA
>NW_006408688.1:3935315-3937742 GCF_000296735.1 Chrysochloris asiatica | reverse complement strand
CCTGTAGGCGTATGGATATTATCCTATCACAGACAGGGTTGTACCACATGACTGATCTGGATATGTTCTTTTTGACAATGAATGCAACACCATTCCTCTTCAGTTTGTCATTCCTGGCATAGTAAACCATGTGGTTATCAGATTCAAAATGGTCAATACCAGTCCATTTCAGCTCACTAATGCCTAAGATATTGATGTTTATGTGCTCCATTTCATTTTTGATAACTTCCAATACTCCAAGAGTCATATTTTTTCGAAGTAGCAGTCAAGAAATCAAGCGAGATATTGCATTAGGAAAATCTGCTATACAAAGCTTCTTTAAAGTGTTTAACAGCAAAAATTTCACTATAAGAACTAAGGCGTACCTAGCCCAAGCTATGGTATTTTTCAATCACCTTATATGAATTTAAAAGGTGACCAATGAATAAGGAAGACTTTAGAAGAATCCATGCATTTGAATTATGTCATTGGAGAAAATATTGAAGTTACTATGTACTGCTAGAAGAATAAACTGGTTTGTACTGGAAGAAGTACAGTGAAAATGTGTTTTAAACACAAGGATAGTGAGACTTTAGCTCTCATACTTTGGTCATTTTGTCAGGAGGGACAAGTTCCTGGAGGACTTCCTTCTTGGTAAACTAGAAGAAAGAGGAAGTATCAAAAAAGAGGAAGACCACCAATGAAATGGATTTACAGAGTGGCAAAATAATGGACTCAAACATAACAACTGCGCAGGGCTCAGAAGTATTTCACCCTCATGTACAAAGGGTCGCTCTGAGTAGGAACTGACTCTATAGTACCTAGCAACAATTGAGCTATATTCCAAGTAGCATTTCTAAGGGGCCAGACTATAAACAGATGTAAGTCCATCAACCAAACTGATCATAGGCATGTTTAAAAAGCAGAAAAACAAAGACAAATATTTAATGTTGAAAGAAATGGAGTGGAGTGGTGGTGGAGGACGAGTGGAGGCAGTGGGAGACAGACAAAGAACAAGGATAAGAAATACAGCAGGCTTCTCATCATAATCCATGCAAACCAGGAACGCAAGATATAAAACATTTAAAGAAGTAAAAGAAAGAAACCACTAACTTAAAAATTCTTAAAATCTAAATTTTTGTTTAGAAATGAAGGAAAAAATAAGAAAAAATTGGTAGTGTTTCTGTTAATAGACTTTATAGCTCTTATTTCAAGACATGCTATATCAAAATAAGAACACTGAGCAATAATAAATTGTTAACATAAATGTTTTATACATTATTCTTAATAGATATAAAAATAATTGTATGTTTAAGTTGGAATCCCAGGATGGTCCAATGAGGTAACGTCTTAGCAGTTAATTAACGTGCTCATCAGTTAACCAAAAGGTTGGTCTCTTGAATCCACCCAAATATGCTACAAAATAAAGGTGTGGCAATCTACTATCAAAAAAATCATCCATTGGAAACTTAACTAGCTAAACAGTAGAATTTGAAAGAACTAAAAATCGAAAAAAACCAAACTGACATCTTTTTCTCAAGGAGCATTTGTTGAGTTTGAATCCCTGGCCTTTTGGTTAACAGGTAAGTGCTTTAACTTTGTGACACCAGGGCTTCTGAAAGAACTAACCCAAGCCCACCAAACCCATTGACAAGGAATCAATTCTGACTCATAACAACTCTATAGGCTAGAGTAGAACTGTTCCATAGAGTTTCTAAAACTGCAAATCTCATATTTCTTTCTCAGAGCAGCTGGTGGGTTTGAACTTGAGATTAGCAGTCTGATACTTAACATACTGCACCATAAGGATTCCTGAAAGAACTAAAATGGCAAGTAAATTGGTATTTTCTATATCATCATCTAAGGAACTCTGAGTTTGTAGGGGTTAAGTGTTCAGCTGCCAATTGAAAGGTTGGAGATTTGAACCCATCAGCCATTCCAAGGGAAATCTGCAAATACTGTCGTCTAAGAAATCCTGTGGGGCAGTTCCACTCTGTTTAATAGATTTATTATGAACAGGAATCAATACGATAACTGCAAGTTTGTTTTATTGATTATGTTATCAGTGTTTCCCTGTATGTCTAAATATTTCATTGAAAAGTACATAGTCAAAATAAAGATCATTGAAGACCATTAATACACATAATTCCAATCCCCAAACCCTAAAATCTATAGGGAAAATATAACTTATGTGTTACCAAAAATTAGAACAACATTCTATCAACACAAAAGGAGCAAATCATTTTTAAAATATGGTGTACTTAAATATCTTTGTGGTACTATCATAAAAGCATTTTGTTTCCAGAAAAATTCAACTTTTCTTTGTTATTGACAAAATCAAACCCCTGGTGTGGCACTGTAGTGTAAGCACTAGCACATATGGTTAGTTTGAGCAGTGGGGTTAGCATTTCAAACTCACCAGCCATTCCTTGGAAACCCTGTACAAGG
>NW_006408688.1:3929268-3935215 GCF_000296735.1 Chrysochloris asiatica | reverse complement strand
AACAACAACAATCAGAGGGACCAGTCCCTGGAGAAGGATATCATGTTTGGTAAAATCTAGGATCAAAGAAAAAGAAGAAAATCCCCAACTAGATGGATTGGCATAGTGGTGCAGCAATGGGCTCAAGCATAGCAAAAATTGTGAGGTTGGCACAGGGCCTGACCATTTTTCATTCTGTGGTGCTTATGGACACTATGAGTCAGTTTTGTCTAATGCATACAATCTGTTGTTGAGATGGTCTCTAAATTTTTGAAGACTATACATTTGTTCTAATGGAGTTTTAATTTCTTTCATCTTCACCCTGAACTTCTATATGAGCCATTGGTGATCTGTTTCAGATCTGTCTCTGGCATTGATCCTCTCCATCACCTCTATCTACAGATGTGTTGGATTTGATTACTGTGTTAAAAAAAAATATGTATTTTCAATGAATAAATTGTTGTTGTGTGCCTTCAAGTTGATTCCAAGTCATTGCAACTCATGTGGTTTCTGTGATTTCTAAATCTTTGAAGGAGCAGAAAGCCCCATCTTGTTCCAGTTGAGTGGCTTGTGGACTGGAACCACAGACCTTGTTGTTCAGAGCCCAGTGCTTATTTTATGAAGCAACTGTGCTCCTGAATAAATCCTAGGTTTTACAAAAATCCATCGTACGATCTTCAGTACCATTTCTATCACTGAGTTCATAGTTTCCAAAACAGACCGTTCTTATTTGTTCCAGCTTCCGTATTCCATTCACCAGTAATTATTAGTTCATCTTGATTGTATGCTTGATCCTGCCCTTGAGTGGGTACATACTCATAGCAACCATGTATAGGGTTTCCCAGATTGCAAATCTTTTTGAGTGCAGAAAGCTTTATCTTTCTCTAAATGAGTGACTGTTAGATTCGAGATAGTATTGATAATGTTCTTTTTGATGATGAATGTAAAACCATTCCTCTTCAATATTTCATTTTTGGCATAGTAAATCATATGATTGTCTAATTCAAAATGACTACCTATCCATGTCAGCTCACTAATGCCTACAATATCTATCTTTTTGCCTTCTATGCCATTTTTGACAACTTCCAATTTTTCCTAGATATGCACTTCATGTACTCCACATTCTGACTATTAATATATGTTTGTAGCTATTTTTTCTCATTTTGAAATGTACCCCATCTGCAAATGAGGATCCCAGAAGCTTAATTTCATCTACTTCATTATGGTCAACTCTACTATCAGGACGTAGCTCTAATCCAGGCATATTTTGAGTTCCTTCTTATATGAGGGGTTCACCATGTAGGACTATATCTGACAGTGTTCTACTGCTATCCATACGATTTTCAGTGGTCAAACATTCAAAAGTGGCCTGCCTTTCTTTCTTTCTAATATGTCTTATACTGGGAGCTCTGCTGAAACCTGTCTACCAAAGATGGTCTAGCTGTTTTTTGTTTTTATTTTTTAATTCCAGTGACTTAGCTCCCAGCATCACAGTAACACACAAGCCACCTCTGAATAATAAACTGAAAAACAAGTTAGTAGCAGATACCAAAAATCATGAGATGCTGAAAAGATAATAGATCAATAGTTCCTAGAATGCAAGCACTTTTAGATACTTGGATAATTAAATATCTAACTTAAAAATGTTTTCTCAGACTTAGAACAGAACACATATTAAAATTTTGATGTATGATTTCTTCAGTTCTCTGTTTACCCTCTATGTCATCTCCAACCTATATACTTATCTTGATACACAGAGCCATTCAATTATCAAAATTCCAACAAGATAATATTTCTCTATTCTACTCAGGGTTATACCTCTCTTCAGCATCAGCATCCTTATTCATGATAACCATTCTTTTTCTTGAGACTGCAAAGTTGCCAGTGTTTGTCACAAAAACTTCCTTGTGGCAAGCCACATGCATCTATTACCTAGCATTTCCTCCCCACTTACAGCTCTCTCTCTCTTGATTTGTATAACTAATTTATTTACATTCTCAAATGATACTTCATAGTTATCTAACTAACCCACTAATATCTATACAAATACTGGAATTCTCACTGAAAGGTTGGCAGTCAAATCCACCCATCACTCCTAGGAAATACTATGTAGGGTAGCTACAAGTTAGAACCAACTCGATGACACTTAGCAACAATAACATTGGTATATATTTTCCCCTTTGAGTGCACTAAAATTGCATTGGAAAGGTCATCAGCAAATTCTATGTTTCTTAGCATCATGAGCATTTTATACTTCACTAGTGTGTCATTCTTGTTAAAATTATGTGCCCAAATGGGTTCTGAAGCACCCCTTATCCTGCTGCTCCTTCCATTTATACATAAACATTTCCTCTTTATGACTCCTCACCTTGGCTTTTTACTCTATTTATTTTATAGTTTTTAACTATAAACATGTGTTGTCTATTTCCTATTTTTACACTCCATATCAAAGATGCATCCCACTTGATTTCCTGCCCTACCACCACCACACCCCAACCCCACCTTGAGAAACATCAAAAACCATCCTTTAAGTAATCCCATCTAGAAATATAAGCAGCAACACTGATTTCTTCATCTTCTTTAACGTTTATATTTAAAAATAAAGTCACGTCTATGTAGCCTCAATATTTTCTCAAAACTGTCTACTCACTCTCCATTCCTGCTTCCACCATGGCCCTTTCAACTGCTATTGTTTGTAACATTAACTTTAGCAAAAGTTATTTTTCACTTACAGAACTGAATTCAAATTCCTTACCATGGCTAGTAAAGCTTTCACAAAAATTGCTGACTACTCATATCTCACATTTCCATTATGCTCTGGAAAACATAAAGCTTTGTCACTCTTAGCAGATATTATGCTATATGTAGCTGTATTTGAGATGTATATTTCCTTCTTTGTTTTACATATGCATGTGATAGTTGGACAATGAATAAGGAAGACTGTAGAAGAATAAATGCATTTGATTTGTGGTGTTAGAGAAGAATATTAAAGGTACCATGAACTTTCAGAATAACAAACAAATCTGTGTTGGAAAAGGTACAGCCAGAATGTTCCTTAGAATCCAGGATGTGAAACTTCACCTCTCATAATTCAGGCATATTATCAGGAGAGAACCAATCAATGGAGAAGGACATCATGCTTTGTAAAGTGTAAGGTCAGTGAAAAAGAAGACCCCCAATGAGATGGATTGACAAGATAGCAGCAGCAATGGACGCAAGCATAACAATGATTGTGAGGATGACATAGGACCAGACAATGTTTTCTTCTGTTGTACACAGGGTTGCTCTGAGTCACAACTGACTTAACAGCAACTTATGAAAACAACAATCCTTAATAAACCATTCTTTCCACACAAGGAGGTTTTTATTCTACTTAACCAATTTCAAATCTTACTCAAATATTGACTGGGAATATTTACTGATCTTTATTTTTTTAATGAGGTGCCCTAGTGGTACATTGGATAAGAGCTCATTGCTAATCAAGATCAGTGGTTTGAATCCACTAGTAATTGCACAGGAGAAAGAAGGGACATTAAAAAAAATGCTTCCATAATGAAATCTATGGGACAATTTTACTCATCTGTAGGGTCTCTCTGAATCAGAATTGACTTCACAGTAATGAGGATTAAGTCTAGAAGGAGTTCTGCTTCATCATTAAATGAAATAACATCAGTAATATGAGTTTTTCCACAAGAAACTCTACAAAAATAGTCATATTTATATGAAATATGTCTGTAGGAGAGAAGCAAATGTCATTATTATCATTTGAAAATAAAGTTCTTATAGCTGTGAAATCTGCCCATTTTCTTTAGTACACAACTAAAATGGCATAAATCTAGAATTTTGTAAGATTTTTCTGGAGTGGGCATGTCTCTCTCAGGAAAAGACTCAAGAATTTATAGTAATTCTAAGGATATAAGAAAAGCAAAGTAAGTGTTCATCTGTATCATTCTTTGGGTAGAAAAGTGGATCATAAAAGTGTAGACTACATGAATCTTTCAATGAAGAGTTCTTGGTAAATACTTAAATGAGTTTATTTGTTTAATTATAATTTACCTGATGTGGTGCTGTGGGTTAATGATCTGGATTTCAAAGTTGGTTTGGACCACAAGGTAGGCAGTTTAAGCTCACCAACCACTCCTTGGAAACCCTATACAGGTTTTCTGTGGGTCAAAACCAACTTGACAACACTTACAACAATAACAACAATTTACAAATTAATTCTGATTCTGTGAATTTTAAAAGATGGAAAAAATGTCAAGGAGATTCAGATCTGACATGGAAAAGAATTAGTAGCTGTCACTCTTGTCATTAAAAAAATGGAAATATTGACAAGTAGAAAATCAATGACTCTTTGGACACACAGAGAAAATTATCAAACCCAAATTTGGAGAGATAAGTTCTCCAAGAAAATGAGATCAAGATCTGCTTAACTGGACCAGAAGTTGTTGGAGCGATAAACAGGTAAGAATAATTTTGATTAAATGTTTGAATCTAAGTATGGATTAGAATTCTGATGTGACACTGAAGGATAATGTGCTGGACTGCAAGGTCAGTTTGAACCACAAGGTTGGTGGTTCAAACCCACCAGCCACTACTCAGAAACTCTATACAGGGTTGCTACACATCAGCACTGACTCGATGGCACTTAACAACAACAATAGGTGTGGATTGGCTTTAGAATAAACTGCTATGAGGTACCGATTTACTATAGCCACACATTGTTGTTGCTTTTACCTCAGGGAATCACAAGGTTTCAATACAGTCTCTAACTGTGTTAGGATAGGAAAGACTAAGCAACATGAATAATATCCAGCAATGTCTTCAAAATAATATACTGTCTTTAGGGAAAAAACACTTTACTAAAACATATGGTCAAGAACTAATGGTACAGAAGGAAGTTCAAGTTGCACTGAAGGCATATCATGAAATAAGGGTCCAGGAATTAAAGAGACTCCAAACTGAAATGTTTCAACAAATTGATGCAGCATTGGAGGCATCTCCAACTGATGGAATACAAGTTGAAATCTTTCAACAAACTGCTGCAGCAATGGCAATACTCACTCATCTCTGCCAAGAAATTTGAAAAATAGCTATCTGCCCAAACAACTGGTAGAGATCCATATGTGTCCCCATTCCAAAAAAAAGTGATCCAATGGAATGTGGAACTCAACAAACAATATCATATCACATGCAAGTAAAATTTTGCTGATGATACTAAAGAAACAGTTGCACTAGTACATTGAAGGGGAGCTACCAGAAATTCAAGCCAGATTCAGAAGCAGACTTGGAACTAGGGAAATCATTACTGATGTTAAATAGATCTTGGCTGAAAGCAGAGAATACCAAAAAGAAACTTACTTGTGCTTTATTGACTATGCAACACATCTGACAGAGTGTGGATCATCACAAACTATGGATAGTATTTTGAAGACTTGGTAGTACAGAACACTTAATTGTGCTCAGGAGGAACCTGTACACATACCAAGAGGTCCTCATTCAAACAGAACAAGGAATACTGAAAGGTTAATAATCAGGAAAGTTGTATGTCAGGGTTGTATCTTTTCATTATACTTATTCAAATTCTATGCTGAACACATAATCTGAGAGGCCGGATTGCATGAAGAAAGATGTGACATCAAGTTTGAAAGAAGACTCATTACCAACCTGCAATATAAATATGACATAAATGTGCTTTGGAGGGAAAGATAATTTGAATTACTTATCAAAGACTACAGCCTTCAGTATGGATGGATTGAACCTCAACGTAAAGAAAACAAAAGATCCCCTCAACTGAACCAGTAAATAACATCATAATAAATGAAGAAAAGATTGAAGTTGTCAAAGATTTCAATTTTTCTTGGATCTGCAATCAACATTAATGGAAGCTTGTTGTTGTTGTTAGGTGTCATTAATTCAGTACCAACCCATAGCGACCTTATGCACAGCAAAACAAAACACTGCCCAA
>NW_006408688.1:3912721-3923959 GCF_000296735.1 Chrysochloris asiatica | reverse complement strand
GCTTTTCTATCCAAGATTATCTTTGGTTGGTGAATGGGTAGATCCAGGCAAATAAGGTATACAGTACTTCAAGGCTGGGATTGATTAGTTTTGTCCTCCAGCTAGGCTTAAAAAGAGCCATCTCAGGAACAAAGACAGATGATCTCAGGACCATTAAGAAGGAAGACCATGAGTGACAAGTGAGGTCCCTATGGAGAGAAACAGTTATGGCAGAGAAACAGCCAACAGCAGAAGCAGTGGCATGGAGAGACAGAGCAGCTTCAGATTCTAGGTCCATGGACCAAGCAAAGGTGAGTGCTTACAGGCAGGAGGCTGGCTTGAAGAATGTGGCCTTTGGATACTCACAGATTGGCTAAAAGAGCTTGGTAACACTAATCTGAGCAGGGGACCACATGGCTGATAGGCCCAAGATAAGAATAAGGCTTGCCTGCAGTATGGCAGACAAGAGGCATTGCTGACTGGAGAACTGCTGTGTTCTGAGTTGGTTTTGATCCTGAATTGTATCCTGTTCATTTCCCTAATAAACCCCATAATCATGAGTATAGTTATGAGTTCTGTGTGGCCACTGTAATGGATTATCAAACCCAGATGTGAAGCTGAAAGTGGTGTCAGAATAGGGTAAAGAAGGTTGTAATATAGAAGCATGTCTGACCCCTGCTCCTTAGGTTTCAGCCTTGGGCTGATTTTGAGCGTGATTCTCTTCCCCCTCGTGAAGTCAGGGGAAGTCAGAAATGGATCCACTTGGTTTTTGTACATGCCCACATAGATAACACAGAAATGCATATGATGTGTATACAGTGCAAAGAGAACAAAGGCATGAGGTTGCATGGTTTACCCAAATTATTATGCATACATTCTTTGTGTAAAAATATAGTATCTTTAATTCTTATAAATTTTTAATTTTGAAATATTAGTTTTAGTTTTGATATTTGTATAATACTTGTCAACTTAAATCTTTAGGATAGGAATTTGTGTTGAAAATGAATCAACAGTTACAATTATATGTTAAATATTTCTCAAAATTTTCTAAAAAATATCATTATATTAAGTTGTTGTGAATGTGTAGCATATGTTCAAAGTTCAGTGGTATTTTCTGTTTTCATTTTAGACCTTTGCAGCAAATTACTTTCCGGGTCATTCACTGAGAATTGGCACCAGTTACAGGAAAATTGAAAGTCTTGAATAATACAAATTTTAGCCATCTGACACAATGCCTGCAGTTTTATTATGGATTAATTATTTTTCATTAAAATATCTTTACCAGTGCTCTAAATATCTTATATTTATGCATTTAAGGAATATTTGATATTCTTAATTGTTTTAAGTGTTGTCTAGTCAGGTGTGACTCATAACAACACTGTAGGGTTTCTGAAAGGCAGCTGGTGGATTTGAACCACCAACCTTGACATTCAAACCCATCTTGAGTTCCGTACTCATACTGTGTATCAAGCCTGTTAAGAAACATTTTAATGAATTTATCTAAAACAGCACTTTGTCATTAATATAAAGTATATTTTATTGAGAGCTTAGACTCCTGTTGTGGTTCTGTAGGATCAGCACTGGACATTGAAGCACAAGGTCAGCAGTTCAAATGCACCAGGTCCTCAGAAAACTGATGCAGGGTTGCTATGAATAGGAACCAACTGGATGTCACTTAACAGTAACATAGGTGCATTATTAAGTGAGGAGTCCTGGTGTGGCACTGTGGGTTAATGTGCCACACTGCAAAGCCATTTGAACTGCAAGGTTGGCGGTTCAAGATCACCAGGGTCACTATGGGTCAGAATTGACTTGACAGCACTTAACAACAACAACAATTATTAAATGAAATAAGACTCATGAACTTCATACAGCTGTTATTGTCTTGTAAACCTACAATGAACATAAAATTAAGACATCCAAAAGAAGTGATCAAAAACAAATTACTAATTAAAAAAAAAAATTGAGACAGAAAGAAGCAAGGAAAAATAGAAGGCCATAAGAAACCTCTTAAAATAGCAGTAACAAAGACTGGAACACTGAGGACAGCAACAGGTGTGGAAGGAAACCAGCCGCAGAGCCTGAGCAATAGAGTGCAAGGCCAAGAGGAAACTCCTAAAGGGGCTGAGCAGAAGCCTGCTCTTTCAATAGGAGTTGAGAGTTGTTCCGAACTGAAGAAGGGAGACGTAGCCTATATACTTCCTGATCCTGAGTTGTAACCTGGTGATTCAGATCCTGAATTGCATCTAGTTGTTTTATTAATAAACCACTTAACTATAACTATGCTCTGTGAGTCATGTATGACCATTGCAATGGAGTATTAGACCCAGAAGAGAAGTAGAGAGTGTCATGGGCTGAATCCAAGCTGTTCTCAACAATGATTTAAAAAAAACAAAACAAAGTTGGAGAGTGTGTCTGACCTCAATCTCACAGAATCAGCTTTGGACTGTTTCTGGTCATTATCTTCCCCAAAGTTAGACAGGTTCTGATATAACTACTATTATCATTTTCCAACTCCATAGGGTTTTAAGTTTGTGAAAGCTATGCTCTGGCAAAACCAGTCCTACAATGAAACAGTGCATCATTTAACATTTAACTAGCCTAACTGGTGTGGTGCTCTGGGTTAATGCGCCAGACTGCAAAGTCGTTTGAACTGCAAGATTGGCAGTTCAAGCGCCTCGGAAACCCTATACAGGGTTGCTACGGGTTGAAATCGACTCAGTGGAACTTAACAACAACACCCTAACTATTCTCATGATGAATCAGTGGCCAAGAGACAAATGAAAACATGCTCAGCATCATTACTCACTTAATTTGATGTTAAGTGCCATCAAGTCCATTCCCACCTACAGTTACTAACTCAAACTTATAGGGTTTCCAAGGAGTTATTTCTGGGTTTGAATTGACAACTTTGTGGTTAGCTGTCCAGTGCTTATCCTATAGCAGCACCAGACCAGTACTCCATCATAACTAGCCTTTGGTGATGGTGGTGGTGGTGATGTGTTGTGAAGTTAATTCCTATCCATAGCAATATGCAAATTAAAGCCATAAAGAGATATCACTTTAAGCTTGTTGGTATGGGAGTCATTAAAATAAAACAACAGAAAACAACAACTGTTGGCAAAGGTCATAAGGAATGAAAACTCCATTGCTGTTGTTAAGTGCCTTAGAGTCAGTTCCAATTCATAGTGACCTTGCATAGGATTTCCAAGAACAGGTGGTGAGTTCTTAGCGCTGACCTTGGGGTTCAAACAGACCTTGTGTTCTAGTCCTTATCCTGCAATGTCACACCAGGATTCACCCCTTGCTAATGGAAAGATAAAACAATGATGCAGTCTCTAGGAAAATTTAATGGTTTCTCAAAAAGTGAAATATAATGTTGCTATAAGACCCAGCAATATCAATTTAGGTATATACTCAGAAGTGAAAGTCAGAATGCAAACAGAAACCTGTGCACCAAAGTTCACTGCACAAGTTTTCATAATAGTCCAAGGTAGAAATAACTGACATGTCCATCAAGAGATGTATGGATTTTTTAAAAAATGTGGCCTATAGTTACTATCAAATATCATGCAGCTATAATGAGAAATGAAGTTCTGATGCATGCCCAAAACCTGGAGGAGCTTTGAAAATATTATGGTGAGCAAAAAGTATATCACAAAAGGAAAAAAAAAAAAGTCAGTATAATCTCACATATAAAGTTTACAATATAAAAACCAAAGATTATTAATGATTATCAGGGGTGGGGAGGAGCGGGAAAGTAGAATATTTTTTGTGGACATTAACTTTATATTGTTAATTATTGTTGAGTCCGTTCTGACTCATCGTGACCCTGTATAGGGTTTACAGGCGTCCTGTTGTGATGCTGTGGGTTAATGTGCTAGAATGCAAAGTTTCTTTGAACCTCAAGGTCAGTGGTTCAAGCTCACCAGCTATTCCTTGGAAACCCTTACAGGGTCATTATGGGTTGGAATCGACTAGATGGCACTTAACAACAACAATAGTGTTTACAAAGAGTAGCCATCCTTGTGGTTCAAACCAATTACAGTGCTTTAACCCACAGTGCCACACTAGGACTCCAAATTTATGTTAATGGTGAAGAAATGTTTTGAAAAAAATAAAACAGATACATGAAAAATGTAGTTAATGCAATTGAATTGTGAATGTGAAATGTGTTGTGTTGGTGGATATTTTCACTATACAAATCAAAAACTAAAAATACTTATTAACTATGTTAAAAACACAAGGCCATATATAATTTTGATTCCATTAGTTGACACTACTAATATATTTGCTTTTATAAGTGTGAAATTATATTTTTTATTTTTAATTTATGAAACTTTCACATACACAGTGACAACTTAGGGAAGGAAAACCACTGCATGTGAAAAAGAGGGCATTGTATCTGAAAGATCTGTAGAGACAAGACAAGAAATCAAATGCAGTCTAAACTGACTGTTCTGCAAACCACAGCCATCTCTCTCTAAAACACATTTCTATTTAAGAATAAAAGTGATTTCTTTAGATTAAATGCAGAATTAATATCTACATTGCTGATGTTTCAATCAATGTATAATAAGGTGATGGCATATAGAAACACTGCTATGAGTAAACAAACAAAATGCAGGCAGCAAGAATGAAATAACTATCACTAAAAATCACAAAGTGAAATATTTCTCTAAGTCGGAATTGACTCAATGGAACCAAAAACATCAATAGTTTTTGGGTCAAGGCTTCCATTTTCCTGAGTACTAGTCCAGCCAAACATAATTTGTAAATCACTGTCTCTGATGAACCGTATGTAAGACCACAAGAAATTTTAGTTACTGAGTATTGGAAAGGACATTAATTACAGTTGTTTCACCAATAAGGATATTTCAGTGATTTCCACTGACCCTTGTTTGTGTCATAATTATTACTGGTATAAAGTAAGGAAAATTTAGTAACTGACTAAAAAAAAATGAGGTAGAAAAAGCAACCTTTGATTTATGTACTCATAGAAGGAAGATGTCTGACATGTAGATGGCAAAGCCTTGCTTGCTGAAAGGGAAGAAGACTTAATATACTTACTGTTAAAGATCAAAGATTACAGCATTTAGTATGGAATGCATCTCAAGAAAATGAAAATTCTCACAACTGGACGAATAACATGATAGATGGAGAAAATATTGACATTGTCGAATATTTCATTTTGCTTGAACACAAAATCAATGCTCATGTAAGCGTCAGTTAAGAAATTAAACAGCATATTGCATTAAGCAAATTTGCTGCAAAAGACCTCTTTAAAGTATTCAAGAGCAATGCTGATCAGTTGGAAGACTAATATGCACCTGACCCAATCCATGGTATTTTCAGTCACTTCATAGGCGGTTTAAGTTCACCAGTTGCTCCTCGGAAACCCTATACAGGGTCGCTATGGGTCGGAGTCGACTTGAAGGCACTTAACAACAACACATGCATGTGAACGTTGGACAATTAATAAAACAGTGGGAAGTCTGATGCATTTGAGTTATGGTGTTAGGGAAGAATATTGAAAAGTATCATGGCGTGTCAGAAGAACAAACAAATCTGTCTTGTAAGACGTACAGCCAGAATGTTCCTTAGAAACTAAGATGGTGAGATTTGGTCTCTCATACTTTGGATATATTATGAGGAGTGACCTGTCTCTAGAGAAGAACATCATGCTTGGCAAAGTGGAGGGTCACCAATAAAAGAACAAACCTCCAACGAGATGGACTAACAGAGTGACAGCAACTATTGGCTCAAGCATAACAATTGTGATGATGTTGTAGGGACAGGCAGTGTTTCGTTCGGTTGTATATAGGGTCTCTTTGAGTCAAAATTGACTTTATGGCACATAACAGAAAATAACAAAGAGCTAGGTCATGAGATTTTCCTGTAGAATATAAATATTCTCAAAGAACACCAAGATCTTCTAATATCGCTGTGACTGTATATAGAGCAAGGTGAAAGCAGGACCATTTTCTAATCTTGTTTAAGCATAAACAAAACATTTTCCACACCATAAAAAAATGTGAACTCTCCCTAGTGACACGAGTGTTTGCTTTTTTTTTTTTTTTCTTCACTATTATGAGGTTCATTAGGGAAGGATACATCCAGGATCATTAGTAATTCAGGGTGCAGCAGTTCTTCAGTCAGAAATGCCTCTTCTATGCCATACCGTAGGCACACCTTGCTCTTGTGTTCATCCTCTCAGTCAGGTGGCCCCTTGAGCCTCTGCCCTGTTCAGGCAAGTATTACAAAGATCCTTTGTTGTTAAATACCGTGGAGTCGGTTCCGACTCATAGTGAGCCTGCACAGGTTTTCAGAGGCTGTAAATCTTTACTGGAGCAGAACACCTCATCTTTCTCCCGCAGAACCACTGGTAGTTTCGAACTGCCGACCTTGAGGTTAGCAGCCAGATTCATAACCACTACACTACCAGAGCTCCTTTAGTCGGTCTCTAAATGCTCCAAAGGCACTTTCTGCAAGACAGACTCCTGCTCACTCAGCTTCACTTGGTCCATGAGCCTAGAAGCTTGAATCTATTCTGTCTCTCCAGGTCTCCGTCTCTGCCACCATCTCCGTTGTCATTGCTTTTCTAGATAGGGATCTCAGGCTTTGATCATGCTATTCTTTCTTTTTAATTTTTATTATGAATTGATTGAAAGTTTACAGGGCAGATCATCAGTTTTACATTCAACAAATCAAATATTTTGTTTTATTACAATGATTTTAATCCCCTCCATGTACTCTCAGTTAACAGTATTTCTCTTTATTCATTTTAGCTCTCTCTCTTTTTTTTTAAACACTCAGGCATATATAATAATTTACACCACCAAAGGGCACATTCTGCAAGTCTGCCTCCTGGCCACCAGCTCTCATTCCCTTTCTTTCCATGAATCTAGAGTCCTCAGCTGCTCTCTCTGCCCCATTTAGCCCATGCAAACCTGCCTCAGTCAGGTTATGCCCTCTTAAAATCTTCTGAATATGACCTGTTATTTCTGTTTATGATGAAACTCTCAATGGGAAAGAAACATAATCTGCATATTTTACAACTAATATATAAGTGGAAAAGGAGCTCTAGTAGCGTAGTGGTTACGAGTCGGGCTGCCAACATCAAGGTCAGCAGTTTGAAACTGCCAGCGGTTCTGCAGGAGAAAGATGAAATGTTCTGCTCCCGTAAAGATTTACAGCTCTGGAAACCCTCTGCATGGTCACTAGGAGTCAGAACCAACTCCACGGTACTTAACAACAACAAATATAAGTGGTTGGAAGCACTGTGGCTCCCTATAATTAGTACTGGACTACAAACCACAATGTCCACAGCTGGAGCCCTCCAGGCACCCCACAGAAGAAAAATGAGACTTTCTGCTCTCACAAAGATTTCAAAAACCTCAAAACCACGTGAGTCAGAAGCAACTCAAAGGCAATGACAAAGTGAATATAATATGCAACAGTTCATTGACTGAGAACTGCCAAAGATTCAAGACAGATTCAGAAGATGATGTGGAACTAGAGATATCGTTGCTGAGGCCAAATGGAATGTTGCTGAAAGCAAAGAATACCAGAAAGATGGTTACTTGTGCTTTATTAACTATACAAAGGCTTAGCCTTTACAAAGGCTCATGACAAACTGTGGATAACATTGTGAAAAATGTGTATTTCAGAACAGTTAATTGTGCTCATGACTAGTATATAAATATAGACCAAGGGATGGTCATTCAAACAGAACTAATGGATACTGAATGGTTTAAAAGAAGGAAAGGTGTGTGCCAGGCTTGTATTATTTTACCATATTTATTCAGTGTGTATGCTGAGCAAATAATTTGAGAAGCTAGATTATATAAGGAAGAACATGGTATCATGATTGAAGGAAAACTCTTTACCAACTTGTGATGTGCAGATGTACAAACTTGATGTTGTTGTAATGTGCCATGGAGTCAGTTCTGACTCACAACAACCCTGAATAGGGTTTCTGAGTCTGTAAATCTTTACGGAAGCAGAAAGCCTTATCTTTCTCCCACGGAACAGCTGGTAGTTTCTAACTGCTGACTTTGCGTTTCGCAGCCCGATTCGTAACCACTACGCTACCAGAGCTCCTTGATAGTTGGACTTTAAATACTTACTGATGACCATCAATGACTAGTCTTCATTATGGTTTGCACCTCAATGTAAAATAAACAAAAATACTCACAAATGGGCGAATAAATAGCATTATGATAAATGGAGAAAAGATTGAAGTTGCTTGGATCCTTAATCAATACTCATGCAAGCTGCAGCCAAGAAATCAAACTGCTTGTTGCATTAATCAATTCTGCTGCAAAAGACCTCTTTAAAGTGTTTTAGAGCAAATATATCAATTTGAGGACTAAGGTGGAACTGATCCAACCATGGTATTTTCAGTAGATTCATACACATGTGAAAGTTGGACAATGAATAAGGAAGACCATAAAGAATCAATGTATTTGAGTTATGGTATTGGAGAAGAATATTGAAAGTACCATGGGCTGCTAGAAGAAAAAACAGATTTGTGTTGGAAGAAGTAAAACCAGAATACTCATTAGAACCCAGGATGGTGAGACGTCTTCTCTTTAATTGGATATTTAATCAGGAGTGACTCATCCCTGGAGAAGGACATCATGTTTGCTAAAGTGGAGGGTCATCAAAAGAAAAGAAGAAGATCGCCAACAGATAAAATGTACAGTTCCAGTAGCAGTAAGTTCAAGCATAACAACAATGTTAAGGATGTCACAGGATTGGGCAGTGCTTACTTCTGTTGTGTATAGTCACTATGAGTCGGAAAGGATTCGACGGCACCTAACAGCAGTAACATGTAAATGGAGGATGCTATTTATTGACAATTTCATAAGTCTTTTGTTTTATTAATTTTTACCTCTAGTGAACATTTTTGTATGTTTTGTTTGTTTACGCCATGTGATAAAGATGAAAATTAGCTCAAGTAAGGGATAAAAGAGGAGCTTTGGTAGTGTAGTAATTACCAATCAGGTTGCTAACCTCAAGGTCAGCAGTTGGAAACTATCAGCTGTTACTTGGGAGAAAGATGAGGCTTTCTGCCCCCATAGAGATTTACAGCCTAGGAAACCCTGTACAAGGTTGCTATTAGTCAGAAAAGACTCCACAGCATGCCACCATCACCACCAGCACCAAGGTATATAAGAATTATTTATCTGTTGGAATTATATTGGCACAATCACTCTGTTTATTTGTTTTCAAGTTCACAGGTATTATTTTTACTAGTTGATTATTTGAGTAATTTTTATTTCTACAATAACATCTACAGATGAACTTAACCATACATTTTAATACCACTGTCAACACTTCCCATTGTGAAGCTCCCATTCTTCTATCAGTTATCCCTGATTAGCTCACGAACCTTAGTAACTCATTATTACAGGAAGTTTAGATAAGTAAAGGAGCATTGCAATCTATATATTAAATATTATTACACCTTATATTTTCTAATTGTCTTTAGTAACAAAAATAAATATGAATAAAATTATCATTTTCACTCATCCATCAGTGAATATTTATAAACCATTTATTCACTGAGTGTAAACACCTTTGGTAATCACTCATTTAAGCATAGTTCTTGCCTGTTTATTAATCTGTGATAGTTTGTAATAACTAGGGATTATCAAATCAGAATTCTAGCTGAAATGAATTCTAAGATAATTTAAAAAAATTGTTAACACCGAATTGTATAGATTTAAATGACCAGTAAATGGCATCTCATAAACAATATTTTTTATATTATTATTTGTTGTTGGTATGTGTTATTAATTGGTTATGGCTCTTAAAAAGTGACTGTGTGTAAGGTTTTCCAGGCTACAAATCTCTATGTTAGCAGAAAGTTTCATCTTTCTTCTACAGAGAGACTGGTGGATTTGAACTGCCCACAGTGCAGTTAATAGCCCACTACACCACCAGGCCTCCTCTAATATAATTTGGTAGGTTTAAATTACATTGTCACATGATAACTACTCATTTACACGTGAAAAGATGGCTTTCACAGTTATAATATAATACAGAGACTAATAGTGCTCTGAACTTCTGATAAAATTTTTGAACAGTGTATTTTCTGAGACTTGGTCCATGCTAGATGTTGATGCAGTGAGTTGTTTTAAGTTAAACTTCTGTTCCTCTGGTTCTTCACTATATCAACCTCAGATCAGTCATCAGCGAAGCAATTTTACTCACTTCTGTACCCTGCATCTATTCCAAGGGATGCCAGGCATAGAAAATTAGTGATCTTAAATACCAATCTGACACAGATGTTTGTTAAATACCAATCTGACACAGATCAGAAGCTTTCAGTTTAAACATTTTAAACTATTCATGTTTCATTTTAAACAAAGAAATTGGAAAACAATCTTACCCAGCAAGAACAGGAAATAACTGAAATTTGCTATGTCATATTTGTTCATCTCTAAAGAGGTTTCCATGATCATTTATGGCACTTATTTTGTGGCCTCTCCTTAAAGAATGTCTATGCTTTTCATTTTCATTTAGGGAGAAAATCATAGAAGACATATAGCTGATTTTATCAAGGTGCTTATTGAAGACTAAAACACAAATAAGTCTGTATTCTGCTAGGGATGATAGAAAACACGAGGATGCATGCAAAGTCTTGTTAGGAATTCTGCTCACCATCATGTTCAAAATCATTGCTTTAAGTAAAAATCTTTCAAACCTCACTCTTGTTCAGATATTCCCTGTTTTTAATATTGCATGCAAATTTGAAAAGGACAGCAGTGAAAAAATTGTTTGCCAACTTTTTCTCTTTGCTATATGAAATTCTCAAGACTCATTTCTATACCGTGTACCACTTTAATATCATGTATTTTACTCTTTCAAAGAGATTATTGATTTTTCACTGTCTCATCTTTCAATCAAAGTCTAACATAGAAACTTGTTTGTTGACTCAAACCTTGATATAAAATTTAGTTTTGCTTTTTTCTAGTAATATGTTTGCCAGTGATGTAGCAATTTTCCTGTCCCTGAAACTTGTGGACCCCTAAATGCTTTGCTCACCAGAGTATAAAATTATTACCTTCCTTTTGATTGTCTAAGTCAACAAATGCTAATTTAAAAAGAGAGAGAGAGAGTGCCTCAAATAAACATACTAAAAGTTAAACAGTTGTAACTGATTCTGCCCCTTCTGCTAAGTTGATCCACCACTCGTCTGTCAGTTTGTCCTATTGTGGTGCCTTGTGAGTTGCTGTGATTCTTAAAGCT
>NW_006408688.1:3909952-3910518 GCF_000296735.1 Chrysochloris asiatica | reverse complement strand
CCGTTTATCCACTTCCCTCTCCCTCCCTGTATATTGCCCCCCTCCCTAGCACCCAAGCTCTCCTGTGTCTAATTCCCACCCTATGCTCCGCCCTCCCCTCTTCCCCCTAACCATCTCCAACTCCCCAACAACCAACAAAGATTTACCCCTACCCCCTTTTAGTATAATTTCTTTTTCTTAGCTTTTTACAGTAGTGGTCTTATGCAGTATTTCTCTTTTTGTGACTGACTAATTTCACTCAGCATAATGTCCTCAAGGTTCATCCGTGTTATGAAGTGGTTTACCGCTTCCTTGTTATTCTTCAATGTAGCATAATATTCCACTGTGTGTATGTACCACAATTTGTTTATCCATTCTTCATTGATGGGCACTTTTGCTGTCTCCATCTTTTTGCTATTGTAAATAGTGCTGCTATAAACTTTGGTGTGCATATATCTTCTCGTATTATGGCTCATTTTTCTTGTGGGTAAATACGGAGTAGAGGGATTGCTGGATCATAAGGTATTTCTATTTTCAACCTTCTGAGGAAATGCCATATTGTTTTCAATAGAGGTTGGACCATTTTG
>NW_006408688.1:3892302-3894189 GCF_000296735.1 Chrysochloris asiatica | reverse complement strand
GTGATGCCAGTCCTCTTCCATTTGTCATTCCCGTATAGAAAGCCATATGTTTGTCCAATTCAAAAGGGCCAATAGTAGTCCATTTCACTCTCTGATGCTGAGGATATTGATCTTTATGTGTTCCATTTTATTTTTGAAGTCTACAAAAAGCCAGAAAAGAAGAGAACTATATGGCTGAAACCAGAGAAAGAAAACACCTTTTTTTATATAGACAGGACCAATGATAAGAATTATATCAAACATCTAATTATAAATCATGAAAGCAAGAAGGGAAGGAAGTTAAATATTTAAAATATTAAATAACAAAGCCAGCCACACTAGAATATAACCACAAAAATCATCCCTAGTTTGAAGCAAAATTACTTTATCAAACTAAAATTGAGAACATTTGTAGCCATACATTTGCTATTTAAATTAAAGTTCTTCCGAGGATAGAAAAATGAAATAAATCACATACTCGTGGTTTATATGAACTAAAGAAGACTGTCAAAGAAGAAATAAAGGTAAAACAAAGTATTTTTGTTCTTAATTTAAGTAATACATATTTGTTTATTCACAGCAATAATAGCAAGTATGTATCCATCATTATAACCTGTAGATAAGTGAAATTTTAAAAAGCAATGTTTAGGTACTGAAGGGTAGAATTCAGAATATTTAATATAAGGGATCTAAATGATCTATGAAGTATTATAATGCTTTTGTATGTGAACTTAGATGAATTTTAAAGGTGTGTCTCAGATTGTGGTGCTGCAGGATAATGTGCTGGACCACTAGGTCAGTTTGAGCCACAAGGTCAGCGGTTCAAACCCTCAGAAACCCTATACAGGGTTGCTATGAGTCGGAACCAACTTGATGGCATTTAAAATCATAAAATCACCCTAAAGTTTATAGCACTTACTAAAAAATAAATAAAAGCATGATTATGCTAAGAAAGCAGAAAATTGAAACAATAAACTACTCAAAATTAGAAAGGGTTAGCTCAGCATTCAGAAACCAATTAACATAATATATCACATCAACAGGAGAAGGAAGAAAAACTATCTAGTATCTAAAGAAGCAGGAAAAAAAATTGACAAAAAGTAATGCATATTCATAATAAAAACTAGGAGTTAGTAGGATTTTCCTAACCTCATAAAGAACATGTGCAAAATACCTTCATTTGCTATCTAAGAAACTTACCTTTTTCCCTCTAATATGAGGAAGAGGCAAAGAATGCTATACTGTAAAAATACATTCATCAAAAATCACATTTGAAGATCTATTCTGAAGCACAGTGCTATCAATGATATCATATAATTACAGGAGTGAACAGTTAATATTGTTATTCAGATTTACATACCAAACAGTAATGCTAAAGATGAAGAAACTAAACATTTTTATCAATTTCTGAAGTGTAAAACTGATCAAATATTCAATCAAGATGCCTTGGAAATTGTTGGTGATTGTAATACAAAGGTTAGAAACAAAGAAGTATGAGTATCTGAAAAATGTGGCCTTGGTGATAGACATGACATGGGGAGATCATGTGATAAAATGTTTCAATATTTATTTTTTGGAAATAACTTTTCTCAACAATAACAAAAAAGGTTCATGTCTATAAACATGAATCTTGCTAGATGGAATGCACAATAATCAAATCTACTTCTTTGGAAAGAAGCAATGAAGTTGTTCATTATCATCAGTTAGAACAAGTTGAAGAGTAGATGCCTAAGCAAGTTCAGGTAGAAGATGGGGAAAATAGAAGTCCATAAGAGGAAAAGTGTAACCTTGAGTATGTCCCACCTGAATTAAAACACCATCTCCAAAACAAATTTGAAATAACATTAATGACCAAAAAGAAAAAGAGTTGTCATATGACATCAATGACATCATATATGAAAAAAGCAG
>NW_006408688.1:3880482-3891572 GCF_000296735.1 Chrysochloris asiatica | reverse complement strand
CATCCATTTGTGAGAATTTTCATTTTCTTTACATTGAGGTGCAATCTATACTGAAGTTGCAATCTATACTGAAGGTGCAATCTATATTGAAGCAAAAACTGTAGTCTTTGCTTTTAGCAAACAAGGTTGTGTAACCTGCATATTGCAGGTTGTTAATGATTCTTCCAATTATAATACCACATTTTTCTTCATCTATTCCAGCTTCTCAGCTTATTTGCTCAGCATACAGAGTAAATACTTATGGTTAAAAGATACAACTCTGATGTATACCTTTTCAAATTTTAAACTATTCAGTATCCACTTTTCTGTTTGAATGACTGTCTCTTGGTTTATATATAGGTTCCTCATGAACAGAATGAAGTATTATGGAATACCTATTCTTTAGAATGTTATGCTATGATTCACACAGTTGAATGTCTTTGCATTGTCAATTAAGCACAAGTAAACATCTTTTGGGTAGTCTCTGTTTTAACAAATATATAGCTGAAATCAGCAGTAATATCCCTAATTCCACATCTTTTTTAAAATCTTGCTTGAATTTCTGACAGTTCACTATGCATGTACTGTTGCAATCATGTTTTAATTACCTTCTTTAAATTTTCACTTGCATGAATTATTGGAGACTGCAATGATTCTGTAGGATTACACTGGACTGTGAACTACAAAATGGGCAGATGGAGCTCACCTATCACTCCCCAAGAATGAAATGAAATATTCTGCTTCCACAAAAATATACAGCCTTGAAAACTCTATACAGGGTTGTTATGAGTCAGAACCAACTCCGTGGCAGTAACAAAAGAACAACAATGTGATATTAATGATATTATTCTATGGTTTCTACATTCTGTTGGGTCACCTTTTATGGAATGTACACATATATGGATCTCTTCCAGTTTCTTGACCTAGAGGAATAGGCATCTCTAGTGTTGCATTAGTTTGTTGAAAGATTTCAATTTGTATTCTGTCAGTTCTTGGAGACTTATTTTTTGTCAGTGCCAAAAATGCAGCTTAGACTTCTTTCTTCTATATCATACAATCATACGATATCTCTTGAAATGACAGAAAATCAACTGTTTGTTTTTTTGTTTTGTTTTGTTTTGTTTTTTTTTTGGTACAGTGATTCAGTATATTTCTTCCATGTTCTTTTGATGTTTTTAGCATCTTTCAATATTTTACACATGGAATCTTACAGTGTTGCAACCTGAGAATTAAATTTTTTCTTAATATTTTTCTATTAGAGGAATGCTGAACATGTTCTTCCCTTTGGTTTTTTTAACTTCAGATCTTTGCGCATCTCATTATATCTGACTTTGTTTTATCGAGCTTTTTTTTGAAATTTTCTGTTCAGTTCCATTAATTACTAATTTCTTCCATGTATTTTAGGTTCCCTACACTCATGAGTAAGTTTGAGAGTCTCTTCCGACATCTACTTTTGTCTTTTCCTTTTTCTCTCTTTTAAATCACCTTTTATCTTTCTTCCTCTATGATGTGTTTTATGTTAATCCCACGACTCTCCTTGTCATTGATCATTAGTGTCTAATGCATCAAATCAGTTCTTGAGATGCTCTCTAAGTTCAAGTGGGATATTTTGGTCATATTTTGGATCTCATGAAATTGTTTTAATTTTTTCAGCTTCAGCCTGGATTTAGAATTGATGATCAGTTCCAGCCACTTTTATGCTGTTGAATAAAGATGCTTGTATCATGCATCCTTATTCATCATTTGTATCACCAGTCCATATTTTCCAACTTTGGATCCTTTCTCTTTGCTTCTAACTTTCACATTCCAGTTACTAATAATGATCAAAGCATCTTAATTACATGTTTGATCACTATCAGAAGAGGTTGGTAGAATTCTTAATTTCATCAGCAACAGTTATAGTGGTTAGTTCATAAATGTGAATAATATTAGTATTAATTGATCTTCCTTATAGGCATGTGGATACTATTCTATCACAGACAGAATGGTAACAGACAGCTTTTTATTTCAAGATAAATCTTGAAATGTTCTCTTTGATGATAAGCATGGCACCAATCCTCTTCATTTTATTGTTTCTGACAAAGTAAACTCTATTATTGTCTGGTTCAAAATGGCATATATAGGTCTTGAAAATATCATGACTTGAGTCAGATGCTCCTTAATTATTAAACTGACATATTTGTTCTTCAACAGTTTGTTCGTCATCACTTTCTTATGCAGAAGATTTTCCTAATGCAATACATCATTTGATTTCTTGACTGCTGCTTCCATGAGTGTTGATGGTTGATCCAAGCAAAATAAAGTCTTTGGCAAGTTCAATCTTTTCACCATTTATATGGATATTGTTTATTGGTCCAGTGGTGAGGATTTTTGCCTTTCTTACATTGAGGTGCCACCCATACCAAATGTAGTGGTCTTTGATCTCCAATAGTATTTTAAGCAAGCAGCATTGTGTCATCTGCATATCACACACCATTAATGAGTCTTCCTCCAATCCTGATGCCACTTTTTTTTTTTTTTTCATACAATCCAGCTTCTTGGATTACTTGCTTAGCACACAGATTGTATACATATGGTGAAAGAATACAACTCTGGTACACACCTTTCCTAATTTTAAACCATTCAGTGTTCACTTGTTCTGTTTGAACAACTGCCTCTTGGTCTAGGTATAGGTTCCTCATGAGCACAATGAAGTGTTCCAGAATACTCATTCACCACAATGTCCATAGCTTGTCATGATCCACATAATGAAAAGCCTTTATGTAGCTCTGGTAAGCATCTTTCTGTCATTCTCTGCTTTCAACCAAGATTCAGGTGACTTCAGCAATTTTATCCCTAGTTCTAAGTCCTTTTCTGATTCTGGCTTGAACCTCTGGAAGTTCTCTCTTTTAGCTGTTATTATATTATCTTTAGCAAAATTTTGCTTGCATGGAATGTTAATGACATCATTTGATGATTTCTGCATTCTGTTGAGTCACCTCTCTTTGCAAAGGGCAAAAATAATGATGAAAGAAATTATGAAGTAAAATATTTGAACAGTAGATTTTAAAGGGGTGATAAAGAAGACAAAGTAAAGCAATGCAATGAAATGTGTAAAGACCCTGAGATATAAAACCAAAAGGGAAGAGCACACCTGGTATTTCTCAAACAGAAAAACAAAACAAACAACAACAACAACAACAAACACTGAAGAAAAATTTCAAGACTCAATTTGCAATATTGAAGAATTATATAGGCAAAATATTGAATAACACAGGAAGCATCAACAACAACAACAACAAAGGTGGAAGGGATCCACAGGGACAATGTTCCAAAATTAACTGGCTGTTGTTAAACAATTTCAGCAGGTAACATATGATTAATTTCCAATGGAACTGAAAGAAGAAGGCCAAGCTGCACTAAAAACATTGGTGAAAACCAGGAATTCAGGAATTGACACAATACCAATTAAAAAATTTCAACAAAAGTTTGCAACACTGAAGTTGCTCGCTCATCTATGCCAAGAAGTTTGAAAGATTTCAAATTTCAAACCTGGCCAACTGGCTTGAAGAAATCCATATTTGCACCTGTTCCAAAGAAATGTATTTGAAGACAATGAGGAAATTAATGAACAATATCTGTAATGTCATACTTAAGTAAAATTTGAGTAAAGTGCAACTTGATAAGCACTTGCGGTTGTACATCAACAGGAACTGCCACAAAATTGAATGGAATGCAAAATAAGAGGTAGAACAAATGGTCTCATTGCTGACGTCAGATGGATCTTGGCTGAAAATAGAGACCATCAGAAAAATGCTTTGCAAATATATTAGACTATGTGGATCATAACAAATTATGCATAACATGGCAAAGAATGGGAATTCCCAAACACTTCATTGTGCTCTGATGAACCACATACACAAGCCAAGAGGCAATTGATTGTACAGTGTAAGCGATTATGAAATCATTTCAAATTTGGAAAGGTGTGCATCATGGTTGTATCTTTTCACTATTCCTATTCAATCTGTTTACTGAGGAAATAATCCAAGAAACTGGAATTTATGAAGAAGAATGCGGCATCAAGATTGGAGGAAGACTTAGTAATAACTTGTGATATGCAGATAACACAACCTCATTTGCTGAAAGTGAAAAGGACTGGAAGCCCTTACTGAAGAAGATAAAAGATTACAGCTTTTACTACAAATGGCACTTCAATATAAAATAAAAAATCCTCACAGATGTACTATTAGTAGTACCAGGGTGAATGGAGAAAATATTTACATGTTTAAATTTTCAAGGATTTAATTTTGTTTGGAAACACAATCAACCTCCATTGACACACCAGTCAAGAAATGAAATAACATTTTATTTGACAAATGTGCGGCAAAAAAATCTCTTTAAAGTGTTGAAAAGAAAAGAGGTGACTTTGAAGGCTAAGATGTGCCTGATCCATGTCAAAGGGGTCCTCATAGTTTTGTAGCATTAGAAATGGACTGCTAACTACATAGTAATTAAGTCACACTAATTATCTGCTCTATGGGGAAAAGATAATGCTTTTTTGTTACTATAAAGATTTACAGCCTCAGAAACTCTATAAAGGCTCTTATGAGTCAGAGTCAACACTGCCATTTCTTTAAAAAAAATATATATATATATTGTATTCAAGCCATGGTATTTTTAATCACCTTATATGCATGTGAAAGCTGAGCAATAAATAAGGAAGAACAAAGAAGAATTGATGTATTTAGAGTCTAGTGGTGGTAAATAACTTTGGATGTAAGATGGGCTGCCAGAACAATGAACACAACTATTTAGGAGAAGATATAGTTAGAATGTTCCTGAGAAAGGATTGTGCTAACACTTTCTCTCACATACTTTGGGCATATGTCAGGAGGGACCAATCTCTGAAAAAGGACAGTGTTATGGTTTGGATCTGTTGTTATTGTTGTTAAGCGCCATCCAGTCTGTTCTGACCCATAATGACCCTGTATAGGATTTCCAAGGAGCAGCTGGTGAGGTTGAACCACTGACCTAGCAGTTGAAATGACTTTGCAGTCTGACACATTAGCCCACAGCACCACACCAGGACTCCATGGTTAGGATTGAGTTCCCCCAAAATATGCGTCTAATTGGCTAGACCATATATTATGCAATTTTCCTCCATTTTGTAAGCTGATATAACTATCCTATGTATTGTAAATCCTAACCTCTATAATGTTAATGAGACAGGATGAAAAGCAGTTATATTAATGAGGCCGGATACAATCTACAGGATTAATGGGATCCAAGAACTAGACTGGAAGCATGGTGGCTCTGTAGGATAAGTACCAGACTTCCAACCACAAGTTGTTGGTTTGATCCCAACAGCTACTACTCACAAGAAACATTATACTTTCTGTTCCTAAAAAAAAAAAAAAAAAAAGGATAAATCCTACACAGAGTCACTGTGAGTTAGAACCTACTCAACAGTACTTAGAAGCAACAAGGGATCTGACTACAACCAAGAAGAAAAAGCTCAGGGTGGAGCACACACTCTGGATCTAGGGTCTTTACAATAATACCTCCTAGACTCAGTGAAAAATTGATGCCAAGACATGTAAATTTCAAGAGGCATCAGGCCCATAAATTTTGAAAAGAACTTCCTCCAGAATCTAAACAAAGAGACAGACATACCTTAGAGTTGGTGCTCTAAATTCAGACATCTAGTCTCCTAAACTGTATGGGAATAAATTTCTGTTTCTAAAAGCAGTCCATTTCTGGTATTTCTGCTAAATAACTAAGACAGAATTCAGTACGAAAAGTAGGATGCTGCTCTAACAGATGCCTAAAATATGGAGTGGTTTTGGAATTGGCTAATAGGTAGAAGTTGAAAAGTTTTATGTTAGCTAACATGAAAAGCCTTTCAGAATCACAGCAACTCACAAGCCACCACAGCACAACAAATTGACAGAAGAGTGGTGGTAGCATAGAGCCAATGATACTGAAGCAAGAAGTCCAAGGTGCATTGAAGGAATAGGTGAAGAATAAGGCACCAGTAATTGAGGATTAAAAATTGAAATCTTTTGGGAGGCAGAGTTTGATGGCTGCTAGGGTGGAGGTGTAGTGAAGTTCGCCTTCAGTGATACCACAGAATACCAGGCAAAGCAGATCCAGAGAAGAGCTCCAAAACTTGGAACAACATATGTATGAGTATTTTAAAAAAATATTTGAAGGCTTATAACTAGTGGAACTGAAATTGGAAGTAAGAAATCTAGTACTTTTGAATCTGGCAGGCTCAGTAGCCCAGAGCCCACAACTTGGGAGAGACCAAACTGCAAGAACAAGCAGGGAAACAGACACATCATGGAAAAATGTCATGAAAACTTCAGAACAAAGGTGAACAATAAACATTGTCAGTTTTGCTTTGTTATGATTTTATTCTTTTTAGTATCTGTTCATTGTTTGCCCTACTGTTTGCACACCTTTATTCTCTTTGACTATAGGGGATGCCTGAGCGAGTGAATACCCCCCACCGTCACCGCTGGTGGGTTCTTCTGTCACACATATGCACAGATACTCTCAGCCAAAGAGGTGCCCCGGAACATTTTTTTTTTTTTTTTTTCTAATATGGGAAAAGCCAGGACAGGGATGTAGAGAGGGAAAGACAGTTTAAAAACAAAACAGGCCGAAAATTAAGCTAAATCCTGAGGTACAGCATAACAACCAATAGTGGCATCTTAAAATCTCTCAGGCAGTTTTGAAGGCAAGAAGCTAAAAGAGAACATTAAAGTCATACTCATATTAAGCTAGAGATTTTTTTTTTTTTCTTCTCTCCTTCCTCTCACTTTTCTATAGACTACAGTATGCTATCTTTTTTTTTTTTTTTTTGCTGTTGCTATTTTGATGTTTTATGCTCTCCCTTCTACCTTGGGGGGACTCTTTCTTTTCCTATATTACCCAAGAAGAGACAGCAACTGCTGTCATATAGTCAAGCTACAATCATACTCTATAAAACACCAAAACCAAGACAAGGACCAATACCAACTGCCATATACCAGACAGGCAGACAACACCTGTGAAAGTTACTCTGAATTAAGCAATAAGAAGAGTGAAAAGGGAAGCCCACATCCTGATCACATCTACTTGGAAGTAATCAGAAAGAATAAAAAAAATCAAAACACATACTCAATTAAGTATTAAGGCCACAGATAAACACTAAACATGTACAAGAAGCAAAAGCAAATGACCATATCAGCACATGTCCAGGAACAAGATAAAATGTCTGAAGCAAATTATGTAGAGCAGACCAGGACTCCATTCTGGAGGGAGGCCAGTCCTTGGAAATGTCTGAGAAGCAATTCAGAAAAATGATTATAAAATGTTTCAAAACACTTTCCAAGGGAGTTGAGAAAAATAAGGAAGAAGACAGTAAAGCACTACAGGAACAATCAAATAAGTACATACAGAATTGGAAACAATTCAAAACTTACAGAAAGACATCCAAATGATTAATAACAGAATATCAGAAATAGAAAAAACTCTGAAAAGGAAAAGGAGAAGAATAGATGAAATGGAAAGCAGAACCATTCTAGTAAGCTAGAAAACAAATCTCTCAATACCACTAAGATAGAAGAGCAAACAGAAAAGAGAATAAAAAAAATCGGAAGAAGGTCTAAGATTCATTGGACACCATGAAGTGGAATAACTTAAGAATTATTGGCATTACAGAACAAGAAGTATCACACAGGTCCACAGAGAAAATAGTTGAAAAATTGTTGGAAGAAAATTTCTCTAACATCCTGAAAAGTGAAAACATAAACATTCAAGAAGTTCAATGAACCCCAGGAAGGGTAGACTCCAAAAGTAAATCACCAAGACATATCATAATCAATCTCTCCAAAATCAAAAATAAGAAGAAACTCCTGAAAGCAATGAGGAAAAACAGAAGTGTCACATACAAAAGCAACCAAGTCAGATTAAGCTCAGATTTCTCAGCAGAAACCATGCAAGCAAGAAGGCAATGGGGAGACATATTTGAAACCCTGAAAGAAAAAAAAAAATTGCCAACCAAGAATCCTTTATTCAGCAAAGTTATCAATAAAAAATGATGGTATAAACAAAACATTACAGGATAAACAGAATCTAAGAGATCTTTTCAAAGCCAACCCTGTGCTACAAAACATCTTAAAGGGAGTTCTGTGGACTGAGAACAAACAAAAACATGTAAAAACAAGAGATTGACATACGTGGCAGCACCTCCCAAAATTAAATTGACAGAAAGAAGAGTTGAGAACAGAACAAAACTGTAAGAACAAACTCAGAGCATCTGGGAGGTCAGTCTATAATCAAAACAATTACAATGTAAAAGAAGGTAAACATGTAGGAACAGAGATCCAGATGGTAAGAAGGCCAGGTCGATTACAGGATATAATAGACTATACTAAATGGAGAGAAAAGTTAATGGATTATAAAGCACCCTCAAAGAAAATTAACACTTCACAACAAACCAAGAGAATGAAAATCCAAGAAGAACATGGAAACATTAAAACTATGAGGAAACTCACAAGAAAGAACACAAAAAGCATGAACTCAACAAAGGAAGGCACACAGAACAAAGAAAGCAGCAGCACTCCCCCAAAAAAACAAACATAATAGCAGCAATTAACTATTGAATGTAAATGGATTAAATGCACCTGTTAAGAGACGGAGGGTGGCTGATTGGATAAGAAAAAAGATCCTTCAATATACTGTCTGCAAGAGACACATCTCACACACGGAAACAAAAATGGACTAAATGTTAAAGGATGGAAAAAAATATATAGCAAGCTAATTGCAATAAAAATGAACAGGAGTGGCAGTGCTACTAATCTCTGATAAAATAAACTTTAAGGCAAAACCCAGTATAATAGTTAAAGATAGACATTGTCATATGATTAAAGGGATAATTGAACAAGATGAAATAACCATATTAAATATCTATGCTCCCAATGAAAGAGCTCCAAAATATATAAAGCAAACTCTAATAGATTTGAAGAAAGAAATAGACAAATGTACAATAACATTGGGTGATTTTACTACACTGCTTTAAAAAATGGATAGAACAACCAGAAAGAAACTTGACAAAGACACAGAAGAACTAAACAGCACAATCAGCCAACTGGACCTCATAGATGTGTACAGAACATTCAAACCAACAACTGCACAATACACATTCTTTTCCAGAGCACATGGAACATTCTCCAGAATAGACCATGTCTTAGGCCACAAAACAAATCTATATAAATTCACAAAAATCAAAATAGTACAAAGCATCTTCTCAGACCACAATGCTATCAAATTAGAAATCAACAATAGGAAGACCAAGGAAATCAAGTCAAATACATGGAAACTGAGTAACACCCTGCTGAAAAGCGACTGGGTAGTAGAAGAAATTAAACGTGAATTCACAAAGTTCCTAGAAACAAATGAAAATGAAAACACAACATACCAAAATCTTTGGACACTATGAAAGTGGTACTGAAAGGACAATTTATTGCAATAAATGCACACATCCAAAAAGAAGAAAGAACCAAAATTAACACATTAACACAGCATCTACAACAATTAGAAACAGGCCAACAGAGGGAACCCACAGTCACCAAAAGAAAAGAAATAATAAAGAATAGAGCAGAAATAAATGAGATAGAATACAGAAAAACTATAGAAAGATTCAACAGGACAAGAAGTTGGTTCTTTGAAAGGATTAACAAAATTGACAGACCAGTGGCAAACCTATCAAAAGAAAAGAGGGAGAAGACACAAATAACATGCATTAGAAACCACATGGGTGATGTCACAATGGAACCAAAGGAAACCAAAAGGATAATGACAGAATACTAAGAAGAGTTGTACTCCAACAATATGAAAACTTAGAAGAGATGCATACATTTTTAGAAAAACACAACCTACCTAAACTTACATATAGTGAAGTAGAAAACCTGAACAGACCCATAACAAAGAAGAAGTTGATCAGGACATCAAAAGAATCTTAACCAAAAAATGTCCAGGCCCAGATGGCTTCACTGGTGAGTTCTACCAAACATTCAGAAAAGAGCTGTCACCAATTCTACTCAAATTATTCCAGGAGATAAAGGATGATAGAAACGTCCTAATACATTTTATGAAGCAAGCATAGTCCTCTTACCTAAACCAGAGAAGGACATCAATAAGAAAGAAAATTATAGACCAATATCCCTCATGAACATAGATGCAAAAATTCTCAACAAAATCCTAGCCAACAGAATCCAGCAATACATGATCAAGTGGGATTCATATCTGGGATGCAAGGATGGTTCAACATTAGAAAAATGATCCACATAATTCACAATATATATATAAGAAAAAAGAAAACAGCTACATGATCCTATCAATTAATGCAGAAAAAAACATTTGACAAAATCCAACATCCATTCCTGATAAAAACAGTCAACAAAATAGGAATTGAAGGGAAATTCCTCATCATAATTAAGAGCATATAAACAAACCCAACAGCCTACATTATTCTCAATGGAGAGAAACTGAAAGCCTTCCCTCTATGAACAGGAACCAGACAAGGATGCACTTTGTCACCACTCCTATTCAATATTGTACTGGAAGTCTTAGCCAGAGCTATATGGCAAGACAGGGAAATTAAAGGCATCCAAATTGGCAAAGAGGAAGTAAAACTCTATTTTCAGGTGATATGATCCTGTATGTAGAAAACCTCAAAGACTCAGTAAAAAAGCTACTAGACCTCATTGGAAGTTCTGCAAAATGGCAGGATATAAGATCAACATACAAAATTTAGTTGGATTCCTTTATACCAAAAACAACAGTGTTGAAAAGGACATTAGGAAAACAACACCATTTACAATAGCCACCCAAAGGATGAAATATCTATGAATAAAAGTAACCAGAGAAACAAAGGATTTATACAAAGATAATTACAAAAAAACCAAAGAGACTTACAAAAATGGAAGAATGTACCATGCTTCTGCATAGGAAGACTTAACGTTGTGAAAATGTCAATACTGCCCAAAGCAATTTACACATATAATGCAATCCCAATCCAGAATCCAAAAACATTCTTCAAAGAGATGGAAAAAACAATTGCAAACTTTATATGGAAAGGGAAG
>NW_006408688.1:3879001-3879837 GCF_000296735.1 Chrysochloris asiatica | reverse complement strand
TATCAGAAATAGACAATACTCTGAAAGGGCAAAGGAATAGAATAGAAGAGATGGAAGGCAGAACCAGTGAACTGGAAGACAAATCTATCAATACCACTAAGATAGAAGCGCAAACAGAAAAAAGGACAAAAAAAATCTGAAGAAGGTCTAAGATTCATGTTGGACAATATGACGAGGAATAACTTAAGAATTATTGGCATTCCAGAATAAGAAGAATCGCACAAGTCCACAGAGGAAATAGTTGAAGACAATTTATCTAACATTCTGAAAAGTGAAAACATAAACATTAAAGAAGTTCAACAAACCCCAGGAAGGATAGACTCCAAAAGAAAATCACCGAGACATATCATAATCAAGGTGTCCAAAATCAAAGATAAGGAGACAAACTGAAAGCAGCTAGGGAAAACAGAAGTGATACATACACAGGCAAGCAAGTAAGATTAATCTCAGATCTCTCAGCGGAAGCCATGCAAGCAAGAAGGCAATCAGTAGACATATATAAAACCCCGAAAGAAAAAATAACTGCCAATCAAGAAACCTTTATCCAGCAAAGCTATCAATCAAATATGACTGTGTAATCAAAACCTTCCAGGATATACATAAGCTAAGGGAATTTTCCAAAGCCAATCCTGCTATGAAAAACATACTAAAGGGAGTTCTGTGGACTGAGAACCAATAAGAACAGACAACAACCAGAGATTGACATATGTGGCAGTACTTCCCAGAATTAAATTAACAGAAGGAAGAGTCGAGAATAGAACAAAACTATAAGAACAAACTCAGAGAATCTGGGAGGTCAGTCTATGATCAAAACAATTACAATGTAAAAGAAGGTA
>NW_006408688.1:3846205-3854286 GCF_000296735.1 Chrysochloris asiatica | reverse complement strand
CAGATAATTTCAAAGATCAGCTCAAGAAGATAAAGCCAAATATTACAACAAAATATGCAAAGATCTGGAATCAGAAAACCAAGAAGGAAGAACATGCTCAGCATATAGATTGAGTAAACATTAAAATCAATAATCTCAAAGAAAACAAAATGAACAAACAAAATGAAAATATATGGAACAAAGAAGCCAAGAGCACCATTAAAAACAAAACAACAACAAAAACAAAACCAAAACCACAGGGCAAAATTACAGTAACCAATTCATATCATCGAATGTCAATGGGTTAAATTCACATTTAAGGGATAGTAGAACAATGAACACCAGGACGTCATATATATGGAGTGAGAGAGAGGGAGAGAGTGTCCTGGTGTAGCAGAGGTGCTGTGGGTTAATGCACTAATTACAAACTTGGTTTGCAAAGCAAAGTTGGCTGTTCATGCTCTCCTGATGGTCCTCAGAAACTCTATACAGGGTCAATATGAGTGGGAACCAATGCAGAGTCTCTTTGAGTCAGAACTTACTCACTGGCACTAAGCAACAACAACAAACAGGATATTTGTAGATGGACATTTACCTTTGCTGCAAAAATATCTATGATATGTTTGCAAAATTATGCAAACTTCTAAGACATTACCAGACATCTTGCGGGAACAAGTTGCTGGGTCTGAGGTCTTAGGGTCATAGTCTCAGAGAACCCCATGATAAATTGGCATAACAATTCACAAAGAGAATTCCGTATTCTATTTTCGTGAGTAGCAACTGCAACTTTAAAAGCTCGCAAGTGTCCGTCTTAAGTGCAAATTTATTGGTCACGCTCTGTGCTGGAGAATGAATAATGATTAAAATTGAAGATGCTTGGAATCCATTAGTTCAATGAACAATTGGTATATGTGAACATCAGTTTCTATCACCCTGAAACCAAAAGAACTAGGTTGTGTCTGGCTATCTCTTCCAACCAACTCTTCAGAAAGGGATCGCATTAGAAGGTCCTGAATGGAGTGGGAGAAAATGTGGAACAAAACTCAAAATGATTAAAAAAAAAAAAAAAAAGCTAGTCTTATTGGTCAGAAAGAACCTGGAGGAACATGAAACTATGGCTGTTGGTAACCTTTTGGGTCTGGAACTGAACTCACCCTCCTGGCTCAATTTTCAGGAATATGTTGTTGTTGTGAAGTGCTGTTGAACCGTTTCTGACCCATAGAGGCCCTGTACAGGGTTTCCGAGTAGCAGCTGGTGAACTTCAACTGCCAACCTTGCATTTCAATTGGCTTTGCAGTCTGGCACATTAACCCATAGCACCACACCAGGGCTAATAAGGTATACTACTCATCTTGGAATGGTCAGTCATTCAAGTTCAAAATGGCAGCATTACCTAAGGACAACATTCAAAAAAGTTGGGCAGGAGGGTGAAATGGATACAAGAATCACAAGGAGGAAGTGGGAAACTGCTGTTACATGGAGGGAATTGTCATCATTGAAATGAAGAGAAGTGTATGATCTGTTGAATGTAAAACTGATGATGTATTATTTTAAGTCTTGATTCAATTCACACTAAAAGCTTTTTAAAATATTTGTTTACCTATTAAATAGACTTTAGAATGAAATTTTCTTATAAATATTTTAAAAAGGTAATATATTAAAGAACTCTATTTTTTATATTTCATTTATATTTATTTATTTATCTGTATAAATAATTTTCATATAATCTATATCTCATGTGCAAAAAATCATGCTTTATATAAATATTGGAAAAGAGTAGGCAGTATGCCATGTTGTTAAAATATATTAAAACTGAAGCAAAAACAAAGATAAAACATAAATGACTGTTTGTGGAATTATACCATCCAGAATAAAGGATGACACAGACTTATTTTTGAGAGAGTCATGCTTTCATTTGTAATAAATGTAGGGGAAAAAAATAACATTCTACAAAATGAAATAATTTTCTCTGATGTTAAAGCTTTCAGCACTACAATGAATCTTGATAACATTTGGTACTCCTAGAAATGTCCTTGATTTGACAATTGGCAAAAGTTATTATAGAACAAATGTAATTATAATCTTACTGGTCAATAAATATTTATTTTGCTGTATTTGGTTGTTGTATTATTTTTAAAACAGCAGTGCTTAGAAAAAACAAAATACACCTTGAAAAAGAGATCCTAGAAGAGAACATTTTAAATGAAAACAGATAAAATTTTATGTATAATCATAACCTTGCTTATACTTGTTTCCTTTTTTGTTATTTCCTCCACTATTGAATAGGAATTTTGTCTTTAGATTAAAATAATATCTGTTGTAGAAATTAAGGAGTCCTGGTGGTGCTGTGGGTGAATGCGCCAGATTGCAAAGCCGTTTGAACTGCAAGCTCACCAGCTGCTCCTTGGAATCCCTATATAGGGTCACTATGGGTTGGAACCATCTCAATGGTACTTAACAACAACAACAACAGAAATCAAGGCTATTTGTGTTTGATCTTCTGTATTGTTGTTGTTGTTAAGTGCCTTGGAGTCGGTTCTGACTCATAGCGACCCTGCACAGGGTTTCTGAGGCTGTAAATCTTTACGGGAGCAGAAAGCCTCATCTTTCTCCCGCGGAACCACTAGTAGTTTCGAACTGCTGACCTTGCGGTTCACAGCCCGATGTAACCACTATGTTATGAGAGCTCTTCTGTATTGTGTAGTATAAATTACAAGTCCCAACTAAAAGAACAATTTAACTACCATAGAAGAAATCATATAGGCAATACATTTTAGGATTTGAGACTAGATAGAATTCTTGGATTTGATTAACCTGAATTTCTTTATCATATAAAAATGTGCTTGAAGAGGTTTTAAATAAATTAATTGGGAGGTTGAGTAGATGAGGAATATAGTGCATGAGCATAAAACTGACTTCAGTGATTGGCAGAAGACTGAGAACACTCGCACTTCATCTATCTAAATAAATGACAATTTCTAGGCAAGATGATTTAGACAATGAGTATAGTATTTCTCCAGTGACACTTCATATCTCAAAGATTTGCTTTCCTTCTTCTAGTTTTGACATTATAATTCTTCGTAGCTAAATTTACCTAAAATTGCTTTGAAAATATCTTAGTTTAACATCCTGAAAAAGATAAATGTATTGGTGTGGGTGGCACTGTGGGCTAATGTACTGGTGGGAGATTCAAGCTCACCAGCTGCTCCTTTGAAATCCTATACAGAGTAGCTATGTGTTGGGACTGACTTGACAGCACTTAACAATAGCAAAAACATATGGGGAAAGAGGTGGTGCCTCATTCAGTCTTACAAATAGGGATTAAAACCTGTTGCCTCATCTATAATTTGTTTCTGCTAAAAAAATACATAAATACACTATTGATTTTATTTGCTTCTTATTCTCTGCCTCTTCCATATTTAAGGATTTTATTTGCATGTTTTAAAACTTTGTCCATTAGGGCATTTCTGAAGTGATTTACTTGTTCATAAACTAAAAATGAACTTCAACTAGTAAACACATCTTTGCTTTCAATGCTATAAGACTTTATAGCATCTCTAGGAACAATTTTACAAAATTAATTTATGATAATAATTATTGTTTCAAATGCAAAACCCAAATGAAAATAAAGCATTGGAGCTGATGCTTATTATATTATTATTATAATTAGTGTAACAAAGTGGTTACAAATACATATATGCATATTTTAATGCAGGCCAACATATTTGAATTCCGGTTCTGTCAATGATAACTGTAATCTTCAATAGTACATTAGCCACTCTCGTTGCTTGTCTCAACATAAAATGATGTCTTTAATAATTTTTCATCAGTTTATGGACAAGTTTAAAATATTTCTACATGAATTACAATTCACATATAAAATATCACAGTAGCAACAGCTTTCAATGTTCTAGAACTTTCTATGACTTGAGAGATTTTATGTAAGGATTCTAGAAGAGTTAAGGAACTATATATATGATCTGAAAGTTTCTTGGATAAGGGCTTGAAGTTGGAGGAAAGAGAGAATTGTTGCTTAAACTCTCATATCAGTTTCTTATAAATTAATCTCTATACATTCACTTTAAACTGAAGCCTGCTTGGACCAAAGCAGAGAAAAATTCAGGAAGGAAAAGTACGTTTATATTATAGTTACGTTTTTAACTTTAGGTACTTGTCTAGGGCAGATCAGGCAGTAGGAATCTGTTAGCATATAGATAACTTCAGATATGACATTGTAAGATAAAGTTAAAGCCCAATAATTTTAGAGTCAAAGTTTAGACTCAGCCAATTAACAGTATGATCCTTGACAATTACTCTATGTTTCCAGTCCTAGCTTTTACATTTGAAAAACGTAGAAATATTCTTGTTATATTTTGAAAATTACCTAACACATTAAAGGCAATCAGTATTTTAAATTCTACTACTATATAGAAATGAAGGTTATCTCAAAATTCAAATTAATAGAAAGGATTATGAAACTATGGGTACCAAGTATGCCTGTAAGTAACATGAATACAAGACACTATTGGAGAGATACAATAAAATATTGATGTGCATTTAATAAAATGTATTTTAATAAAAGTTCAGTTATATACCTTAATATGTATAGTCACAACTCATATTTTATTAGGATAACATGTAAGGAAATATCAAGAAATAAAATGTGTTTATATAGAAACCTTCAGAAAGTTGTTTGATTTAATGAAATTCATGCAACAGTTCAATATAGGGAAAACACTGGGTCGCAAGGTTGGTTTGAAAGCAAAGTCAATGCTTCAAACTCACCAAATGCTCCTCAGAAACCCTATAGAGGGTTGCTATGAATGGAAAATGATTTGATGGCACTTAATAACAAAACAAAAACAATATAACAACTATGTAGTCATGTAAGGCACCCTGGTAGCATAGTGGGTTACAAGATTATCTGCTAGCCACAAGGTCAGTGGTTCTAATCTACCAATCACTCCACAGGAAAAAAGACGAGGCGTTCTAGTCCTGTAAAGATTTACAGTCTGAGAAATTCTATACAGGGTCACTGAGTTGGAACTAACTCCAAGGCGCACAACCCCCACCAACCATGTAGTCATGTAATTTATAGAGTACTTATTTAATTGGGAGATTGTGTAGATGAAAAAGACATCTCAGATGAGGACTTACAGGGCATAAGCAAAAAACCTTGGACTGAAGTGATTGGCAGAAATTTGGCAATGCTAGCAACCCGCCTATGTAAATAAATAAATGATACTCTCATGATAAGAGTCCTGGTGTGGCAGTGTGGGTTAATACCCTGGACTGCAAAGTCATTTTGAACCACAAAGTCAGAGGTTCAAGCTCACCAGCCACTCCTCAGAAATTCTATACAGGACTACTATGGATCAGAACCGACTTGACAGCACTTAACAACAACAGTAACAACTCTGATGACAACTTCTAGGCAAGATGATTCGACATTTTGTCTTATGTTATTGCCTTTGTTTTGTGAGATACTTTTCACTGCCTATGTCTTCTTGCATCACTAGGTGGGGATTTGAGTATGACAGTACTCATATTTCCTTTTGGGGGAGGGTAAACATAGGTCTAAGTGAACCTCTTTGTCCGTCGTTCCTGAGAGATAACTTCTCAAATCTTGAATTTTCCTAGTGACAGAAATGCCTTTGATGAGGTTGCCAGATCGTACCAAGAGTTTATGCTAATAAGGTGGCTCCAATGGGAGATGAACAGGCTAGAAAGACCACCACATAATATCAGTTTACCTCAGAAAAGAGGTGGAGGGCATAACTCAATCAGTCATGCTTGCATGTTGTTGTCTGTACCTACTCATAGCGTTCCTATGCACTACAGAATGAAACACTGCCTGGTCCTGCACTAGCCTCACAATTGTTATATTTGAGTCAATTGCTGATACTTCTATTCATAATGCTTTTATCGTCTGGTACTATATCTGATGAAATTCTGCAACTATTCAGAAAGTTCTCAGTGTCTAGCCATTCAGAAGTATACTGCCGCTCCTTCTTACTCATCTATCTTAGTCTGGAAGCTCTGCTGAAACATGTCCACTATGGGTGACTCTGCTGGTATTTTAAATACAGGTAACATAGCTTCTAACATTACAACAACACACAAGCCACCATAGAATAACATGACAGAAAAGTGGTGGATACCTACATAATAATGCCCAATAGAGACTCTGGACAAGGAAGTTACCTGGTTAGTTGAAGACCTCAATGCATGTGGAGGTACAAGTACATTTTGTGGGCAAGAAGCTTTGAGTAGGGATCCCTCCCTAATGTGTGTTTCCTTATTTACATTCTTCTTGCTATTATAAAATTGTTTTAGTAGGTACGACATTTTCCTGAGTAATCCTAGTGAATTCTCAAGTACAACAGTGTAGTGGAAACCAACAAGTCAAAAGTGAGGGTGTCAGGGAACTGCCAAGTTTATGGGCTGGTGTCAGAGGTCTTGGGCAGTCTTGGCATCCTGGAAAACTATGCCCTTTAATTTGTGAGTCCTGATTATCTTAGATGTTTTCCGTCAGAGAAAGGCATGCTGGATTAATCAATGGGTATTTTGTTTTAGAGAAGTGAGAAAAGCGATTTTGACATTTATCCTCACACCGAGTATTCAAGACACTCAACAGCATAGGTTACACATCTGAGTAGTAATTTTTAACCAAATGAATAAGAGAAAATGGTGACTGAAAAACAATTTAGGAATTATTTATATAATTTCAAGTGATGACAATTGAGTTCTATCTAAAGCCAGTGATAATATGATAAAACAATTTTTTTGACTTCCACCTGAAGTTATTCAAACAAACAAAAACAATAAAATGGAAGTCTATGTATATTTTGTAAGAGACGATAACTAGATTGGACACATAAAAATTTGGGTTGAAAGTCTGATTCTGATACTTACCAGCTATGCAATTCATGAGAAATCCATTAATTTTGCCTTAAGGGCTTCACACTCTATTAAAATTGAGTTAGTCATATCTGTCTTTGTCATTTAATGAAGAGTTGTGAACACCAAGTGGAATAATGTCTTTAAAACTGTGTTTTACAATATAAAATGCATTGCAAACATGGATCATTACATTTTTCACATATTTGAAAAAGAATATAATTATTTTATGGTATCCCTGTTCTTTCTGAATCTTTCATGCATACACTGGAGGGAAGAAATGTACAATAGCCCTAGTACTTTCATTCAGAAGTATAAAAGAGGAAGAATAAGACTTGGAGTATTAAGAAATAAAAAACAGTACATCTCAAGACTTTCCAGAATTACAGACGGTGCTACTCTTAAGCCTTATTTAAATTGTAATGCAGTCAATCTGGGGGAGGGGAATGTAAATTGAGAGAATATAAAATAGAACTCTTGCACTATGCTATTATTACTAGTTAAGTTGATTCCTGGTGTGGTGATGTGGATTAGTGTGCTGGACTACAAAGTCAGTTTGAATCGCAAAGTTGGAAGTTCAGGCTTGCCAGCCTCTACTAGGAAACGCTATACAGGGTCACTATGGGTAGAAACTGACTCAACGGCACTTAACAATTTTTTAACAACAACAAGTTCATAATAAATGTGACACTCAACTCGGAAAAAGAAGACAGTTAGGTGTTCTGGTATTTCACGAATTGTGGTGATTAATTTCTTGTAGCTCCCTTATGTAATCACAGCATATTCAGTTTACATTTATTGTTGTTGTGTTGTTGTTAGGTGCCATCAAGTCTGTACCAACCCATAGCAACTTTATGCACAGAAGAATGAAACACTGACCGATCCTGTGCCAACCTCACTACTGTTGCCACGTTTGAGTCCATCAATACTGCCACTTGGTCAATCCATCTCGTTGGGGGTCTTCCTCTTTTTCTCTGACTCTCCACCTTACCAAACAAGATATACTTCTCCAGTGACTGGTCCTTCTTGACAATATGTCCAAAATATGAGAATTGAAGTTTGGCCAACTTGGCCTCTAAAGAGCACTCGGGCTGTACTTCTTCCAAACACATCTATTGGTTATTTTGGTAGGCCATGGCACTTTCAATATTCTCCTCCAACACCACAACTCAAAAGCATCAATTCTTCTACGGTCTTCCTTA
>NW_006408688.1:3824420-3843494 GCF_000296735.1 Chrysochloris asiatica | reverse complement strand
GGTGGCATAGCTTTCAGAATTACAGCAACTCACAAGCCACTGCATTACGACAAACTGACAGATGAGTGGTAGCCATTTGGTTTTAAGTTGAAACTCATTAAATTTCGAGGAGATCTGTGTGCATGCTTAACCCTTCAGGGTAGGTGTGGAGTGTCCATTCACTCAGACATTCCCTCTAGTCATCAGAATGGAGGTGCATAGACAGTGAGAGACCAATGTACAGATACCAAAAAAGAATGTCCACACCTTATCTACATAGTTCTGTCAGGTGTCCGTGGTTATTCTGATCCTTCCCCCACTTGGTCTCTCCCAAGATAGCAGCTCCAGGAGTAGCTGAGTGTCTTGAATTAGAAAGCAATGAATTTCTTAATTCTACTACAAATTCTCCTAGCTGTAAGCCTCCCAATCTTCTAAATAGCCCTTTATATGTGGTTAGAGTTCTAACACCATCCCCTGAGCCTGTTTGGTCCTGTTTACTGTGTTGTTGGTGACGGAACTCCTCACTGCATTTATTACTTTCATTTGTTAATGTGCTAGGCACAAAATGGACAATGAGTGAAGAAATAAGCATGGAATCTATTCATGGCGCATGCAATTAATACAAAACAGAAGGCTCATGAAAAAGATTAAAAATAAAATATCATTTTAGTGAAAATAGTGCAAAGCTTGTTCTTTACCAAACATATTTAAACTGTAAATTCTGGAGGTTCATATTAAGTGGCACATAGAATTGTGCCTTTACACATCCAATTACTGGGCCTGGAATCACAAACACAAATTTCCTTATAGAATTCACAGAGTTATCTTTTTAACCTTTCTTTTTTGTTGAAAGAATGATCTATTTCCATTTGTAATGGCCAACTTATAAGAGAGGTAATACACAGGAAGTGTATTTTATTAGCCAAGCATTGATATTAATAGCCAACTGTTATGTCAGCTGCTTTTTTTATCTAGTCTACCCAATTTACCTTTTTTACAATGAGATACACCCATGGTAGGATCAAGGTAGAAAATGAAACAGCATGACTCTGAAGAAAACACATTATAAGCAACATCTAGTTACTAATTAGACTCTAGCAGAACCCTCATCTGCAATGATTAATGTGCTCTTAACAACAACAAAAAAATGAGTCATCCTTGTATATGAAAGAGCTTTGGTTAACACTATAATTAATCTTTCCATTTATGGGAGAAAATTGTTTACTATACATTTTACCTACCTAATAAACACAGATGAATTATCCTAGATGCCATTCAAAATAATTTCAAGCTATGGTCTCTTTGTGACTCATTATTGATTAATTTAATCTAATATTTTCTTGATATACTGACTTTTTTATGTCCAATTACCACACTAGCCAGAGCTTTATCATTCATCACTGACATTAACAGAAAAATATCATAAATTATCCCTCTTCTAACTAGTTATACAAACTTTTAAAACAATAAATTTTTCATACAACAGAAAACAAAACAAAATATAAAATATTTCCTGTATGCGAAAACAATAAGAGTGAGTGATGATGCTGCTGAGGGTGAATAAAATCATGATCAATAAAGTTAGAGTAAAATATTCATTCTTTTCAATTCTGTTTATTCACTTTAATTAATTTCCAATTTAATTAACATAATATGCTACAGTATGTTTTATAATTTTTAGGGCATATAAAGATCCATTGAAAATATTTATGAAAAAAAACTGAGTCATAATTAATGAGTGGTTGTAAGGACTTTGTTTAACCAGATAATAGCATTTATTAGTAGAATTAATCATAAATACTCCTTCAAATAACATCTTTCTCTGGAATAGTGTACCATTCTCTGAATTATTCTCTTCAGTTGGAAAATTGCTTTCAAGCAGAGACAGTACACTGAATTGAATCAAGAGTGTTTTCAAAATGTGCTTTAATAAGCAACGTTTGGAATAACATTACTTGAAAAGATAGACTCTGAATTTGTATGGCAAAGTCGCTTTGAACTGCTAGGTCAGCAGTTCAAGCTCAACAGCTGCTCCTTCGAGACCCTAGACAGGGTCGCTATGGGTTGGAATCAATGCAACAGCACTTAACAACAATAACAACATTAGAGGTATTGCTGTAAATCAAGAACAATTATTTGTTTTTTTAATAAATGCTGCTCCTAAAACTATAAGTCCTTATGTGGCACTGAGGACTAAAGCACTGAACTGCAATATCAGTTTGAACTGAAGGTTAGTGTTTCAAACCCACCAGCTGCTCCTTGGAAATCCTGTTAAGGATTTAACCCTGTTAAGAGTTGCTATAAGTTGGAACTGAGTCGATGGCACTTAACAACAACAACAATGTCAGTGATTTGACAATTTATTAGTAATGCAATATTAGAACGGTGTCACATTTGTATTCTCTTATTCCTTCAAATTATGTTCATCATATTCATATAAACTAGAAGATCTTACACAATTTAATCAAATGTAAAGTGACTGAATTACTATCAAAAGATATGTCAAAAGTGAAATAACAAGTTTAATATTGCATGTTCCCTATTTCTTGTGTGTTGAGTGAATTTGTTCCTTCATTAATTTATTCACTCACTCTTCAGTCCTTCATTTGCTCATTCAATGTTTAGTAGGTAATAATGTTATCCTATTGTGCTGTGGGTTAATGCAATGGACTACAAAATTGGTGTGTACTGCAAAGTAAGTGGTTTAAGCTCACAAGCAGCTCCTCAGAAACTGTATACAGGGTTGCTATGGGTTGGAACTGACTAGATAGCACTTAACAGCAACAACAAATGTACATTTAACCAGCAGAGTTATATATATGTACACTTAACCAGCAGCGTTACTTTTGCTTTCTAGAGAAACATAGGCTATTATGGATTGAATTGTGTTTTCCCTAAAATATATGTTGCAAATCCTAATCCCAATAGTATCAACTGGAAAAAGATCAAGAACTGTTATGGAACAGAATATCAATTGCTCAGAGACAAGTTAAGGCTAAAGCTGAAGAAAATTAAACAAGCTCATGAGAGTCAAAATATGAATTTAGAGACCATCTTAAGAACCGATTTCATGCATTAGACAATAATGACTGAAGACCAGAAGAGTTGTGTGATGACACTAAAAAATCATACATGAACAAGGCAAAATATCATTAAAGCCATAGGAAAGAAAGAAAAGACCAAAATGGACGACAGAAGAGATCGGAAGCTTCTCCTGAGCATAGAGATGCTACAGCAATGGGAAGCAGCAACAAACTCAAACACAACATTGTGAGGATGGCATATAGCTCCAGGCCATGTTTCGTTTTGCTGGTCATGCGATTGCTGTTAGTTGGAACTGTCTCTATTGCAGTTAATTATAACACCACAACCAGTTAGTATATTTTAGAAAACTACATTTTGCTCTTTAAACTGTAGGTGTATCCTACTGTAAATAATCCCAAATATATGAATATTTTCTAAATAAATCAGGATATTTGATACAATTATATATAACAGATACATTCATAATTGTACTTGGCCTTAAAAAAGATTATTCAACTAACAAAATCCTACCAACCTTGTTTTAGTTTTAATAAAAATTTTAATTTATACAAACTTTTCAGAAAAAGAGTCACTGGAAAATGGGGAGTACACCTGAGTCAGGAAAAACTAAATTGTTGTTTTAATGCACCTAACAATATCCCAGAGTCCTGAAATTACCCATGCTATTCACACCAAAATCTAAGTTATTCTAAAGAGAGTAGTTTCATCACTATCAGATCAAAATCATTTTGTATAATTATCCCACTGATATGTGAGAGTGTGTTTCAGGATATATTTATATTTAAATGCCTTTCTCTTTAATTCATTATTAGCTTTTTGGAGATATAAAAATATACTTCTTTTATGCTGTAAAAGATAAGATTGATCTCTATGGTATTATTTAATGTTTTATAGTAACGCTAAAAAACACCCACCTGCATATCTCTAAGAATATTTTGGTGATTAATGAGGTATATTGAAAACATTTGCGACTCAAACATGAAAGATTTTATATAAACACGAGACTTTGTACTATTATCAAAATTCACATATTTCTGATACAACTTCATAACTAGTTTATTGGCCAAGAAGCTTCTCTAGATAAAATGAGAGGAGTATTTCAATGTCTGAAAAATTTAGTATACTTAAAAACTTTCCAGGAGTCTGTGTGTATAAAGTAAATAGACACTGGGAATAATTACATACTCATAGATGAACTCCTGGTATAGTGTTGTAGCATAAACACTAGACTGCAAACCACAAGATCGGTGGTTCATCAGTTCAAACCCATCAGAAACCCTATAAGTCAGAACCAACCCTATGCACTTAACAACAATAACAGCAGTTTGTAGATGGTCCTTATTTTAAAGGCGAAGACATTTTGGTCCAAAGCATCCAAAACAAAACAAAAATTTGAAAAGTCTTGTTAAAACTGATCTTACTAGGATAATTAATATATTTACTTAAACTTCAAGTAAGTGGAGAAATTGGACTGAAATTTAATGCTTAATTTTTATCAGTTGACGCTCCCTTTCCAAGAGCAAGCAGACAGACTCCCCTGCTTTGGCATGTTCTTCAACTGAAAAGGTCTAGTCACTCTTGAAAAGCTTTTGTGTTAAAATAAACTTTGCAATTCCTTTTTATTTGCCACTAGAGTGATTGTCTTTAATTAACCCTCTGCCTTATCAGAAGGAGGTGTGAAAATTGTCTCTTTGCTCTTCTCAGCTTCTGGCAGATTATTGAACAGCATTCTGTCTACTTGGCTATGCAATACAAGCTAAACACACTCATCATTAGAACCTCTCTCACTACCTGACTAAACCTCCTAAACTGTTGACATCATTTTCACCTCAGGAGTTCTACCATCTCAGACTTTCTTTATTTAAATCCATTGTTGCTTGGTCTTAGCCAGTATTCTGGAAAGTTTTCATTAAACTAGTGAAGAACAGAAGGAGTCCTACATCCTTTTTTTTTTTTTTTTTAATCTGCTTCTGTTTAAAAAGCCAGCATTGCTCTGCTTCGTAGGTGTTCCACATTTGAGACAGCAAAATCTTTGCTGTTCACCAGATTTAATATTTTAGTTCCTTACAAAAGGGGGCTGGGGAAAGGGTGTGCAAAAACTAACATTGAGAATTTGAAACAGCAGCAGAGTGAGTGAATTTTATTTTTGTTCATATTTTTAAATATTTTTTATATTCATATATTTGTGGTTAAAAAAAAATCCCCCATGTAATTCTTGTGCACACCTTGCATGTGTGGTCACTGTAACAATTGGGGCGGGGTGGGTGGGTGGAACAGGGAACAAGAGTAATAACAATAATCCAAATGTCCTGGGCATTGTATTCAGAAGAGTGTGCACAATATAATGCTGTTTTGTAAAAAATGCCTTATGATCTAAAAAATAAATTTAGTGAGCCTAATAAAAAGAAATAGGTAGCTTACAAAGATAGAGCTCTTGCTCCACCCATAACAGTAAAGGCTAAATAGGAATCTGAACTTCTCACATAATTAGTCTAAAATGAAGACATGTTTTCATATCGTTAGGATAAATACTAAGAAACTACCATACTTATTTTTGCAGTTGTTGTATTATTTGATTTTTTTTCCAGCAATCTATGAATAATTCTATGTATCCATACCCTTGCTATCATTTGGTCCAGCTGGCCAGGGTGTGGAGATAGTCATTTTAATGTAGTGAATTTGTTATTTAAATTACAAATCAGAACAAACTTTGAATTCTTCTGCTTCATCATGCTCTACATAATATTAGCCACTTTCCTTCAACTCTTCTTAAAATGGTTCCATTTTATGTCTTTTCACTAAAGACATATTGATCCTTTGTGTCAAACACATGCAGTTATATTTCTATCTTATGAAAGTTTTTGACAAAGTTGTTTTTAAGTGCAAGACATAGTACACTGAAATTGTTACTTGAGAAAACTTTACAAAGAACTTTTTACAAAGTGTAAGACTGAAAAAAACAAGGAACAGTACCTTAGGTCTTCTTGGGAGGGGAGCTACATACCTTGTATAGTATAATGCAGAGAGGTATATAGAAAGTCAGAGGATAGATGTGTGAATCTTGGTATTACATATGGATTTAGTAGAGGAAAACAGCCAACCTATCAAGAGCTAGAACTTATAGAACCAAAGAATAAATACATTGATTTATGTCTATTTCAACATTCTGAATTATTGATGGATGCTGTTTTCTCATTAGCCAAACCCATTGGATAATCTTGGAAGATCTTAGAGCAAGGTAATCTATTAATGCAACCAATAGACTGCATAAATTTTTGGTGTAGAAAGTTTCTTAGAAGTGCCATAACAACAACAACAACAACAACAACAACAACAACAAAAACAAAAACAAAAAACAAAAACATAAAGTGGGTGACTTGAAATAACAGAATTTAATTTTCTTATCGTCCTGGATACTACGAATCTGAAATCAGAATGTTGAAAATGTTGATTCTTCCTGAGGGCTTTCCAAGGAATTCTATGCCATTCCTTTCCCCTAGTTACTGATGAGAGTGGTCTTTGGTGTTATTTGTCTTGTAAATGTATCTCTATAAGGTTATATTCTCTCTATTTTCATATTTGTTCCTTCACTTATAATATACTATTCTGATGTTTATAAGACCAACTATACCCTGATATTAACTTATGTTAGCTGAGACAACACCTTGAAAAACCTAATGTCTACAACAAAGTCATGTACAAAAGTACCAGTGGTCAAGACTTCAGGATATATTTTGGGGGAGACAATTCAATTGCTAACACTGAGTATGGGTAGATCTGAAAGCACAAATGAGAGGTGTTTAGAAAAGACCCTTCACATTTATTGTTTCCCTCTGTCTGGAATTAGCTTCCCTTTTCATGACCCATCCTTCAGGTTAATTGGATTTTATACTAAATGTCAATTCATTATAATGTCCTTATCAGGAATTCCAAAGAAGGCATCCAGCTACTCTTGTATTCAAAATTTTAATGACCTCACAAGCTTTAAAGTATATTTTTACACTTGGGTTACTGACTTTCATTTCAGGATCAGATACTTTGCCTGTATCACTTCTGAATTCCTAGATTCTTAAAAATGTATAGCACATACTAAGCCTTCCAGTCAAATATCATCTATTTGGTGTTTACAGAGTCCTGTTGTGGTACTGTAGAATAAAGCACTGAATCTCAAGGTTGACTTATACCACAAGGTTGGCACTTCAAACTCAGCAGCTGATCCTCAGCAACCCTATAGAGGGTCACTATAAATTGAAACTGACTCAATGATACTAACAACAACAAAAAGTGCTTTTTATAATGAAATGTGCAAAGACCTGGAGCTAGCAAACAAAAAGGGAAGTACACACTCAGCATTTCTCAAGATGAAAGTACTAAAGGAAAAATTCAAGGTTTACTTGAAATATTGAAGGATGGGCAAAATATTGAATGTTGCAGGAATCATCAAAAGAACATGTAAGGAAAACATAATCGCTACCAAAAAGAAATGATCTATGTTTAACCGTTTCAAGAGATAGCATAATCAAGAGACAATGGTACTGATAGAAGGCATTCAAGGTGCACTGAAGGCATTAGCAAAGAACAAGGATCTGGGAAATGATGGAATACAAATTGAATTTTTTCTATAAACTGATGCAGTATTGGGGGCACTCACTCATCTATGCCAAGAAATTTGAAAGACAGCTACCTAGCCAACTGACTGGAAGAGATCTATATTTGTACCCATTCAAAAGACAGATGACCCAACAAAATATGGAAAACATCAGACAATATCATTAATATCACATACAAATAAAATTTGCTCTCTAGAAAAATTATCTCTATAATTCAAAAGTGACTGCATTGACAGAACTGCCAGAGGTTCAAGCTGCATTCAAAAGAGGATGTGGAATGAAGGATATCATTGCTGATGTTAGATTATATAAAAGATAACATGGCATCAGGATTGGAGGAAGACTCATTAACAACCTGAGGTTTGCAGATGATACAACCTTGCTTGCTGTAGATGAAGATGGCTTAAAATATTTACTGAGCAGAGACCATAGCCTTCAATATGGGTTGCACCTCAATGCAAAGAAAACAAAAATCCTCTCCATTGTACCAACAAGTAACACCAAGATAAATGTAGAAAAGATTGAAGTTGTCAAAGACTTCATTTTGCTTCGGTCCACTGTCAACATTCATGGAAGCAGTGGTCAAGAAATCAAATGGCATATTGCACTAGGCAAATCTGCTGCATAATAGCTCTTTAAAATGTTCAAGAGCCAAAGTGTCAGTTTGAGGACTAAGGTGCACCTGACCCAAGCCATGGTATTGTCAGTAGTCTTGTATGCAAGTGAAAATTGGACAGTGAATAGGGAAGATCATAGAAGAATTGATGCATTTGAGTTCTTTTGTTGGGAAGAACATTAAAAGCACCATGGGCTGCAAGAAGAATAAACAAAATTGTGTTGGAAGAAGAACAGCCAAATGAAACCCACTGCCTTTGAGTCAACTCTTCTTCACAATAACTCTATAGGACAAAGTAGATCTACTTCTTAGGATTTTTTATTATTAAATGATTATTGAAGAAAAGCTCTTTTCTTCCACCTGTGAAAGGTCTGGTGGGTTTGAACTGCTAACATTTCAGTTAACAGCCTAGCATCTAAACCACTCTACCACCAGGACTCTTAACTTTACTCTTAGAAGGTCAAAAATTAGGCAAAATTAAAGTCTTTTCATGTAATCAACTTAACACTAACATTCAATATTCTTATGATAAAACCTCAGTAGGTTTATGCTTCTCTTCATCCCTAAACATGTCTTTCATCTTAGACAGAAAAACAAACTAACAAATGCATCAATGTTAGCACAGTGAATCCTTTAACTATCTAAAAGTGACAGAATAAATCACTCTGAAAGGGATCATATTAAAAGGTACCTAGATAAAGTGGGAGATGAAAAATGAAACAAAACGCAAAATCATAAAAAAGGCAAGGCTTATATATTACATCGAGACTGGTAGAAACCCAGAGAGTGTATGACCTCAACCACCATTTGGATAAGGAACCAAACTCAACCACCATGGCTCAATTTTAGCCAAACAATGTAGTTGTTTTTAGGTGCTATCAACTCAGCTCTGACTTAGCAACCCTATGCACAATTGACTGAAACACTGCTCTTTCATGGTCATCCTCACAACTGTTGTTATGCTTGAGCCCATTCTTGAAGCCACTGTGTCAATAATCTCATTAGGGATTGTGATAATTAAGGTTTTGTGTCAACTTAACTGGATCAGGATTCACAGTGGTTTGGCAGTTAAAAGGTTGTAATTCTCCATGATGAGATGTGCTATGAGCAACCAGTCAATTGAAAGGAAGTTTCTGCGGGGGGTGTGGCCTGCTTCTAATATGTTAACACTTGGGGAGTATATTGATTACAACAGTAATCAGTTGTAGTGTCTACTAAACCTGGGAGTCATCAGCACCCTGTCACCTTACCTGCCCTATCTGCCTGCCTGCCTGCTTGCTTATTGTCTGTCTTGTTGACATAATCTACATCTATGTGAGTAAGATGCCTCCAGCTTGATACTTGATCAACAGACTTGGAACTTGCATATGTCTACAACTGTGTGAGTGATTCCCTGATATAAACCTCTCTTGGATGGTGACAGTGTGCTGTGGAGTCAGTTCTGACTCATAGTGACTCTGTATAGGGTTTCTGAGACTATAGAGCTCTATGGGAGCAGAAAGCCTCATCTTTCTCCTGTGGAATGGCTGGTAGTTTCGAACTGCTGATCTTGAGGTTAGCAGCCTGACTTGTAATCACTACACTACCAAAAATTCTTAAACCTCTCTTTGTTGTTGTTGTTGTTGTTGTTGTTGTAAAGTGCTGTCGAGTCGGTTCCGACCCATAGTGACCCTGTATAGGGTTTTCAAGGAACAGCTGATGAGCTTGAACCGCCAACCTTGGCAGTTCAAACGGCTTTGCAGTCTGGTGCATTAACCCACAGTGCCACACCAAGACTCCAAACCTCTCTTTACATATATATAAATATATAAGCTTTCATGATTTTGCTTCTCTGGAGGACCCAGACTAAGAACCGGTGTTTCTTTTTTTTTTGCTGATTCTTTACTTAATACCAAGCATGATGTCTTTCACCAAGACTGGTCTCTCCTATTAACATGTCCAAAATATGTGAGGCAAAGCCTGACCATCCTTTTTAAGGAGCATTCTGACTATATTTCTTCTATGACAGATTTTGTTTTCTTCTTCTGGTAGTCTATGGTACTTTCCATATTCTTCAGAAACAAAGACTGTATCGATTCTTCTCTGGTCTTCCTTATTTATTATCCAGCTTTCATATGCATGTGAGATGATTGAAAGTACTATGGTTTGGCTCTTAACCCTCAAAGTCACTTCTTTTGCTCTTTAATACTTAAAAGAAGGCTTTTGCTGAAGATTTCCCTGACACAATATGCCATTTGATTTCTTAACTAACCACTGCTACCATGACCATTGATTATGGATTAAAGTAAAATGAAATCCTTGAGAACTTCAATTTTTTCTCAGTTTATTATGATACTGTTTGTTGTTGTTAACTACCTTCTATTTGATTCTGACTCATAGGAGCTCTGTATATTTAGTGTTTCTGAGGAGTGGCTGGCAAATTTGAACTGCTAGCCTTGTAGTTGGCAGTCCAGAGCTTATCTTATAGTGCCACACCAGGTCAAAATTATAGACCAGTCTATAAAGTGAGCAATGACACTAGGAAGTACATACTCCTTAGAAATATAGATGACCAAGGTCAAAAGAGCAATATTTTCAAAATAACAAAGTTCAAAAGGCAGGAAGAGTTATAAAGGAAAAAAAGGAAGCAGGAAACATAGGGTAGAAGTGAGGTAAGTGATATTACATTGTGGGGATTGCAATCAATGATGTAAAACAAAATGTATATTAATTGTTGCACTGTAAATCTTCACCAAATTCACTATATTTTTTTTAAGTGGAAGGATATTATTTCATCAAATAAAATTATAATATTTCATCTTTATTTGTTAATTCAATGATTTTTATGCTTTCTTTTCCCCACCAGAGATGAAAATCAAGGCTCCAATTAGTTTGCTTTTTTCTGTGACATTAACAATCCAAGGTTAAGTTAATGCAGTGGTTTCCAAATTTTGCTGAATTTAGAACTAACAGTAGTTTACTAAAACCCTGATGTCCAGGTTATAACCCATAACAACTGAATGTTTGCGGTGGGAACCAGATACCAGCATTTTAGAGCACCTTTGTGAATAAAATAGCTTAATAAAACTTTGCCCTACAGAGCACTTAAATATTCTGAATAAAATAAGTATTCTTTCAAAGTTATTGCTGAGCTCACAATAAAATTAGGGTACAGAAGACCTACGTGGCCAATAATCAAATGAAAAACACTCAAACTCATTAGTAATTATGAAAATGTAAGTTCAAACAATAATTATCTGTAATTTCACTTCCATTAAATTGGCAAAAAAATTAAAACAGCAATAAATCATGACAAGGTGTGGGGCAAAGGCAACTCTCATCCACTGCTGGGAGATTCATAAATTGGCCAGCCCCTTTGGAGAGCAAGTTCCCACTCTCTAGTGAGAGTATGAAATTTCTCTATATAGAAGAGGCACATATATTGTAATTAAGCAGTTACATCTCCCCCAAGAAACATCCACATGAACGCAGGAAAATGTTTGTAGGAATATTCATTATAGCATTGTTTATGATATTATAAAATTGAAAATAATCTGAATTTCCATTCATGGAAATAAAACAAGAAACTGCTGTTCACAAGGTCGAACAGTATACAACTAATAAAATGAAGGAAGAAGAGCCTTTTGCATTACCATAGAAAATTAGAGATATTGCTAAGTAAGTGAATTCCAGAATGATCTTAAAGTATAATACACATAATTTAATGTATGCAAAACAAATTACATGCTGTTTGGATAAAACTACATAGAAGATGACGTATAACGATATGCATGAAAATTTAGATATCAAATTTAGGGTAAAGGCAAAGTATGAGTAAGAAGAGTGCAAATGAGTTTTGGGAGAAATAATTTGGAATCCTCTATTATATTATAGTTTTCAAACTTGGTAGTTGGTGCACAGGTGTACATTATATCACTAAATATATTTACACAGGTGGGAAATATCATTTGCCAAGCAGTAAATTATTTGTTTCACACTCTGTGCACTTAAAATTTTACGTCAATTTTGTACTCTATTTTACTTAGATGTCACCTGGACTACTTAGAAAATAATTTCTGTACTTATATTTGTGACTTCATCTTTGACCATACTTGTAATGCTCTAAAAGTACAAATGTTTTAATGCACACATTTTAGATTAGGACTGTTGACAGTATGTCTTTCAATGTATAATGTTTTTCAAAATGAGTAAATAGGAATTAAAAAACAAACAATGGTCGAGTTTCTTATATAAAATTTTGTGGTTCCTGTATCTCTGAATGCAACTACAATGAAAGATACTTGCATGAAAAATGAAACAAATTCAGAGCTCTAAATACTCACATAAACAATGCATCTTTAAATACTAATAGTATTGTTCTTTGTTAATAAAAAAAAAAAATTCTAAACAATGTTAAATCTTTCTTTAGTCTGTTTAGTGATATGAGAAGCACAAAATAGCTATTAAAATAGTATTTAGTCACAATACTAAACCCAAAAGAAACATACTTTGAATCCCTTGGACTGCAAGATTGGTTTGAACCACAAGGCTAGTGGTTCAAGCTCACCAACTGCTCCTCGGAAACCCTATGTAGGGTCGCTATGAGTCAGAATCTACTTGACAGCACTTAACAAAAATCACAGCAAAATATATGTATATACATTGGTTATAATATATATATGTGTGTGTGTGTGTATTTGTGTATCTGTGTATGTGTGTGTGTGTGTGTGTGTATTGTTGTTATTAAATGCTTTCAAGTCAGTTCTGGCTTATAGTTAGCCTGTATAGAGTTTCTGAGGAGCACCTGGGGAGTTTGAATTATCAACCTTGTAGTTTGCAAATGACAGACTGATCCATATTGGAAGACATACAGTATAATCATTTGTAGGCAGACTGATTTCTTTAAGTTACACTACCATGTAGGAGGGTCTGATTGCTGATAACCTACCTCTTAATGAATATCAATTTGCTGTGGTATCTTTTTTAACCTTGTTAATGGGAAAAAAGAAGATAACATTGAGTCTCCATTCTTGTGATTCCAACTTGTTCATGAGTCCCCTATTTAGAAAACTGGAAAATGGAGCAAAGGCTGATTAGCAGAGTAGATTTTTCTCTCCTGATTCTTTAGAAACTCATAGTGCATATTGTTTGATGACCATTAACTTGGAACACATATATTATCAATCTATAATGAAATCATCTTCATTCATATATCTCTTATAATCACCCCTGCAATTTTGATTCTTCAAAGTTCTTATATACATGACCAATCTGTTAGCCAAAATCCATAAATCAAGGTAGACTTTTAACTTTGACAGATTTCTCAAATTAAGCAAATCTCGTAACCCACTCGTAAAAAACTACCACAGGATTTTTCTCTCCCGTGTCTTTCAAAATGGAGTTGTAATGTCCAGATTCAGCTTGTGAGAACCTATGAAGAAAAGTTATCTGCAAGCCTATTAGTGTGTCATAGGAAATGTTCTATGAAGCTATAAAATGAGGAAGAACTGGAATATGGCAAAAATGGTCTCATTGGGCTTATGAGTCATGAATTATGCTACTCATTTGAGGCAACAAGATGAGCTTGAGTCAAGTGTTGTATGTAGATCTCTGTGTATACCCCAATCACTGGTTAATAAATCAGACAAGAGCTATTTAATGCTGGGTAGCTCAGGTTTAAAGAGTACCTTGTTGTTGTTTTTAACTCAAGGGGAAACACTCATAATATTTGTTAGATACAAAATAAAATAAAAAATAAGCTTATAAGGAAACAAAATGTTTAGAAGTACAAATCAAACTAAAAGAATATAGTATCACTTGGAAAAGAAGTAAAATAAATTGTGTGTGTTTAAGTGCAGTTAAGTTGACTCCCACTCATAATAATCCTATACACAAAAGAACTAAACAAAATCAGGTCCTACAGCATTGTCATTTTTGTTATGCTTGAGGCCATTGGTGCTACCATTGTGTCATTCCATCTTGTTGGCACTTTTCCTCTTTCTTGCTCACCTTCCACTTTACCAAGCATGATGTCCTTCTCCTGGAACTTGTCCTTCCTGATAACATACTGAAAGTGTGAGAGATGAATTCTTACCATGATGACTTCTAAGGAGCATTGTGGCTATAAGCCTTCCAACACAGATTTATTGGCTCTCCTGGGTAGGCATTGAACTGATGACCACAGTGTCAGCATTCTAGCCCACAGGCTACTCCTCAGTGACCCTATGCCCTCAGTGACCCTATGTGAGGTCATTGTGAGTCAGAGCTGATTCAAAGTCACTTAACAACAACAACATTTGTATGCTAAGGAGTCTGGTGGTACGGTGGTTAAATGTATAGCTGCTTATCAAAAGGTCAGTGGTTTGAATCAACTATCCACTGCATGGGAGAAAGCTGTGGCAGTCTGCTTCCGTAAAGATTTCAGCCTTGGAAACTCTATGGGGCTGTTCTACTCTGTCCTATGGGATTGCTATGAATTGCAATTGAATTGGTTGTCTAGTTTTTATTTTAAGTACATGTTGTTTATATTACTTAAAATTTTTTGTAGGATATTTATAATAAAATTTTTGCCATTTTAGCAAAAATTTTTAAGTGTCCAATTCAGCAACACAAATTATATTCATCGTATTGTATAACGATCATCACTATTTCCAAAAGTTTTTCATTGCCTCAAACTGAAACTCTTAACCAATAACTCACATCTCCTCTACCCCAATACCTAGTAACCATGGATAGTCTATTTGTTTCTATGCATATGCCTGCTCGAGATATTATATGGGAGATATATGTGAGAGCATACAATATTCATCCTTTTGTGTCTGATCTTTTTACTGATCATAATGTTTTCAAGACTCATCTATGTTGTGGTGGTGGCGGTGTGCGGTGGTGTTTGTTCCAACTCAAACCACCCTGCAAAGGGTTTACAAGGCTGTAAATTTTTATGGGAGCAGAAAGCCTCATCTTTCTCCCATGGAACAACCGGTGTTTTTGAACTGTTGAACTGTTAGCAGCCCGACTCGTAATCACTATGCTACCAGAGCTCCTGCATCTACATTGTAGTATATATCAAAACTTACTTTCTCTTTATGATTGAACACTATTTCATTTTAATTTGTATGTTTTCCTCATCCATTTCTTGATATATACTGGAGTTGTTTCTACATTTTCACTATTGTAAATAGTGCTTTAATGAATATTGTTGTACATGTGTGTCTTACATCTCTGCTTTAAAATCATTTGGGACTTCTATCTAGTAGTGGGATCGCTATGTCAAAGAAGTGTCTTGGAAGATAATCCTTGTTATCTGAAATGTCACAAACTTGAAAAACATATGGAGCTGTTTTTTTGTACACATGGGATCATGTGTGACTTGATGGCAACAACAACATGTCCTATATAATTTTTAAAAAATAGTTATATTTCTCAAAATTATTAACTAAAACTGAGTGATAGGGAACATTTATTTATTTTCAAATTCATTGAACTTCTGGATGATTTAAATTTTTTTTTTTTTCTTAAATAAAATCACATGTTCATCACTGATTCCATTCATTTGCCATCAATGCCTTCAGTGCTGCTTGGTCTTTTTCCTTCAGTACCTCTTGAAATGGTTGAACAACGACCAATTATTTTTAAATACAACAATTCTGTGTATTTTTCCATCTTCTTTTGATGTTTCCTGCAACATGCAGATAATACAACCCTGCTTGCTGAAAGCAAAGAGGATTTAAAATACTCGTGAAAATCAATTCATGACAACTCCATGTGTACAGAGTAGAACTAGCCCTTTGGGATTGCAAGGTAGTGACCTCTTGGAAGCTGATTGCCAGGCCTGTATTACAAGAAGCCTCTGTTGCGGTTGTTGAGTTCCATTGTATCAGTTCAGACTCATAGGATCCCTGTCTAATGGGTTTGAACCACTGACATTGTGGTTAGCAATCCAGTGCTTATTCTACAGCACTACACAATGAACTTCTAGATGGGTTTTAACTGTCAAAAATTCAGTAGTAGTTGAATACTTAACTATTTGGTTCACCCAGAGATGCCTAAAGTGTTATCAAGGAAAACCCAAACTTTGTATAGAGCAGACATTTCTCATGATAAAGGAAGTGTCCAGATATTATGGACAAACATATTAGTTTGTCGTACGGTGGTGGCTTGTGAGTAGCTGTGATTCTGGAAGCTATGCCATGGGTATTTTAAATACTAGCAGGGTCAGCCATGGTGGACAGGTTTCAGATGACCTATCAGATAAAGACAGAATAGGAAGAAGAAGTGATGGACTACTTTTGAATATTTAGTCACTGAAAATCTTATGAATAGCAGAGAAACATTGTTAGATATAGTGCTAATAAATAAGGCCCTCAGGTTGGAAGGAACTCAAAATGTGACTGGGGAGAGCTGCCTCCTCAAAATAGAGTTGACCATGATGACATGAATGGATCAAGCCTGAGGGAGTAAAGTCCATGGGAACTTCATTTGCTAATGGGGCACAACTTAAAATAAAGAGAAACAGCTGTAAACATTCATTAATAATTAGAAGAAGGAATGTATGACGTATGAATCTAGGAACACTGGAAATTGTCAAAAATGAAATGGAATGCATAAACATCGATATCTTAGGCATTAGTGAGCTGAAATGGACTGGTATTGGTCATTTTGAATATAAACAGCCCGATGGTTTACAATGCTGGGAATGACAAATTGATGAGGAATGGTGTTGCATTTATTGTTAAACAGAACATATCTAGATCAATCATGAGGTACAACGCTGTCAGTGATAAGATAATATCAATGCACCTACAGGGAAGAACAGTCGATAACACTATTATTCAAATTTACACACCAACCACTAAAGCCAGTGAGGATAAACTAGAAAAATTCTACCAACTTCTTCAATCTGAAATTGAACAAACATGCAATCAAGATGTATTGATCATTATTGGTGATTGGAATGCAAAGTTTGGGAGCAAAGAGGAAAAATCAGTAGATGGAAAATATAGCCTTGGTGCTAGAAATGATGCTAGAGATCACATGATAGAATTCTGCAAAATCAATGACTTGTTCGTTTCAAATATCTTCTTTAGATAGCATAAGAGACAATTATACACATGGACTTCACCAGATGGAACACACAGAAATCAAAATGACTACATCTGTGGAAAGAGAAGATGGAAAAGCTCCATATGACCAGTCAAAACAAGGCCGGAGCAGATTGCGGAACAGACCATTAATTGCTCATATGAAAATTCAAAATAAAGCTGAAGAAAATGGAAACAAGTCCACAAAAGCAAAAATATGACCTTGAATACATCCCACCTAAATTTAGAAATCATCTGAAGAACAGATTTGATACATTAAACACTAAAGACCAAACCAGAAGATTTGTGGGATGACATCAAGAAAATCATACATGAAGAAAGCAAAAAGTCATTAAGAAGACAAGAAAGAAGGAAAGGGTCAAAATGGATGTCAGAAGAGACACAGAAATTTACTCTCCAGTATAGAGATGTTAAAGCAAATGGAAAAAATGAGGAGGTGCAAGAGCTGAACAGAAATTTCACAGGTCAGCTCAAGAAGATAAAGTCAATTATTACAACTAAATGTGCAAAGCTGGGGAAACTTAAGAAAATATTCAAGTCTCAACTTTCGTTATTGAAGGATTCCTTGGGCAAATTATAGAATGATGCAGAAAGCATCAAAAGATGATGGAAGGAATACACAGAGTCACTGTACCCAAAGGAAATGGTTGATATTCAATGATTTCAAGAGGTAGTATATGATCAAGAGCCAATGATACAGAACAAAGAAGTCCAAGATGCATTGAAGGAATTGGCAAAGAACAAGGCACCAGGAATTGATGGGGGTAAAAATTGAAATCTTTCAAGAAAGTGAGGCAGCACTTGAGGCACTCACTCATCTCTGCCAAGAAATTTGGAAGACATTTATCTGTCCGACTGATGGGAAAATGTACATATTTCTGCCCATTCCATAGAGAGGTGACCCAACAGAATGCAGAAATAATTGGGCAATATCTTTAATATCTCATAGGAGTAAAGTTTTACTAAAGGTAATGCAGAAACAGATGCAAGCATACATTGACAGAGAACTTCCAGAGTTTCAAGCCAGATTTAGAAGAGGATCTGGAACAAGGGATGTCATTGCTGATGTCCCATGGCTCTTGGCTGAAAGAAGAGAATACCAGAAAGATGTGTACCTGTGTTTTATTGACTATGCAAAGGCTTTCAAGTGTGTGCATCCTGAAAAGCTATGGACAACATTGCAAAGTATACATTTCCTAAACACTTAATCATGCTCATGAGGAATCTGTACAAAGACCAACAGTCAATTGTTCGAACAGAACATTGTTGTTGTTGTTATGTGCCATGGAGTTGGTTCCGACTCCTACCGACCCTGTACAGGGTTTCCGAGGCTGTAAATCTTAACGGGAGCAGAAAGTCTCATCTTTCTCCCACGGAGCAGCTGGTAGTTTCGAACTGCTGACCTTGCGGTTAACAGCCCGATTTGTAACCACTAGGCTACCAGAACTCCTTCGAACAGAACATAGGAACACAGAATGCTTTAAAATTAAGAAAGATGTGCAACAATGTTGTATTTTTTTCACCATAATTGTTCAACCTGTATGCTGAGCAAATGATCTGAGAAGCTGGGTTATATGAAGAAAAATGTGGCTTCAGGATTGGAGGAAGACTCATTAACAACCTGCAATGTGCAGATGATACAACCTTGCTTGCTGAAAGTGAAGAGAACTTAAAATATTTACTGATGAAGATGAAAGAGCTCAACCTTCGGTATGGAATTCTTCTCAATGTAAAGAAAACAAAA
>NW_006408688.1:3805981-3824320 GCF_000296735.1 Chrysochloris asiatica | reverse complement strand
CTCACCAGTAGACCAATGTGGTCGACAGCAAGCTTACATGCCTGCTCATGTGTTCCCTTTGAGTTTCAATCTTAGAGGAGGGTTTGTCCTGAAGGGACTTGATTGCTTGCCTTGATGGCTTCACGGCGAACACTTGCTTCTTCTTCTTTTTTTTTTTTTTTTAATGTTTTGTTGTGAATTATGTGAGAGTTTACATGGGAGAACATTAGCTTTATATTCATCCTATTGTATATCGTTACATTACCTTGGTTATGATCCCCTCCATGTATCATCAACCAACCAAATGGTACACCCTGCAAGCCTACCCCCTGGTCATCAGCACACAACCCCTCTCCCTCTCTGGGTCTAGAACTCCCAGCCACTCTATCTCGCCACATCATTGTCTCTGCCTCCATCTCTGGAATAATTGTTTCTTTGGGTAGGGACCCACACTCTGCTCTTCTCCCTTGATGGTCCCAGGGCCATCAGCTCCTGGACTGCAAAGTCAACCACGCCCCTCCTTTTGCTACAAATGTCTACCTTTACATTTCCAACCCTCACAAGCAGTCCCGATAGTAATTATTCACTATTATACTACATGAGTGCTATCCACATCCCCTTTTATCAGTCCCACCCAGACAGATTGGATACAACTCAATGGCGATTCTACCTTTCTCCGTGCCTTCTGGATCTAGGCTCCCTCTTGAAAGCTTGTAAGACAATCATTTCTTGCCTTTGTGGTTCTCCCTCCCCCTCCCATTTTGGGTAGCCAATGTCCAAGTTGCCCCTCCTTGTCTACCCTGTGTATTAAGGGAGTGGGAATGATCCTTGCTGTAAAGATTTGTCCCCTCTTTTGAGCTACTGCATCCATAGGTGTAGGTCAAGTTCATCGAATTGTATCAGATTACTCCTTCTTTCCTCTTTTTTCTTCTAGTTAGCTCTGAGTATCCAGTGATTGAAGCCAGATCAAGTGGGTATTATCTGTAAGTATAGGTGTTCTTGTGCATATACCCTTTCTTATTATCAGCTAGATGCTTCATTCTCCAATCTAGTCCTCTGTGGCTATGTCACTGACTCTGGGACCAGTAGTTCCCAGGTCTTGCCAAACTGCTGACCTACCAAGCCTCCACCTAGGTTCACAGGAGTTTATCGAATGTGGTTGGATTTAGCTCACAGCTTCATTGCTGATTTCCCATTATCAGTGACAAATGTGGTCACCAGCCAGAGCACATGTCTGCTCATGTATTCCCATTGAGTCTCAGTCTTGGAAGTGGGTTTTCCCTGAGAGGACCCGACCGCTTACCTTGATGTGTCCTGGGCGAGCAACTTGCTTGTTCTTGTTGTAGTCAGTCTGTCTATCGTTTTGTATTTTTCCTGTTCGTCTTTCTTTCAAGAAGTATCTTCTTAAGTTCTCCTAGCCACTCCAGGCAGGTCTGCTTGTTCTTTCTGGTGGAAACTTCCCACCTCAGTAGATTCTGGATGGAGTACATGATTCCACCTATAGTCTTAAGTAATGCAGAGGCTCCGCAGGAAGCCTCCTTCACTGGGTATGTTGTAGCCCCACTTTAGGTATTCCAATCAGTTATAGGCAGAAATGGACTTGCAAGTTTTCTATCCTAGCCATAGTATTTTCAGTAACCTCATATGTACTTGAAAGCTGAACAGTAAATAAGGAAGACCATAGAAAAATTGATGCTTTTGAGTTATGTTGTTGGAGGAGAATATTGAAAGTGCCATGGGTTGTCCATAGAACCAATGGGTCTGTGTTGGAAGAAATGCAGCCAGAGTGCCCGTTGGAGGCCAGCATGACCAAACTTCTCTCATACTTCAGACATATTGTCAGAAGGGACAATTCTCTGGAGAAGGATGTCATATTTGATAAGGTGGTGGGTCAGAGAAAAAGAGGAAGACCCCCAGCAAAATGGATTGGTAAAATGGCAGCTTCAATGGGCTCAAGAGTGGCAACAATTGTGATGCTGGCTAGGACCAGGCAGTGTTTTGTTCTGTTGTGCATAGGGTCGCTATGAGTCGGTACTGACTCGATGGTACCTAGCAACAACAACATGCTATGATTGATACAAAAAGACAATAAGATTTTCAAGAGAGGAAACAGATTGTGATGGTCAATTTTGTATGTTAATTGGCTAGGTTATGATTCTCAATTATAAGAATAAGTAAATAATTATTGTTGCTTGGGTTCCAGTTAATTTATCCATGGACTTTTTTTTTTTTTTTTTTAATGTGTTTAAACATGTCTCTGTGATCAATAGACACCTGCAGGCAATTTCTTGTCTTCATTTTGTTAGGGTGCCCCTTAAAGAATCCAATCAAAAACTGGTTTCTGGGTCTATCATCTTGACCAGTTAAATTCAAAGTAGAAAAGTCAGCTCAGAAGTATTTTGACTGTTTTTTTGAGATTCCTAAAGGAAGTTTTAATAGATTCTTTGCTGTAGGATCAGCACTGAATTGTGATCCACAGGTCAGCAGTTGAAACCCATCAGCTGCTCCTTGGAAACCCTATACAGCATCAGGACTGACTCAATAGCACTTAACAACATGATGGGGACTTATTATGAAGAAGTTTTTTAAAAAATCAAAATCTGCCTTCATGAGAAAAAGGCAAGGAAAGTTAAGCTGAGGGAAAATTTCTCTCATTGTACAGTGTATTTGTTTATTCTTTGAGAGAAGTAACAGCTATTCTATGAGAATTTCTTAGGGAAACCTTGCCTTATCCATCCTACAATTCTGATCTTGGCCTTTCAGACTTCTTTCTGTTCCACAAACTCCAAGGGCATGTCAAAAGAACACTATTTGAGTCCTTCAAGTATGTCAAAACTGCCATTTTGCCACAGTGTACATCAAGAATTCAGAATTCTCTGATGGAAGGTTAAAGAGATAAAAATATCACTTTCACAAGCTTATAGACCTAGATGGAGTCTACATCAGAAAACAATAGTTTCACATCTTGATATTTTTATTTTATATAAATTTCTATGATTTTGTAGCAATAGTTGGTTACTTATTCTCATATTTGGCCAAATACTGGTCTAGCTGTTGTCATGGAGTTGTTTTTGTTATTATTTGCTGTGGAGTCGGTTCTGACTCATAGTGACTTTGTGTAGGGTTTCTGTGGCTGTAAATCTATATGGGAGCAGAAAGCCTCATCTTTCTCCCTCGGAATAGCTGGTAGTTTTGAACTGCTGACCATGATATTAGCAGCCCAAGTCATAACCACTGTGCTACCAGAGCACATGTAATTGATTAAACATATTGGTCTTGGGTAGATTAACTTTAGTGTAATGTAATACATTTTTGAATTAATTTCTATGCTGTAATAAAATAAAATATAATGTAATTACTTTCTGTAATGTGATCTTATGTAGCCCATTAGTGTAAGGTGGATAAAAAAAAAACATAACTATTTCTGAATTATTGCAAAGATTAGAATAGATACATGCACAGAGTGGAATACAGATGGGTGTGAGGATCACCTACTATCAGAAGAACCAAGAATCAATCATTAGGAACAAGGATGAGGTTTAAAGCAGGACTTATCATGGCTGAGATCTTGCTTTGGACTTTTACCTCCAGAATTGAGAGAAAGAAAATTTCTGTTCTTCAAGGCAATCATTTTTGTTACTTTTGTTACAGCAGCAATAAGTAACTAAGACAAAGTCTTTGAGCCATGTACAAGTATATCAAATAGTAACTTGACTTTTCTTCTAATTGTGACTGTTAGTCCTAGGTATGGTGGCATTGGCCAAACTCTGGACTAGTAACTACAATGTTGGAAGTTCAAACCCATCAACAATTCCTAGGAAACCCTACACAGGGTTAGTTTGACTGTGTAGTGGAACTGACTCAATGACACTTAATAGCAATGGCACACAATTGTAACAACTGTGATTTAAAAAAAAATACTAATTACTAAGAAAATACGGGAAAATAATCAGGAAAGCTAGTAATATAAAACTAGGCAAGTACCAGGTAAGCTATATCAAATTAAATTATGACCTAAAGAATCAGATAACACATAATATAAGAATTAGGTAAAACCACTTTAAACCAGAGACTCAGTAAACACTAGCTAGAAAACATAAATATTTAAATCTAGAACCAAAGTCACTTGATTCTTACGGTTACATAATTTGGGACCCATGAGGAAATTTTGGAAAAGGAATGTGAAAAGGAATGTGGGTGCTATTCCATGAGTACTTCCATTTGTGAGCCAGAGACAAAGACATCAGGATTATCTAATTTGTTGTTGTTGTTGAGTGTCATTGAGTTAGTTCCAACTGATAGCAACCCTGTATAGGGTTTCCCAGGAGCAGATGGTGTATTTGAACCAGAAGCTTTGCAGTTAGACGCTCCTGATGGAAGCCCTTCCTACCTAGTCTATTTCAGTGATCTTCCTTCGCATCTGTCATTCTAGCAATCATTGTCTCTGTCTGTGATAGATGCTTGATTCTAAAATTTACTATGTACTGTCTTATCTCATCTTGGTTAGAAGATCCTGGAATATAACCTATATTTTATTGCATTGTGAACTATATAGTGATTGGTTTTGATAAGGTATTCACAAATATTTATTAAAGGGGTATGTGATACATTTCAATTATGGTGTTAGCAAAGAATATTGAATATACCATGGACTTCCAGAAGAAGAAACAAATCTGTCTGGAAAGATAATAGAGTTAGAATGCTCTTTAGAAACATGGGTTGAATTGACACCATGGTTGCAACAATCATCTTAAACTAAGGAATGATTATGAAGATGACACAGCACTGGGCAATGATTTTTCATGACAGTCTGCCTCCCAGAGATAAAGGACTATAATCATGATTAGAGAACATACCAATTCATTGGTGGCTACATTTAATGTGCATTTGTGTTATTTACATATGTATTCTTGAGATTGTAGTCAGACGGTATCAGATTTCAACCACCCTCTGCATCCAGATCACCTGAATTAATATCCTGGCTTCTCTCCCCTCAGCCTAAGTGATCATGGGCCCATCACTTACTACAATCTTGTTTCTCAGAGGTAATGATAACAAATCCTAGTCCAATATGAGTCTATGGGTGACACAAATGATTACTTGATTGACTATTAACCAATAGACTAGGAGTTAAAATCTCTTCAGGGCACCATGGAATAAAGACTTTGGTAATCTACTTCCAAAAATGTAGTCATTGAAAGTTCTTTGGTTACACTTGGACATACATGTGGTTTTCATGACTCTATAGCAAATGCTCTGGGGTTTTTTGTTTTGTTTTGTTTTAGTCTTCTAATGGTTGCTAAGTGGTTGGGATAACTAGTAAAGCACTCATTATTATTAGCACAAAGCAAACACTTATAATGTACCAATAATAAAGATCTTTGGTTTTTACATGGAGTCTTAGTCACTCATGTGTCTTATCATTCAGAGCCTACTGATGACATCCATATTCTGGAGGAGTTGTAGATTCCTGGGGGCATTATTTATGCTACTGAGTCTGTAGTTAAAACAGTATAGCCATTCCCAGTGGAGAAATAGATGTTTTACCTTCAAAGAACTTTTACAGAAAAACCACAAAATCTTATCCAGATACTTTTTTGGTGGTTGCACATTATGCAATATGAATCATAAGAAGTACTCTCCTGAAAATTTTTTGGCCTGTATTAATTTCACAAGGAAAAATAACCAGTATTTTTGCAATAGTGCCTTTTAGGTCTACATTTCATATTGATTTCCCACATGAATTACTTAAACGTTGCTAAAATTACATTAAATGGATGATGCCTCAGTGGTAGTATAGGTTTCATAGTTTGTTTAGCATTCGCCTCATTAGATATAGTATCATATATCATCTACAGAGATAGGAAATTAAGGAATATAGGAATACTACTATTCAATTTCTATACACTATATTGTAAACCAAGGAGCTCTGGTAGCGTAGTGGTTACGAATTGGTCTGAGAATTGCAAGGTAAGCAGTTCGAAACTACCAGCTGTTCTGAAGGAGAAACATGAGACTTTCTGCTCCTGTAAAGATTTACAGCCTCGGAAACCCTGTACAGGGTCGCTATGAGTCAGAACTGAGTCCACAGCACATATCCACCACCACCAGCAAAAAGTCATTAAGAAGACAAGAAAGAAGAAAAAGATCAAAATGGATGTCAGAAGAGACTCTGATACTTGCTCTCCAGCGTAGAGATGCTAAAGAAAATGAAAGAAATGAGGAGGTCCAAGAGCTGAACAGAAAATTTCAAAGATCAGCTTGAGAAGATAGAGCCAAATACTATAATAAAATATGAAAAGATTTGGAATCAGAAACCAAAAAGGAAGAACACAGTCAGCATTTCTCAAGCTGGGGAAACTGAAGAAAAAATCCAAGCCTTGACTTTCGTTATTGAAAGATTCTCTGGGCAAATTATTGGATGAAGCAGAATGCATCAAGAGAAGATGGAAGAAATACACAGAGTCACTGTACCAAAAATAAATGGCTAATGGTCAACCATTTCAAGAGCTACCATATGATCAAGAGCCAATGATACTTAGGGAGGAAGTACAAATTGCATTGAAGGAATTGGCAAAGAACAAGGCACCAGGAATTGATGGAATAAAAATTGAAATTTTTCAAGACAATGAGGTTGCACAAGAGGCACTCACTCATCTCTGCCAAGAAATTTGGAAGACAAGTATCTGCCGACTGATTGGAAGAGATCCATATTTGTGCCCATTCCAAAGAGAGGTGACCGAATAGAACACGTAAATCATCAAACAATCTCTTTGAGATCTCAAGCGAGTAAAGTTTTGCTAAAGGTAATACAGAAACAGCTACAATAATACATTGACAGAGAATTTCCAAATGTTCAAGCTGGATTCAGAAGAGGCCGTGGAACGAGAGCGATCATTGCTGATGTCCAATGGATATTGGCTGAAATCAGACAATATCAGAAAGATGTTTACCTATGCTTTATTGACTACGTAAATGCTTTCAATTGTGTGGATCATGACAAGCTATGGACAATATTACAAATTATGAGTAGTCCAAAACACTTAATTGTACTCATAATCTGTACCTGGACCAAGAAGCAGTTGTTCGAACAGAACATGGAAACACTGAATGTTTTAAAATTAAGAGAGGTGTGCGACAAGCATGTGTTCTTTCACCATATTTATTCAACCTGTATGTTGAGCAAATAATACGAGAAGCTGGGTTTTATGAAGAAATTGTGGCTTCAGAATTGGAGGAAGACTCATTAACAACCTGCGATATGCAGATGATACAACCTTGCTTGCTGAAAGTGAAGAATACATAAAACATTCACTGATGAAGATCAAAGAGCACAGCCTTCGATATGGATTACATCTCAATGTCAAGAAAACAAAAATCCTCACCACTGGACCAATAAACAACATTCTTTTCAACAAAGAAAAGATTGAAGTTGTCAAGGGCTTCATTTTTCTTGGATCAACTATCAACACTCACGGAAGCAGCAGTCAAGTTATCAGATGATGTATTGCTTTAGGCAAATCTGATGCATAGGAACTTCTTTAAGTGTTGAAGAGCAAAGATGTCAGCTTGAGGACTAAGGTGCACCTGACCCAAGCCATGGTATTTTCAATAACCTCATATGCATGTGAAAGCTGTACAGTGAATAAGGAAGATCATAGAAGAATTGGTGCCTTTGAATTGTGGTGTTGGAGGAGAATACTAAAAGTGCCATGGACTGCCAAAAGAACCAACAGATCTGTTTTGGAAGAAATGCAGTCAGAGTGCTCCTTGGAGGCCAAGATGGCTAAACTTTGTCTCTCATACTTTGGACATATTGTCAGGAGGGAACAGTCACTGGAGAAGGATGTCATGCTGGGTAAGATAGAGGTTCAGAGAAAGAGAGGAAGACCCCCAACAAGATGGATCAGCCAGGTGACATCATTGATGTCGTCAAGTGTGGCAGTGGTAGTAAGGTTGGCCCAGGATCGGACATTGTTTCGTTCTGCTGTGCATGAGGTCGCTATGAGTCAGTTCTGACTCGATGTCACCTAACAACAACAACAACATGAGTAGTAACCAACTCGATGGCACTTAAAAACAGCAACAACAGTGGGAATATATTGAATGATGCATTAAGTATCAAGAGAAGATGGATGGACTATACCAAGTTATGGTACCAAAAATAATTGTTTGATGCTCTACCATTTCAAGAGGTAGCATATGATCAAGAACTGATGGCACTGAAGGAAGAAGTCCAATCTACACTGAATGCTTTGGTATAAGACAATGTTCCAGGAATTAACAGAATACGCATCGAACTGTTTCAACAAACTGATTCAGCACCTTCTATGCCAAGACATTTGGAAGACTCACCAGCCTACTGATTGTAATAGATTCATATTTGTGCCCATTCCGAGCAAGATGATGCAAGGGAATTTAAAACTCATCAAACAATACCATTAATAACACATGCAACTAAAATTCTGCTGACGATAATTAAAAACGGTTGCAGCAGTACATTAACACCAAGCTATCAGAAAGTCCAACTGGATTCAGAAGAGGATGTGGGATGAGAGATATAATTGCTGAGGTCAGATGAATCACGGCTAAGATCAGAGAATACCAGAAAGAACTTTACTTGTGTTCTATTGACTACGTCAAAGCATTCTACTATGTGGCTTTGTGAAGAATGGGTATTCCAGTATATTTAGTTGTGTTCATGAGGAACCTGAACATAGACCAAAAGGTGGTCATTCAAAACAGGACAAGTGGGTAATGAATGCTTTTAAATCAGGAAAGCTGTACGCCAAGCCTGAATCCTTCCTTCATAGTTATTTATCTTGTATTATTTGCAAATAATTCAATATTCTGGATTATATGAATAAGAACATGACATCAGGATTAGAGGAAGATTTATTAATCAGATGACACAGTTTTATTTTCTGGAAGTGAAGAGGACTTAAAACACTTACTGATGACTACAGCCTTCAGTATGGATTATACCTCAATGTGAAGTAAGCAAAATTCCTCACAACCGAACCAACAAATAACATCATGATTAATGAAGAAAAAAGATTGAAGTTGTCAAAAACTTCACTTTGCTTGGCTCCATAATGAACACTCAAGAAAGCAGCAGTCAATAAACCAAGCGATGTATTACAAATTGGCTGCAAAAGACTTCTTCAGTGTTAAAACCAATCATATCATTTTGAGGATTAATGTGCACCAGACTCAAACCATGGTATTTTCAATCACTTTATATGCATGTTAAAATTTGGTCAATCAATAAGAAAGACTATGTAAGAAATGATGCATTTGAATTATAGTGTTGGTGAAAAATGTTTAATGTACCACAGACTAGGAACAAACAAATCTGTCTTGAAAGAAGTATAACCAGAATGCTCCTTAGAAGTGAGGATGGGGAGACTTCATCTCTGCGAACATGTTGTCAGGAGAGATCAGTCCTTGGAGAAGGACATCATGCTTGGTGGTGTTTCTGGTTAATGAAAAAGAATACGACTCCCAACAAGTTTATTGAGACCATGGCAGCTATAATGGGTTCAGACAAATTATTATGTGTGAGTATGGCACAAGATCTGGCAATGTTTTGTTCTGTCCTTCATAGGATCACTGTGACTCAGAACTGACTTGACTGCACCTAATGAGAACTATATGCAAAAAAATTAGGTGCAAAAGAACACAAGAAAGATATATCAATGACCAGTTGCAGAGAAAATTAAAAAATCTCTGGTAATCTTTTTCAACAGTTAATCTTGAATTATGAATAAATATTTGGAAAACAATAAGTATTCTGTATGTCTATAGAGCAATGTGTAGTCTAATGTTAAAGATAAAAGCATGTTTCTTTTTTCATCTTGAGTCTATGTGAAAATTGGTGATTGACAATAAAATGGTTCTTAGCAAATTTCTTCTTTTCAATTATCATAAAAAAAAAAAGACTATCTTGTAGATGAGGCTGATAACATAATGTATTCCTTAGAGGGCAAATAAGTACTTTTCATATTTTGAAAATAATTTCAAGCGTTTTTATAATGAAACAATTCCCTGTAAAGAGTCATTGCTTATAATTTCTAGAGTTGTGTTATGTAATTATCATTTGCAAGTGCTTTGTCTATTATGTCTTAACTGATAAAATTTTAGATACATACTTATACAAAACACATATTTTTTTCTTTAAAAATGATGTTCATAAGGAATCCATTCTGCAAAAGTACAGCTTACCACAAAGTGATATGATTTTCTTTATATTTGAAATGCTTTTATAGGTTATTTTATGGTACAAGGTTTTACCAGGTGCTTGAGATAATGCATTTCACCCTTCTCAAAGCATTCTGTGCCTACTAGCAGATGTACAACATTTGGCAGATATTAATAAAATATCATGCTTCAGAAAGGAATGAATATTCTCTAAAATTAGCACTGCTGATTGAAAACTGTTGATGAGGAAAATTTCTCTATAGATATATTTTCTAATAAAAAAATAGCAGAAAAAGTGAATGAAGCTTATTAAGTTTAATGTGTACAGAGTTTTTCCTAAACATTGCCTATGTATAAAATTAAGAAATCTAAAAGTCCTTAACTCGCCTGTCTTCTGGTTGTGCTGTGGTGACTTGTCTGTTGCTGTGATGCTAGAAGCTTTACCATTGGTGTTTTAAGTATCACCAAGATCACCCATGGTGGACAGGTTTCAGCAGTGTTTTTAGACTAAGACAGACTAAGAAAGGAGGAAAGGTGGATCACTTCTGAGAAATTAGCCACTGTAAACTTTATGAATAACAGATAAACTAAGGATATTATTACTGAGGTCAGGTGGATCATGGTAAAGAGCAGAGAAAACCATAAAGATGTTTACTTGAGCTATATTAACTATGCAAAGTCTGTATACTGTGTGGATCATAACAAGCTATGGATAACATTGCAAAGAATGAGTATTCCAGAACACCTCATTGTGCTTATGAGGAACTTGTACATAGACCAAAAGGCAGTCAGTTGAACATATCAAAGAGAGATAGTATGGTTTAAAACCAAGAAAGGTGTGTGTCAGAGTTATATTCTTTAACCAAACTTATTTGTTCTGAATGCTGAGCAAATGATCAGAGAAGACGAACTTTCTGAAGAATAAAGCAGCATCTGGATTGAAGGAAGACTCATTAAAAATTTCCAATGTGAAGATGAGAGACAAAGATTGGCCATCTTGACTTCCAAGGAGCACTCTGGCTGCACTTCTTCCAAAACGGATCTATTGGTTCTTTTGGCAGCCTATGGCACTTTCAATGTTCTCCTCCATCACCATAACTCAAAAACATCAATTCTTCCATGGTCTTCCTTATTCACTGTCCAGCTTTCAGATGCATATGAGGTTATTGAAAATAACATGGCTTGGGTCAGGCACACCTTAGTCCTCAGGCTGACATCTTTGCTTTTCAATATTTTAAAAAGGTCTTGTGCAGCAGATTTGCCTAATGCAATACGTCGTTTGATTTCTTGACTGTTGCTTCCATGTGGATCCTGATCTTCAGCACTTTTTATTCTTTTATGAATTTTTATTGTTATGTGGGTCCTGGTGTGGTACTGTGAATCAGCACTGGACTGGGAACCAGAAGGTTGGCAGATGCTCCTTGGAAACCCTATACAATGTCATGATGAAACAGAACTGACTCAGTGGCAGTTAACAAGAACAACATGTAGAATAAACTTTCTTCTGCTGAAAACATATTTATGAAAGTTCTTCTGGTAGGCAATTATCTCAGAATTTATATTATTTCACATTCATTTTTAAGAATATTATAACTATCCTAGTGATGATTTAGTGATGATTCATGAAAGATTTCCGTATTCTATCTAATCCCCAGAATGAGTGAATACATAATCTTCTATGGCTCTAGAGTGTTGGTGTGGTTCTATAGGATAATACTCTGGATCTCAAGGTTAGTTTGAGCCATAAAGTCGCTGATTCAAACTCACCAGCCACTCCTTGGAAACCCTATACAGTTGTAACTGACTTGATACAACTTAACAACAACTATATGGCAAAAGTCTCTGTGGATGCAATTATACTAAGAATGGTAATGTGAGAAGAATATTGTGGGTTATCTAGGTGTTCCCAATGCAATTACAGGGCTCTTATTAGAGGGGAACATCAAATTCATAGTGAAAGAAAAATATATAATGACAAAAGTAGAGGCCTTTTGTTGCTGTTGTTTTAAGTGTCTTTTAATTAGTTCCACCCCAGAGTGACTCTCTATAGCATTTCCCAAGAGCAGCTGCTTAGCTTGAACCAGCAACCTTTATGGTTCAAACCAACTTTGCAGACCATTGCATTAACCAACAGAGGTCTTTAGGAGCTACAAAAGGATACAGATTATCTCCTACAGCCTCCAGGAGGAATGTAGCCCTACTTACACCTTGATTTTAGGACTTCTAACCCACTGTGGGTGGTCCAAGCTTACCCGTTTCTCCTCAGAAACCCTGTACAGGGTCACTATGGGTTGGAACCAACTGGATGGCACTTAACAACAACAACCTCCAATGTGGCGCTGTAAGATAAGCACTGGAATGCTAACGCCAAGGTATGTGGTTCAAAGCCTCCAAGCACTCCTCTGAAACCCTATACAGGATTATTATGAGTCTGAACCAACTCAACGGCACTTAACATAACATATAAGCACCTCTAGAAATGTAAGATACTTATAAGACATTAATTTTCTGGTGGTTTATTATATTAATAATAGGAATCTAATATAATTACTGTATGCAGAATTCAAGGTTGGCAGGATTTTTTTTTCTTTCTCCTTTAATAATTTGAAGATGCCATATCTTTCATTTTTGTGAGAGATTATTTAGAAAGAATATTATTATCTTTAAAGACTTTAGAGATTTTATTTTTTTCCTTTAGTCTTAAGCAGTTTTGTGAAGGAAATATGTCTGGTTGCCTTTTGATCATATCTAGAGATCAACTTCTTCACTTTGTGGCAGGATGTATTCAAATTAATTTTAATATTTTAGACTGCTGCATCTTTAAATTTTGTTTCTTCCACATTTTTATCTTCACTACATTTTATACTAACTGAACATATGCACTATTTCATTCACATTCCAGAATACTTAATTGTGTGCATGAAGAACCTATACAAAGACCAAGAGGCAGTCGTTAGAACAGAAACAAGAAGATGATGAATTGTTTAAAATCATCAAACTTGTACACCAAGGCTGTGATCTTTCGCCATATTTATTCAGTCTGTACGTTAAGTAAATAATCCAAGAACATGGATTACATGAAGAACATGACATAAGGATTGGAGGAAGACTCATTAACAACCTGCAATACATAGATGAAACAACCTTGCTTGCTAAATGTGAAGAGACTTAAAATACTTACTGATGAAAATGGAAGACTACATACAGCCTTCAGTTTGGATTGAACCTCAGTTTAAACAAAACAAAAATCCTCACAATTGAATAATCAATAACATCATGATAAACGGAGAAAAGATTGAAGTTGTAAAAGACTTCATTTTGCTGATCCACAATCAACACTCATCAAAGTAGCAACCCAGAAAACAAACAGCTAATTAGATAAGGCAAATCTGTTATACAAGAACTCTTTAAAGTGCTGAACAGCAAAGATATCAGTTTGAAAGTGAAGGTGCAACTCACCTAAGTCATAATATTTTCAGTAGTCTCATAATATTTTCAGTAGTCTCATATGCATATGAAAGTTAGGCAATGAATAAGGATGACCATAGAAGAACTGATGCATTTGAATGATGGTGTAGAAGAATAATATTGGGAGTACCATGCCTGAAGAACAAATAAATATATGTTAGGAGAGTACAACCAGAGTGTTCCTTAGAAGCCAAGATGGCAAGGCTTCATCCCTCATATTTTGGGCATATTATCAGAAGGGATCAATTCCTGGAGAACACCATGCTTGATAAAGTGGAGGTTAAGTGTAAAAGAGGAAGACCCCACCTCCCACCTTAATGAAGAGGGTTAGCATAGTGGAATCTACAATGGGCTCAAACATAGCAACAGTTGTGGGGATAGCATAGGTCCATTTTGTCATGCATAGGGTCACTATGAGTTGTAACCAAGTTAATGACACCTAATATCAGCATTTCATATAGTTTTTGTTTTTTTTTCTTAAATGTTTTATTGTGAATTATGTGATAGTTTACATGGGAGAACATTTGTTTTACATTCATTCTATCGTATCATATATCGTCTCATTGCCATGGTTACAATCCCCTCCATGCAATCCTTCTCCCATACCTCCCCCTCCCCAGGTCTTCAGCACACAGTCGCTCTCCCTCTCTGGATCTAAAGTCTCCAGCTGCTCCATCGCTCCACACCATCATCTCTGACTCCATTTCAGGCATCACTGCTTCTCTGGGTAGGGTCCCGCTCTCTGCTCTTCTCCCTTGATGGTCCTAGGGACCTCTGTTCCTAGACTGAAAAGTTAAGCACTCCCCTCCTTGCTATAAAACGTCTACCTTTACATTTCTGACCCTCACAATCAGTCCTGATAACAATTACTCACTATTGTGTCATAAGAGACCCGTCTGCATTTCATTGCATCAGTCCCGCCTAGTCAGATTGAATACTACTCACTGGAGATTCTACCTTCCTCCAGGCCCTCTGGATCTAGGTTCCCTCTTGAAAGCTTGTAAGCCAGTCACTTCTTGCCTTTGTAGCCCTCTGCCCCCCATTTTGGGTATCCAATGTCTAAGTTGCCCATCCCTGTCTACTCTGTGTGTGGAGGGGGTGGGAATGATTCTTGCTGTAAGGACTTGTTCCCTTTTTGAGCTACTACATCCATAATTTAAAGAAAAATTCACTCAATTGGAGCAAGGTTCCTTTTTCCCCCCCCCCCCTCATCTTTTTACTTCTGGTTGAGCTCTGATCATCCGGTCACTGAAGCCAGGATAAGTGGGTATTATTTCATATAGTTTTAAATATTTTTATCTGTGTTTCATTATTCCTTTCCCTAAAACTTTAGTGTGCATGTGTTTATGTCTTTCCTGTGTTCTGCTGCTATTCATAATGTCTTCATCTTCTTGCATTATATATGTGTTAGATTGAAATATGATGGATTCTAGAGACAAAATAAGGAACTCTGGTACCGTAGTGGTTACGAATCGGGCTGCTGATCTCAAGGTCAGTAGTTTGAAACTATCAGCTGTTCCGTGGGAGAAAGATGAGGCTTTCTGCTCCCATAAAGATTTATAGCCTCAGAAACCCTGTACAGAGTCTCTATGAGTCAGAACCGACTCCACGGCACGCGACAACAACAACAAGGAGCAAAATATTGAATGATACAGAAAGCATCAAAAGAAGATAGAAGATACATACAGAGTCACTGTATCAAAGATAAATGTTTTCAAGAAGCAGCATATGATCAAGAACTGGCGATGATTCTGAAGGAAGAAGTTCAAACTGTTCTGGAGGCATTGGCAAAAAACAAACCTCAAGGAATTTATAGAATCTAAACAGAAATCTTTCAACAAACTGATGTAACACTAAAAATGCTGACTTTTCTATTCCAAGAAATTTGGAAGAAAGCTATCTGGTCAACCTATTTGAAATAGAGGTGATCAAATGGAATGTGAAAATCATCATACAATATTATAATATTACATGCAAGCAAAAGTTTGCTAACGATAATTAATATAGAATAGCAACAGTACACCGATGAGAAACTACCAGAAATTCAAGCAGGATTCAGAAGCCGGCCTGTAAGTAATGATATCATTGCTGATGGTAGATGGATCTTGCCTGAAAGCAAAGAATACCAGAAAGTTGTTTACTTGTGCTTTATTTACTATGTAAAGTCTTTGTGTGGTATGCAAACTATGACTAACATTAGAAGTGACTAGGTTTATAATGGATGGTTTCAAATTAGGAAAGTTATGGACCAGATTTGTATCCGTTCACCATACTTATTGAATCTGTATGCTGAGAAAATAGTCTGAGAAACTGGATTATACGAAGAAGAATGTAGCATCAGGATTTGGAGGAAGACTCATTAACAACCTGTGATCTGTAGATGATGGAAGCAAAGAGAAATTGCTTAATGGAAGCAGAGATAAATTAAAATAATTACTAAGGAAGATAAAAAACAACAGCCTTCAGTATGGGTGCACCTCAATTTACAGAAAACAAAAATCTTCACATATGGGTCAATAAATAATATTATGATAAATGGAGAAAGGATTGAAATTGTCAAGATTTCATTTTGCTTGGTTCCACAATCAACACCAATCAAGAAATCAAATGACATGTTGCATTAGGCAAATTTGCTGCAAAAGACCTCTTTAAAATATTGATGAGCAAATATACCAGTGTGAGAACTAAGGTGTGGCTGATCCTAGCCATGGCATTTTTAACGTTCTCATATGCATGTGAAAGTTAGACAGTGAATAAGGAAGACCATCGATAATTCAGTGTATCTGATTTATGATGTTGTAGAAGAATATTTAAAGTATCATAGATTCCCGGAAGAATAAACATATCTGTATTGGGAAAGTACAGACAGAATACTCCTTAGAAACTGTGATGATGAGACTCCATAGCTCCTATTTTAGACATGATCTCAGGATGGACCAGTCCCTGGAGAAGGACATTGTGCTTAGTTATGTAGAGGGTCAGTGGAAAAGGGCACTACCCCCAATGACATTGATTGACATGGTGGCAGCAACAGTGGGCTCAAAGGTCACAACTATTGTGAGGCTGGTACAGGACCAGTGTTTCTCTTGTGCATAGGGTCACTATGAGTCAGAACTGACTTGAGGACACCTAGTAACAACAAAAATTTGTAATTTAATTCTTGGAATTATATATTAAAAACAGTAGACATACACTTTGTAACATATTGCTTTTCTCAAGTGAAAGTTTTCTTTTTTTCTCAAAGGTAGATTGCCTAGAGACAGTGTAATTAATAAAACATAGGATTGATCTAAACAAAAATAACCAAAAATACAAAGTAACTGGCAGACATATTAACAAAATGCAATAATTTCAATTATTTGTGCAGCAGGATTTATTGTTCCTTGGATAAAATAATTACCTCCCTTTAAGAATGAGGATTTATAGTGAATTCTAAATACCACATAAAATAGTTAAGTAAGAATTATATTTTGTACACTCCCCAAATATATTTTAAGAAAGTTTGTGAAAGGCTAGAAAAACATATTTTAGATGTTTTATTTTGGGGGGTGTTAAGAATCTTTTAGTAACTCAGTAAGTTGAACATAGAGACTTGAATATAAAAAGCAATACCAGAAGAAGTGAAACAAAACATGCTATCACAAGTTTGTTTGGGTAGTTTTGATCAAGAGATCAAGATAACAAGCTAACAAGACCACAAAATAGCTTCTATAAAAACATACACTAAAGAGACTTTTGCAAAGACATCCTTGTAACAATGAATAAAGAAGTCTGTCTAAAGACAAAGTGGATGCTGTGGTCCTAAGAAAATTACCAAGCACCTAAACTGGTTATTGAAGGGTCTGGGAAGAACAGTTGGAAGTGGATGATTGCAAAAAAAAAAAAAATAGTAATTTTGTGGTTTATAATAGCAGTGAATAGGCCATAACTGCAATTCTTGACAACTTTGTAGAGCAGTACCACACTACAAACAAAATCAGGGGCTGTACAGGACGTGATATGACACATTTCATCCCAACAATGCAAGCAGGTGCTAAGTATAGGGTTTGTTGTTTGTCACAGTGGGAATGGAGTTCAAGATAGTTTTTCCAAGCCCCTTTCATTATAGTGATAGTCACTCAGTTGAGATTAATCTACAAGCCATCTTTAAGGGGATCTATTCTTATGGTGAAGGAATTTGCTGTCTATTTCCTTGAAATTACAAAAAAAATATATATTTTTTTAACTCTTTTCTGTTTACTCTCTAATTGGTATCACTTGACAACATTCAGCCAAACAATTATATGAAATAATAGGATTTCAGGGCAATGTTCACTTTGGGACAATATTTGTGGTTATAAGTTCCAACTTTTACTACAACAGGTATGTGAATATATATGTGCGTATGTATATGCATATATATAATGTATGTTATAGACTATTTACATCTATTATCTGTCATTATCTCTCTAACAGTAAACATCTTATACAGTACAGGATAGACCTCTCTCCCAAAAAGGAATCATCCAGTCCAATATTTGGTGATAAAAACCTAACAATAATGCATAGATGAACCACTACACAACATAAATCATAACTGAATATTGACTCTTTCTTGTTATAATTTTAACAAGTGAATTAGGCAAGTTTCTAATTGAGTGATTTCTATGTAACATATACTGTTATTTAAAATGAGGATTTTGTTGTTGTTGT
>NW_006408688.1:3803350-3805496 GCF_000296735.1 Chrysochloris asiatica | reverse complement strand
CAGATTTGCCTAATGCAATACATCACTTAATTTCTTGACTGCTGCTTCTGTGAGTGTTGATAGTTGATTCAAGAAGAAAGAAGTCCTTGGATTCAGCTTTATTGTAGTAGAAACAGCAGCTCTATCCAAATTAAGACACTTTACTGACATTTACTAGAATATGTTTGTAATAAGTAAATGCTAATATAAATCATTGTAAGAGTGAATTGCATTACTTGTAAAGCTACATGCAGGCCTTACTAGAGTGATTGAGGTCTTGGGTGTGCAAACAGTTAATGTGCTTGGATGCTCATTAAAACTGGAAGCTCAAGACCACCCAGATGTGTCTCAGAAGAAAGTCCTGCTGATCTTCCCAAAAATCAAATATTAAAAAAATGTATGAAGTACAGTTCTACTCTGGTAAACATGTATTTACCAGGAGCAAAAGTCAACTCAACAACAGTTTTTTTCTGATGCTAAGGTAACCATCTCATCTCACCTTTACATGCTACTTTCCTGAATTTAGCACTGAAAATCCAATATCCTGAAAAACCCACAGTCCTTATCAAATCAGGAAAGTTAGTTACCCTACTGAAATACTCGTCAGAAAGATACTGCTTGCCTTTAAAGAACTTGCATTTAAGGATTTTTTTCCCCACTAACGACAGCAAAATATAACTAACTAAATAAAACTCATACTTGTAAGTAGTGATGAATGATTCAAGAACTAAAACAAAAACTAGATAAGAAATAAAATTTTATTGTAGCAATGAAGGATGCAACTTTTGCTGAGATTAAAAGAAGAAACAAATAAAAGTTCCATTGTAGTTTAACACTTAATGTAGCCTCCCAAAACAACAAAATGTGTGAGAAAAATATCCAAGACACCTCTGTCCTATTCCTAAATATGTAAGTAATTAGCTGTGTGACTCAGAATAAGCTATTTAACTTCTCTGAGCCAGGTGGCATCATTGATGGACTCAAGTGTGGCAGTGGTAGTGAGGTTGGCACAGGATCGGACATTGTTTTGTTCTGCTGTGTATGGTGTCACTATGAGTCGGTTCCGACTCAATGGCACCTGACAAACAACATACAAGAAATTGGAGAAATAGGCAACTTAATTTCTATGGCTCTGTATCGGTTTAAAATTCTAGGATATAACCTTGCAGTCAAAATTTAAATTACTGTTACTTGTTCTTAGAATTAATAGACACCATGTCAACTAATTCTGTCCCTTTGCTGCTCAAATAGTTAAGAAGTAGAAAATAATTCTCCTTTTGCCTTTTGAAAATTGTTATTTATTGTTTCATCAGAAATTATATGGTGAATAGAAATTTATTGTTGTGTCAAATTTTAGCTGGTGGGAAGGTATATGAGTTAGTAATGGCATTGTTTACAGCACAGTGAATTTGTACAAAAGACCTTGCCTTCTGTGTGAAACTGATGAGGGATTTCGAGCTAGTTCATTTCCTTCCTCATGGCTTCTTAAAAAGACTTTTCACTTTCTGGGTAATCATTTAAGAAGCAAAATGAAATTTATTGTTTTCCTCATCTTATGACATGTAGAGAAGGGGCAAAGGGTTTCTCAGTGGTAGGGCATTTAAAACCATTTTACACTGCAATGATCATAAGCAATTATTTCCCCAATCACTGCTCTTCCAGGGCCCTTTTCACTATACAGACTTATTAAGTGCATGAGCTTTGGAGGCGGAGGAACTTGTTTAGAAGCTAACTCTGTTTTCTGTTTCTTACAAGTTCTGATACAGTGGGAAGGCTAAAAACAGATGAAATTTGAAAAACAGGAATACAATTCTCTGTAATATAAAGATGTTGGAGGCTTGAGTGCAGTAATACAGGCATAGTGTTGAGACAGTACTTGGGACATACAACTGCACAGTAAATGATTGCAAGCATCATGCTAACTTTAAAATCTAAAACTATTCTTGTGGTAAACCTTATTAATAAATCATTGACTCACCATTTAGCAGTACTGAGCAATCTTTTAATATGTCTAAAGATACTTATTATGCCAAGGATTTTATAAATGTGCTAAGTTCCATTGCTGTTACCAGAGTAGACCTTGGATTTCTGCTATTTGATATTATATCTATATCTATACATCTATACATCTATACATATGTATATTCTGTATAAAGAAGTATATATA
>NW_006408688.1:3800211-3801454 GCF_000296735.1 Chrysochloris asiatica | reverse complement strand
TAGTATTTCTGTCATTAAAAAATGGTGTATAATCTCTGGAAAGTAGTCATTGGAAGCAAATTGTTACCATGTCTGAAGGAAACATTGAGGTAATAATAAAAAAAAAAAGGTAAAGTTTTATCCCTCCCATGTTTGTAACTGCAGGAGAAAGATGAGGCTTTCTGCTCCCATAAAGATTCACAGCTTCGGAAACCCCAGGCAGGCTTGCTCATGATTTAACAGACTCTACAACACACCACCACCACCATGCTTGTAACTCATAAAGTTTTAAAGATTCCTCAGCTCATCTACATACACATAGTTATGAGTAGACCTTTGTGATGACTGTTAAAGTTTCTTGATATTTTTGCATATATATTAGGAGAGAGGGAAGTAGAGTTTTGTTCATTGTGTTTTACCAAGGAAAGCATCAAATAAACTTAAATTATGGGAACAGTAGTCTCAGGAGTTGAGGAACTGAAATCAGCAGACCACACAACAGGCTATTGATATAGAAGGGTGTAGGTGCTGGTGTATCAGGTCAAGTGTTGGGCTGAAAGTATAATACAATGATCCAGATTCAAGAGCCAGGCCAAAAGAGCAAACTTTTTTAAAGCAGTCCTATAAATTGAAGTCAGATCATGTCCCCAAAGGAAGCTAAGGGTGGTGACTTGAGTCACACCCTCTGGTAAGGTGGAGGCATCCTTATTCTCCTTAGTCTTTGCTGTTGTTGTTAAGTGCCATCAAGATAGTTCCAATTATAACCACCCCGTATAGGATTTCTGAGGAGTAGCCTTATTCTTTAGTCCCATCTTAACCCTTACTCCTTTGCAACACTCTTCAAAATGGCTCCATAATTACAGGCCTATAGGCTAGGATTTGTAATGCATCACAGAATGAAGAAATTTAACTAGAAGGGCCATAATAAATCATTGTTGTTTTTGTTAAGTGCTGTTGAGTCAGTTCCATCTCATAGTGACCCTGTATTAGGCTTCAAAGGAGCAGCTAGTGGGTTGGAACTGCTGATATTAGCTACCCTATAATTAGACACTAATGACTGAATACTAGAGTGTTGTGGGATGACATCAAGATCATTATACATGAGGAAATCAAAAGGTCATTTAGAAGTGTTTCATGAGTAGGCATGTTCCATAGACTCCTGTCAACCTGGAGATGAGAGAAGAGGAAGGGCTGCTTGGTCCAAAGTGTAGTGAGACCTGGGGATTCCTGAGCCCATGGACAAGGACATAGGCATGGAGGGCTA
>NW_006408688.1:3795020-3796304 GCF_000296735.1 Chrysochloris asiatica | reverse complement strand
AGAAAACCAAATAGGAAGAACACAATCAACATTTCTCAAGCTGGGGGAACTGAAGAAAAAATTCAAGCCACAACTTTTGTTATTGGAAGATTCTCTAGACAAATTATTGAATGATGCAGAAAGCAACAAGAGAAGATGGAGGGAATACACAGTCACTAAACCAAAAGGAAATAGTTCATGTTCAGCCATTTCAAGAGGTAACATGTGATCAAAAGCTAATGATATTAAAGGAGGAAATCCAAGGTGCATTGAAGGTGTTGGCAAAGAACACAGCACCAGGAATTGATGGAATGAAAATTGAAATCGTTTAAGAAAGTGAGGCGGCGCAGGCAGCACTTACTCATCTCTGCCAAGAAATTTGAAAGACGACTTTCTGGCCAACTGATTGGAAGAGATCCGTATTTGTGTCCATTCCAAAGAGAGGTGACCCGACAGGATGAGGAAATCATCTTGAATATCAGATATCTCTTTGATATCCCATGCGAGTAAAGTTTTGCTAAAGGTAATACAGAAACAGCTGCAAGCATCCATTGACAGAGATCTTCCAGAGGTTCAAGCCAGATTCGGAAGAGGCTGTGGAACGTGGAATATCATTGCTGATGTCCTATGGATCTTGGCTGAAAGCAGAGAATATCAGAAAGATGTTAACCTGTGCTTTATTGACTACACAAAGGCTTTTGGTTGTGTGGACCGTGACAAGCTATGGACAACATTGCAAAATATGAGTATTCTGGAACACTTAAGTGTGCTCATGAGGAAACTGTACCTGGACCAAGAAGCAGTTGTTCCAACAGAGCATAGGAACACTGAATGGTTTAAAATTAAGAAAGGTGTGCCACAGGGTTGTATTCCATACTTATTCAATCTGTATGTGCAGCAAATAATCTGAGAAGCTGGGTTCTATGAAGAAAAACGTGGCATCAGGATTGGAGGAAGACTCATTAACAACCTGCAATTATTGCAGATGATACAACCTTGCTTGCTGATAGTGAAGAGGACTTAAAACATTTACTGATGAAGCTCAAAGAGCACTGTCTTTGATATGGATTACATCTCAATGTAAACAAAATGAAAATCCTCACCACCGGGCTAATAAACTGCATTCTTATCAATGGAGAAAAGATTGAAGTTGTCAAGGACTTCATTCTTCTTGATCAACTATCAACACTTACAGAAGCAGCAGCCAAGAGATCATCCAGATGATGTATTGCATTAGGCAAATCTGCCCATAAGACCTTTCTAAAGTGTTGAAGAGCAAGGATGTCAGCTTGAGGACTAAGGTGC
>NW_006408688.1:3782935-3794500 GCF_000296735.1 Chrysochloris asiatica | reverse complement strand
TTTTTTTTTTTAACCTTTTACATTTTACTTTTCTGAGCCATTAACTGAAGTCATGGTAGTCAAAAGAAGTCCTGGTGTGGTTCTGTATGATAAATACTGGGCCAAAAGTCGCTTTGAAACACAAAGAAGGTGGTTCAAACTCACCAGCTGCTCCTTGGGAATCCTGTATTGGGTTGTTAAGGGTCAGAATCGACTTGATGGCTCTTAAATACAACAGTGTGGCACTATGGGAATGTGGTGGCTGTATTGAGAACTAGAATTTCAAACATCAAAAACCACGGTTCAAACCTGTCAGCCATTCCAGAAGAGAAAGATGATGCTTTCTGTTCCTGTGAAGATTTAAAAGCCTCAGAAACCCTATAAAGAGTTGCTATGTCTCCAAACTGATTATGCAGCACTTAACAACAACAAAAATGTGGCAATATAGGATAAGCACTTGACCACTAGCAACAAGGTTGGCTGTTCAAACTCACCAGCTGGTTTCATAGGAAACCCTATGCAAAGTCACTATGTGTTGGAACTGACTTGATATAACTTAGCAACAACAAGACCCAGAATTTGTGAATATGTTCCTTTACATGGAAAACACAACTTTTTGGATGTGATTATAATTAAAGACCTTGAGATGTGGAGATTATTCTGTATTACCTGTGTGGGTCCCATATAGTCGTTGTCTCAATCTGTGATCAGAGTCAGAGGGACCTATGACTATAGAACAATGGTCTGACAGATGGGAATTGTAAATTTTGAAGATGTAGGAGATGAATCAATCAGCTCTGGTAGCATAGAAGTTACAAGCAGGTTTGCTAATCTCAAGGTAAGCAGTTCAAAACTACCAGCTGTTCCATGGAAGAAGGATGAGGCTTTCTGCTCCTGTAAATATTTACAGACTCAGAAACCCTATACAGGGTTGCTATGAGTCGGAACCAACTCCATGGCACATAACCACCACAACTATGAATTATGAAAAAAAGGAATGTAGTTGGCTTATAGAAGCTAGATATTTTAAGGAAAGAAATTCTATCATAGAGCCTTTAGAAAGAAACACAGCCCCATCAATACTTTGATTTCAGCCCAGTGACGTCCATGCTGGACATCTGGCCAACAGAACTATAAGATAATATATCTGTATTGTTTTAAGTAATTATGTGGTGATTGATTATAGCAGTAATAATTAAAAAAAGAAAAGCAACTCACTGCCATCTAGTTAATTGCTACTGATAGCAACCCTTCAGAGTAAACTTGCCCTCATAGGGTTTAAGTTAGAAAGCTTTCAAAGAAACAGACTGCCATATTTTTCTCCTGTGGAGTTACTGAAGGGTTCAAATCACTAAACATTCTGTTAGCAGTTGAGTGCTTAACCACAGTGCCATAGACCATAAACGATCCATGCTTATGACCTCAAAATCTCGTATTTTTGAATCAGTATTGATTCTGCAAAAACACAGTACATAGCAGTACACAAAACAGGTCAGTTCCATGAAAAGGAGAAAAAAGAAAAAAATCTGTGTTCTAAAGTAGGGTTTACTGAGAGTTTTCACATACCCAAAGTTAGCATTATTTTCTGTTAGTGAAATTAGAAAGTTTCTACCATCAGGAATCATGGATGTTCTATAAATCCAATTAAACAATGAAGATGTGTTTATGGTGTACAGTCTTATCAGTTTAACAAAGGGTGGAGAGATTCAGCTTTTTTGAAAAATAACAGTCCAAAGTTAGAGTCATAAACTAGAAATAAGCATAACTGGACATGAGATAGAAATAGGGTCAAGAGAGGCAAAAAGTCTAGTTCAAAGTTCAAGATGTGGCTGAGCAGAAGAGGAAGCATGGTACAAAAAAAAAAAAAAAATAGAAAGAAAGAAAAGATTGCCAGAAAATCTGAGTATAAGGAACTCATTTGAGATTGTTCAGGAATAGGATTACTGGTTCAGTTTTTCTACTTGGAAAGGGGCAAGACTCCAGGAGGGGTTCTGTAAAGAACACTAGGACCTAGAAATGACAAGTCATAATTCTCTGTAACTTCACTCTGCTGACAGCTGAGATAAAAAACAAAACAAAACATGTTATTGCTCAGTAACAAGTCATTATTGTTAGAAATTTTTCAGTTAATAAAACAAAATATTGCATATTTAATTATGCTAAATATTTAAAGTAATTAAATTCATTTAAATTTAAAGTAAATTCTTAACTATTTAATTATAAACCCATATTATCATAAATCTTTAGAAATAGAAAAACCTTAGAGATTATCTGGACACTGGTTATAATAGAATCATATTGGTTATTGAGTACTTGAAATGTTGTTGTCATTGTTAAGTGTCATCAAGTCAGTTATGACTCATAACAATTCTGTATAGGCTTTCTGAGGCATGGCTGGTGAGCTTGAAACACTGACCTTGAAGTTCAAATCAGCCTTGTTATTCAGCATATTAGCCAACAGAGCCATGTGGCCAACCTTAATTAAAATGTTCTATAACAGGGAAATATATACCAGATTTCCAAGACTTAGTACCAAGAAACACACACACACACACACACACACAAAACAGAATGTAAAACATCTCACTAAAAATGTCAGATGATTATATGTAAAAGTAGTATTATTGTATTTATTATATTAAAATTAAGGCTAGAAAACTTTTTGGATGACATCAAGAATATCATACAGGAGGAAAGCAAAAAATCATTAAGAAGACAAGAAAGAAGGAAAAGACCAAAATGGATATCAGAAGAGAGTAGTGATGCTAAAGCAAATGAAAGAAATGAGAAAGAAAATGAGTTAAGGAGAAAATTTCAAAAAGTAGCTAAAGAAGACAAAGTCAAATATTATAATGGAGTGTGCAAAGACCTGGAGTTAGAAAACCAAAAGGGAAAAACACACTCAACATTTCTCCAGCTGAGGGAACTGAAGAAAAAATTCAAAGTTCAACTTGAAAAATATTGAATGATGTGGAAAGCATCAAAGGAAGATGGAAGGAATACTCAGTCACTGCATCAAAAAGAAATGGACGATGTTCAACCATTTCAATAGGGAGGTTGTATATGATCAAGAGTCAATGATTTTGAAAGAAGAAAACCAAGGTACATTGTAGGTATTGGCAAAGAACAAGGCTCTGGGAATTCATGGAACACAAATTGAAATTTTTCAATAAACTGATGAAGCAATGGAGGCACTCATTCATCTATGCCAAGGAATTTGAATGACAGCCACCTGGCCAAACTGACTAGAAGAGATTCATATCTGTGCCATTCCAAAGAGAGGCAACCCAACAGAATGTAACAGTCATTGGACACTATTATTAAATCTCATATAAGTAAAATTTTCCTAAAGATAATTAAAAAAATAGTTGCAAATTTATATTGACAGGGAACTGCCAGAGGTTCAAGCCAGCTTCAGAAGAGGACGTGGAATGAGGGATATCATTGTTGATGTCAGGTGGACCTTGACTGGAAGCAGATAATACCACAAAGATCTTTACCCATGTTTTATTGTCCATGCAAATGTATTTGATTGTGTAAATCATGACACACTATGGACAATATTACAGAAAATGAGCAATGCAGAACACTTAGTTGTGCTCATGAGAAATCTGTATATAGTCCAAGAGGCAAATGTTTGAAGAGATCAAGGTAACACTGAATGTTTTAAATTAGCAAGGAGTGCACCAGAGTTATATTCTTTCACCGTACTTTTTCATTCTGTATGCTGAGCACATAAACTGAGAAGCTGGATTATATGAAGAAAAACGTGGCATCAGGATTGAAGGAAGACTCCTTAACAACCTGCTATATGCAGATAATAGAACCTTGCTTGCTAAAGGTGAAGGGACCTTTAAGTACTTAACAAAGACCATAGCCTGTAACAAAAAAAAAACATAGTATGGGTTGCACCTCAAGGTAAAGAAGACAAAAATCCTCACCACTGGACCAATAAATAACATTCATATAAATGGAGAAAAGTTTGAAGTCATCAAAGACTTCATTTTTCTAACAATCATGGAAGCAGAAGTCAAGAACCCAAGTGACATATTTCATTAGGCAAATCTTTTGTCCAAACCTCTTTAAAGTGTTCAAGAGCAAAGTTTTCAGTCTGAGGACTAAGATGTGGCTGACCCAAGCCATGGTATTTTCAATAACCTCATATGCATGTGAAAGTTAGACAGTGCAAAATGAAGACCATAGAAGAATCGATGCATTTGAGTTTATGGTGTTGAAGGAAAATATTACAAGTAACATGGACTGCCAAAATAACAAATAAACTTATCTTAGAAGAAGTACAGCCAGAGTGTTCTTGGAAGTCAAGATGGCCAGACTTTGTCTCACATACTTCAGACATATTATCAGGAGGGACCAGTCAGTGGAAAAGAATATCATGTTTGGTAAAGTGGAGGGTTGGAGAAAAAGAGGAAGACCCCAAACGACTTGGATTGGTACAGTGGCAGTGCAATGGCCTCAGGCGTAGCAATGATTGTGAGATTGACCCGGGAATGGGCAGTGTTCCTTTCTGTTGTGCATAGTGTCACTATAGTCAGTACCTACTCAATTGCACATAACAACAACATTAAAATTGCTTTTGCCATTTTTTTTTTTTTTTCTTTTAAAAATCTGGCTTCCAACCAAGCAGGCTCAGGGGATGGTGTCAGAACTCTGAACCACATATAAAGTAATATTTAGAAGGTTGGAAGGCTTACAGCTAGGGGAATTTGTAGAAGAAGCAGAAACCATTGCTTTCTAATTCTAGATCCTCAGTTGCTCCCGGAGCTGCCATCTTGGGTGAGATTAAGTGGGGGAAGGATCAGAGCAGCCATGGACACCTGACAGAACAGCGGAGATAAAGGTGTGGACATTCTTTTTTGTTGTTGTTGTTGTACCTGTTCATTGGTCTTTTGCTGTCTGTGCACCTCCATTCTGGTGACTAAAGGGGATGCCTGAGCAAGTGGACACCCCACCCCCACCACTGGAGGGTTCTACTATGTATGTGCACAGATCTCCTCAAAATTTAAAGTGACAGATTCCACTTAAAACTAAACAGCAGTGCAAAATGGCCAAAGATGGCCCTGAACTGTTTATCACTAGGAAAAAGACCTGAACTGGAATTGTGGAGTAGGACAGGCAGACTAAAAAGGATATAGGCTGAAAATTAAATCCTGAGTTATGTCACAACAACCAACAGTGACATCTTGAAATGTCTCAGAAAAAAGATTGAAAGGGGAAGCCCATCTCCTGATTACATCTACATGGAGGAAATAAGAAAGCATAAAAATACCACAATACACACCCATCTAAGTATTAAGGCCACAGATAACTCCTGAATATGCCCAAGAAACAGAAAATGGATGACCATATCAGCACATGTCCAGAAACAAGATAAAGTGACTGAGGCAAATGAGCTGGAATTAGACCTACACTCCAGACTGGAAGATGGGTAGGATTTGGAAATGCCTGAAAAGGAATTCAGAAAAAATATTATAGAATATATCAAAACACTCTATAATGGAGTTGAGAGAAATAAGAAGTCAGGAAAGTGCTACAGGAACAATCAAATAAGATAGATACAGCATTGGAAACCATTCAAAACCTACAGAAGGAGGTCCAAATGATTAATAATAGAATATCAGAAATGGACAATATACCGAAAGTGCAAAGGAGTAGACCTGAAGAGATAGAAGCCAGAACTAGTGAGCTAGAAGGTAAGTCTCTCAACACTACTAAAATAGAAGAGCAAGCAGAAAAAAGGATAAAAAAAGATCTGAAGAAGACCTAAGATTTGTATGATTCAATAGTGAATAATTGTTATCATTTGTGACTGTCTCAATTATAAAGGTAGAAGTTTTGTAAGAAAAACAGTGGTGTGGTTAATCTTACAATCCAGAAACAGAGGACCCTAGCACTATAAAGGGAGAAGAGTACAAGCAGAATGCGGAACCTTATCCAGAGAAGCAAGGTTTCCAGAGAAGAAAGTAGAGTTGGGATCATGGAGAAAGGGAGCGGTTGAGGACTCTAGATTCGTGGGAAAAGAAGGACTAAGACCTGGTGTCCAGGAGGCAAACTAGCAGAATGTGCCCTTTATAGGTATAAATTACTATATACGCCTAAGTGTTTTTTTGTTTTTTCTTCTTTTAAACACTAAAGTGAATAGAGAGAAATACTGTTAACTGATGGTACATGGAGGGGATTATAATCATTGTAATGAAGCAAGGTGTATGATTTGTTGAATGTAAAACTGATGACCTGCCCTGTAAACTTTCACTCAAGCCACAATAAAAATCTTTAAAAAAAATCTGATTTCTAGAAAATTTAATATTAGATATATGATGTTGAAGGAGCTCTCATACCATCATGATTACAGTTGGGCTGCTAATCACAGGGTCAGCAGTTCAAAATTACCAGCTCTTCTGTGGGAGAAAGATGAGGCTTTCTGCTCCTGTCAAAATTTGCAGCCTTACCCTATACAGTGTAGCTATGGGTGGAATCAACACTGTGATACAGAACCACCACCATACGACATTGACATTAATGGTTCACAGTATGGTTCACGGTATACTTCTATTGAACACTGATGATCTAATCTTAAATATTTACATTTTGTACTTCTATAAATATTTAAAATGTATGATCCACACAAAACTTCTGCAGATCTACAGATCCTTCTTCCTCCATCCTTCTTTCCCCTTAAAAATATAAAACTCATTATTAACTTTGTAATTATTGTTAAATGTCATCAACTTGGTTCTGACTCATAGCGACCCAGTATAGAATTTCTCAGACTGTTAAATCTTTTTGGGAGTGGGAAGTCTCATCTTTTTCCTGAATGACGGTTTGTGAACTCAAACCACCAACCTTGTGGCTGCAGTCTAGTGCTTATTATATACAGTCAGTGTGTTCCCTTACTAACTTTGTTGTTAAGTATCATCGAATAGGTTCTGACACATAGCAATCCTGTATAGGATTTCCGAGGAGCAGCTGGTGGGTTTGAGCTGCCATCCTTGTGGTTCACAGTCCATTGCTGATCCTTACAGTGTCACACCTGAAGTCCTTATTAGCTTTGTTGTTGTTAGTAAATGCCGATGAGTTGGTTACGACTCCTAATGACCCTGTATAGGGTTTACAAGTAGAAGCTTGTTGGTTTGAACCACTGATCTTTCCATGGTTATCCTACAATATCACATCAGGACTCTTTATTTACTGTAGTACTATAAAAGAACAGACCATGATCTGTATTTGTCCTTTCATTTACACCTGGTGTGGCGCTGTGGGCTAATGCTTCAGACTGCAAAGCTGTTTGACCTGCTAGGTCGGCGGTTACAGCTCAACAGCTGCTCCTCCTAAACTCTATACAAGGTTGCTATGGGTCAGAACTGACTCGGTGGAACTTAACAACATACTATATAGATGAGTAAATTAGACTCAAAGTATCATATTACTTACTTTTTATCAAAAACCTAATTAGTGATTGAAAGTGTCATGTAAGCCATTTTTCAGTCCCTAGAGTTAATGCTCTTTCAATATACCATAAAATATTTATGATTAATTGATTATGGTATTCTTTCAGATCTGTCTTGATAAAATACTTTATATGTCCTTTAGAGAAGTACTTTTAGCACAGGCTTATTTTATCTAATGTTGAGCATGTTACCAACCATCAGTGGTTTGTGAAATTAATGTCAAACTTAATTTTGTGTCACAAAAGAAAGCAGCTTCCAAAATCTTTGCCATTTTACAATCCATTTATGTATTCTTTTTGAAATGCATTATTCACAGAGGTGTTGCCCCTGAGACAGGCTTCATCTACTGATTGTCCACTGATCTCTTCAACACATTTCTTTATCAGAGTGGCTAAGAGATATCTTTCTCACTTATCCCAGTATTTCAGGATATTTCCTATTAGACTTAGGGAAACACAGTTAGCAGTTTTGTTGCTTTTAAGTACCTTGGAATGGGCTCTTAATCAAACTAGGGTTTCTGAAGAGTGGATGGTGAGTTTGAACTGCTTACCTTACAGTTCAAACTGACCTTATGGTTGAGTGCTTATTCTACAGTGCCACATATGTCAGTAGTGTTTCAATTGTATAAACCAGTATGTGGTGTTGTTCTTAGGTTCTATCGAGTCAGTCTCAACTCATAATGATCCGATGTACAACAGAATTACTGTGTCCAATCCTGTGCCATCTTCATAATTGTTATGTTTGAACCCATTGTTGTTGCCACTACTTCATTCCATCTCTTGAGCGACCTTCCTAGTTATGGCTGACCTGTCACTTTCCCAAGAATGGCATCTTTCTCTAGGGTCTGCTTGTTCCTGACAACATGTCCCAAGTTCAGAAGATGAAGTCGTATCATGCTCATTTCTAGGAAGCCTTCTGGCTGGACTGATTTGTTTGTTTTGGCAGTCTGTAATACTTTCAGTATTCTTTGCCAATCTCATCACATCATAATTCTCCAATCTTCCTTACTCACTGTCCAGTTTTCAAAGTGCATATAAGGCAATTGAAAATATCACTGCTTAGGTCTGGTACACCTAGTACTCAGTCTGCAACATTTGATTTTTGATACTTTAAAGAGATCTTTGACAGCAAATTTGCCCAATGCAATACAATGTTTGAATTTTTTGACTGTTGCTTCCATAGTGTTGATTGTGAATTCAAGCAAAATGACATCTTTGACAACTTGTCTTTTCTCCATTTGTGATGATGCTATTTATTGATCCAGTCGTAGGAATTTTCACTTTCTTTACACTGAGGTGTAGTGCATACTGTAGGCTTTTATCTTCAGCACTAAATATTTCAAGCATTTTTCACTTCCAAGAAACAAGGTTATGTCATATTTCAAGTTGCTAATGAGTCTTCCTCCAGTCCTGATGCCATATGCTTCATATAATACAGTTTTTTTCAATTATTTGCTCAACAAATTGAGTAAGTATTGTGACAGGCTACAACCCTAGTGTACACTTTTTCTAATTTTAAGACATTCAGCATTCCTTTGTTCTATTCTAATGAATGTCTTTTGGTCTACATACAAATTCATCATGAACACAATGAAGGGCTCTAGAATTCTCATTCTTCACAATGTTTTCCACAGTTTGTTATGATCCGCTCTGTCAAATGCTTTTGCATAGTCAAAAAACACCAGTAATCATTTTTCAGGTATTTTCTGTATTCAGCCAAGGTCTATTTGATGTCAGCATTAATATTCCTCATTCTAAGTCCTCTTTTGGGTCCTGCTTTAATTTCTGGAGTCTCCCTGTCTATGTAGTGCTGCTACCATATTTCAATTACCTCGACCAAAATTTTACTGGCATGTGCTATTAGTGATATTGTTCAGTAATTTCCACATTTTCTGGGTTATCTTTCTTTGGAATGGCACAAATATGGGTATCTTCTAATCAGTTGGCTAGGTAACTCTCTTTTATATTTCTTGGCATAGACAAGTAAGCGCCTCCAGCACTGAACCAGTTTGTTGAAGCACTTCAGTTTGTATCCCTTAATCTTGAAGCCTTGCTTTGCACCATGCCTTCAGTACAGGCTGGATTTCGTCCTTCAATATCATCTGTTCTTGATTATATGTATTACCTTAAAGATTGAGTCCTGTACCTTGGGACAATTGAATCCAACTAATAACCACTCCAGATAAACAAGAAGTCCTGATATGATGATACAGGCAAAGCATTAGGTTGTTAACAGAAAAGTTGGAGGTTCAAACCCACCAGCCGCTCCTCAGAAACCCTACACGGGTCACTATGTGCTGCAACTGACTTGACAGCAATTAACAGCAACCAGATAAAGAAAGTGGAAATAGTTTATTATAATTTTGAGAATGGCCACTACTGGAAGACCTCACAGCAAACAGACTGGTTTAAGTGGTGTTCAAATAACCCTTTGTTAAAGCATTTTTTATACTACTTCTTAATAAGTCATGTACTACATGGTACAGTGGGTCTATTGTTCTAAATCACGAAGTAATCGTGATACCCCAATAAACATTTCAAAGGAAGGCATGGCTAGATATCCTGCTGCCTTTTTGTTCAGAAAATTACTCCTTATCAGTACAGAGACTAGGCTATAGGCAGAGCCCAGCAATTATTAACATTCCAACCTAACATGGTTGAGACATATATATTTAAGGAAAAAGGACAAGATGAGGGGGTGTATAAGATGCTCTTAGACACTTTCTGATTTTACTTACTCTTCACTATGCTAAATAGTTAAGCTTTGAAAATGGTTACACTTAAACTCTTTTATACTATCTCTTGAAATGGTTGATTATAGATCAGTTATTTTTGGCACAGTGGCTCTGAATTCCTACTTGTATCATTCAAACTTTTTCTAATAGAATCTTTCAATATATCAAAATCAAGAATTGAATTTTTTCATCAGTTCTTTCTGCTTGAGATATGCTGAGTGTCTTCATACCTTTTGGTGTTCTAACTCCAGGTCTTTGCACATTTTATTATAAATATTTGATTTTGTCTTCTCCAGCTGTCTGTTGACATTTCCTGTTGTTTTACTTCATCATTTCATTTTGTCATTTTAGCTGCTCTATGTTGAAGAGCCATTTTGAAAGGCAGCATATGATGAAGAATATAGTGTTCACTTGTGCTTTATTGAATATACAAAGGTGTTGGAATGTGTGGATCATAAAAAACAAAACTATGGACAATATTGTGAAGGATGGGAATCCCAGAACATTTCATTATGTTCATAAGGAACTTAAACATAGACCAAGAGACAGTCATTAGAACAGAACAAGAGGATACTGAATGGTTTACAATCTGGAAAGGTCTGTCAGGATTGTCGCTTTTCACTGTAGTTATTAAAGCTGTATACTGGACAAATAATCTGAAGCTGGATTATATGAAAGAGAACAAAGCATTAGGATTCAAGGAAAATTTATTGGAAGCTAGGAGGATTTGCAATACTTAATGAAGAAATTAAAAACTACAACCTTCAGGATGGATTGTACCTTAATGTATCCTAATAACTGACTGTAATGAAGAGATGAAAGACTGAAATTGTCAAAAACTTCATTTTGCTTGCATTTGCAATCAATATTCATGGAAGTTGTTATTGTTGTTGTTCTTAGGTGTAATCGAGTCAGCACCAACCCATAGCGACCTTATAAACAACAGAATGAAACACTGCCCTATCCTAGGCCAACCTCACTACTGTGGCCACATTTGAGTACATCAATGCTGACACTTGGTCAATCCAACTCGTTGGGGGTCTTCCTCTTTTTCTCTGAAACTCCACCTTAACAAACATGAGATCCTTCTCCAGTGACTGGTCGGTCCTGACAATATGTCCAAAGTATGAGAAATGAAGTTTGGCCATCTTGGCCTCTAAGGAGCACTTTGGCTGCACTTCTTCCAAAATGGATCTATTGGTTATTTTGGCAACCCATGGCACTTGCAGTATTCTCCTCCAACACCATAACTCAAAAGCATGAATTATTCTTCCTTATTCACTGTCAAGCTTTTGTATGCATATGAGGTTATTGCAAATACCATGGCTTGGGACAGGCACACCTTAGTCCTCAAGCTGACATTTTTGCTCTTCAACACTTTAAAAA
>NW_006408688.1:3781152-3782075 GCF_000296735.1 Chrysochloris asiatica | reverse complement strand
AGATGAGTGAGTGCCTCTTGTGCTGCCTCACTTTCTGGAAAGATTTCAATTTTTAATCCATCAATTCCTAGTGCCTTGTTCTTTGCCAGTTACTTCAATGTACCTTGGACATCCTCCCTAAGTATCATTGGCTCTTGATCCCATGCTACCTCTTGAAATGTTTGAACATTAACCATTTCCTTTTGTAACAGTGAATCTGTGTATTCCTTCCATCTTCTCTTGATGCTTCCTGCATCATTCAAAAAATTTCCCAGAGAATCTTTCAATAACAAAAGTCTAGGCTTGAATTTTTTCTTCAGTTCCTCTAGCTTAAGAAATGCTGAGTGTGTTCTTCCTTTTTGGTTTCTGATCCAGTTCTTTGCACATTTTTTTGTAATATTTGGCTTTATCTTCTCGAGCTAATCTTTGAAAATTTCTGTTCAGCTCTTGGACTGTCTCCTTTCTTCCATTTGCTTTAGCATCTCTACGCTAGAAAGCAAATTTCAGTGTCTCTTCTGACATCATTTTGACCTTTTCCTTCTTTCTTGTCTTCTCAATGACTTTTTCTTTCTTCATGTATGGTGTTGTTGATGTCATCCCACAACTCTTCTGGTCTTCGGTCTTTTGTGTTTAATGTATCAAATCTGTTCTTCACATGATCTCTAAATTCCTGTGGGAGATATTCAAGACCCTATTTTGGCTTTTGTGGATTTGTTTTCATTTTCTTCAGCTTCAGTTTGAATTTGCATATGAGTAATTGATGGCCTGTTCCACAGTTTGCCCCTGGCCTTGTTTTCACTGATGATATGGAGCTTTTCCATTGTCTCTTTACGCACATGTAGTCAATTTTATTTCTATATATTCCATCTGGTGAGGTCCATGTGTATAGTCGTCTCTTATGCTATCTAAAGAAGGTCTTTGAAATGAACAAATCATTGATTTTT
>NW_006408688.1:3779991-3780850 GCF_000296735.1 Chrysochloris asiatica | reverse complement strand
ATCAATTTGTTATTCCCAGTGTAGTAAACCATGTGGTTGTCAGATTAAAAATTGCCAATACCAATCTATTTCAGCTCAATAATGCCTAAGATATCGATTTTTATGCATTCCATTTCATTTTTGACAACTTCCAATTTTCCCAGATTCATACTTCATACATTCATGCTCTGATTTTCAATGGATGTTTACAGCAGTTTCTCTTCATTTTGAGTTGTGCCCCATCAGCAAATGAAGATCCTACAAGCTTTTCTCCCACAAACTTTACTCCATTTGCTTCATCATGGTCAACTGTATTTTCAGAAGGCAACTCTTCCCAAGTTGCATTCTGAGTGCTTTCCAACCTGAGGGGCTCATGTTTTGGCGCTGTATCTGACAGTGTTTCTCTGTCATTCCTAAGGTTTTTAGTGACTAAATATTCTGAAGCAGTTTGTCACTCCTTCTTCCTAGTCTGTCTTTGTATGGAAGCTCATGTGAAACCTGTACACCATGGTTGATCTTTCTGGTATTTGAAATACCTGTGGCATAGCTTTCAGAATCACAGCAACTCACAAGCCTCCACATTATGACAGACGAGTGGTGGCCATTTTAAGAGGAAACTGTCACTTTAAATTCCGAGGAGATCTGTGCGCCTGCATAGTAGAACCCTCCAGGGGTGGTGATGGGGTGTCCATTAGCTCAGGTATCCCCTCTAGTCACCGTAATGGAGGTGTGCCACCAGCGATAGACCAATGAACAGATACCAGAGAAAAAGAATGTTCACACCTGTATATCTGTGGTAGGAGTCAAAAAATCACAACAATGCTTTTCATGTGGCCAATTTTTTCTGAAGTCCTCTTTAAAGTTTTCAAGAACAAAGATG
>NW_006408688.1:3773626-3779185 GCF_000296735.1 Chrysochloris asiatica | reverse complement strand
GGCATTAGGTCATTAGTGTCTAATGCATCAAATATGTACTTGTGCTGGTCTTTGAATTCAGATGTTATACTCAAGGTTTTCTTTTGGCTATCATGGACTAGTTGTAAATTTATTTATTCAGCTTGAGCCTGACCTTCCACAGTTCAGTCCTGGCCTTGTTTTGTCGTATGATACCGAGTTTCTCCATTGTCTTTTCCCACATATGTACGCAACTTGATTCCTATATATTCCATCTGGTTATGTCCATGCGTACAGTCACTTGTTATGTTGTTGAAAAAAGGTATTTGCAATAAATAAATCATAGTTCTTGCAAAATTCACTCAAAAATTCTATCCAAATTATTTCTGCCACGACAGACACATTTTCCAACTAATGATCATTCCTTTTGTTTCCTACTTTCACATTCCAATCTCCAAAATTATCAATGCCTCCTGATTGCATGATTGATCAATTTCAGACTGAAAAAGATGGTTGTTGCTTTTAAGTATTGCCGAGTCAGTTCTGACTCATAGCAAACCTGTAGAGGTGGTTTTGAACTGCCTACTATGTGGTTCACAGACTAGTGCTGATCCTACAGTGTCACGATTTCTTCATTCCATCTTTGTAATGGTAGAATTTTGTGTCAACTTGACTAGGTCAGGATTTCCAGAGATTTAGCATTTGTGAAGAGTGTTGGTGTGACACTGTGGGTTAATGCGCCAGACTGCAAAGCTGTTTGAACTGCAAGGTGGGTGGTTCAAACTCATCAGCAGTTCTTTGGAAACCCTATAAAGGGTCACTATGGGTTGGAACTGACTTGATGGCACTTAACAACAAACAACTAGCATTTGGGAAGGTGCTTATTTCCATGGTGATGAAATCCAATACAAGCATAGCTAACTCTATGATGAGTGGCTAGTTGCGAGAGTCAGAGTGTGAGTATGGGGAGTAGTAGGCTTTGTAGAATATGGGGGCCTTGGGTGAACTCTTGAGACCCACCCAGAACCTTCAGAGTTGGGATATTTGCATTTGAAAAAAATATGCGGACCAACCTAGGGCTACTGGAGAATAAGAGACTCCTGATCGAAAGACAGCAGAGAAAAAAGTATGCAATTTTGGAGGCATCTCAGCAAGGGAAGTAGGCCCATTAGAGAAAAACTCCTAGAATTGAAACTTAAAGGGAACCAGAGAGTCATATGCTCTCTGGTGATTGCCTGTATCTATATGTGAATGGAATTGTTGGAAATACAGCAATGAAACAAAGGGGTGAGTTTTGATTTGTTCTATTGGCACCTTTTGATCTTGAGATAAGAGGAGCAGGAAGCTTGTCTCATTTGAAGTTCAGGAAGTTTTGTGAACTCTTGAGCCCATGGGCACTGACCTAGCCCATGGAGACTAGGGCTGAGAGTGAGGGTGGTGTGCGAACCCCCAAAATTGCAGCTGGTACCCATTTGACCTAGCTTGGGTAAATGTGGTTGAACTGACCCAAACCTGACAAGATGGTGATAAAAACCTTTAATGCTGTGAGCAAGTGTCAATTGCTGTAATTTGTTGTACTCCACAGCACTTAACAACAACTTTTGCTTATGGATGCAGTTGTTCAAAATTCCAATTGGAATGGAAGATTCTTCATATTAAAGAACTTACTTACTTGTCTCCTCAGTGTACTGGGCTTTTTGGGATGGGCAATTTTGACATTGGCTATTAAAAATGGGTGTGCTATAAAGGCATGAATTGGCTAGCTTACAAGATTCATTAGTATGCTTAGTTTTAAAAGGAGGGGATATGGTAGAATCCCCACTGAACAAATGGGGCCAGTGTGTTTTCAGTTGTATGTGTTTTAGTTGTATCATGTTAGGTGCAAGTATGACTTTATAATTTTCTTTATTTAGAGATTATGCATATGGTTTGTAGGTGACAAGTTGACAAGGATGGAATGTAATGGTTAGAGTTTTGTGTCAATTTGATTAGGTCAGGATTTCCAAGTGCTGTTGTTGATGGTGGTTATGAGCCGTGAAGTTGGTTCTGACTCATAGAAACACTATATAGGGTTTCTGAGGCTGTAAGTCTTTACAGGAGCAGAAAGCCTCATCTTTTTTCCCACAGAACCGCTGGTAGTCTCAAACTACTGTCCTTGATGTTAGCAGCCTGACTTGTAATCACTATGCTACCAGAGCTCCTTTAGCTCCTTTTGTTGTTGTTGTTGTTGTTGTTATGTGCCGTGGAGTCGATTCCGACTCATAGCGATCCTGTACAGGGTTTCCGAGGCTGTAAATCTTTACGGGAGCAGAAAAACCTCATCTTTCTCCCACAGAACAGCTGGTAGTTTTGAACTGCTGACCCTGCGGTTCGTAGCCTGACTCGTAACCACTTCGCTACCAGAGCTCCTTCAGCAATTGGTATATGCTTATTTCCATGGTGATACAACCTAATACAGGCATAGTTGGCTCTATGATGAGTGGCTATGAGTAAGTAGTCAATCATTTAAAGATATGCCTCCTTGGGGGTGTGGCCTGATTCCAATATAATGGACATGCAGAAGTGACTCACTCTTTTCCCATAGGGGACCTGAGACTCTACAGATACAATTGTAAGCCATTTCTTTGATAAAAATGTCTCTGTGTCATTGTTTTTGCCTCTCTATAAAACCCAACCTAAGACAATAATCATTGTCTTTCTTTAGTGGCTAGTGCATAAATTTGAATAATAGAGGTTAACTGGGCTTTCTTGGCATATGAATATTATCCTACTACAGAGAACATTGTACATCAAAATAGATATTGAACTGCTCTTTTTGTTAATGAATGGTATGCTGTTTTTCTTGAGTTTGTCATTCCAAGCATAGTAAACAATATGACTGAATTAAAATTAGCAATACCAGACTATTTCAGTTCACTTGACTTAAGATAACTATGCCAAGGATATGTATACATATGCATTCAATTTCCATTTTAATGACTTCTAATTTAACCTATTTTATACTTCATATATCCCAGATTGTGATTGTTAATGGATGCTTGTAGTTGTTTCTTCTCATTTTGATTTGTGCCTCATTAGAAAATGAAAGTCCTGAAAGTTTTGCTCCAAACATGTCAACAAGATCAACTGTACTCTTAAGAGGCAGCTCTCCCAGTCGTGCTTTCAGTGAGTTCCAACCTGAGGGGACATCTTCTGGAATTATATCAGACAATGTTCTGCTGCCTTTCATAAGGTTTTCAGTGGCTAACCTTTCAGAAGTGGTCTGCCTCTCCTTCTTCCTTGTCTTAGCCTGGAAATTCTGCTGAAACCTGTCCACCATGGGTGACTGCTGGTATTTAAAATACTGGTAGCCAAGATTCCAGCATCACAACAACACAATTCACCTCAGGATGAAAGAAAGACAATCTAGTGGTAGAAATATCAGAATAGTTTATGTTAATTCCGGACTAAAGCATTAAATCCTCAATATGAAACTGATAAGATTTGTTCTCATCAGTGGAAACAGCAACAATTGAGTACTTGTACTCCAGATTTCTTAGTAACCTTTTGTGAATTGTGCCCCACCATCCTATGATGTTGCTGTTATTAAGTGCCATCGAGTCGGGAACGATTCACAACTATCCCTGCATAGTGTTTCTGAGAAGCAACTGATGGATTTAAATTAATGACCTTTCAGTTTGCAGTCCAGTGCTTAGTCTACAGCACCACATCAGGACGTGATGATATGCTGTTGTTGTTGTTAGGTGCCATCGTATTGATACTGACTCATAGCAACTTTATGCACAACAGAAAGAGACACAGCCCCATCACACTCCAACTTCACAATCCTTGCTACATTTGAGCTCATTGTTGATGCCAATGTGCCAATCCATCTTATTGGGATCTTCCTTTTTTGGGATGATCGTCCACTTTACCAAGCATGATATCTTCTTCAGAGACTTGTCCCTCCTGATTACTTGGCTGAAATATAACAGATGAAGCCTGGTCATCCTGGTTTCCAAGGAATAGTCTGGCTGTACTTCTTCCAACACATATTTGTTTATCTTTTAGAGAGTCTTTGGTACTTTTAATGTTTTCTAATACATTACTCAAATACATCAATCCTTCCTGGATCTTTCTTATTCACTGTCCGACTTTCACAGGCATATGGGGCTATTGAGAATACCATGGCTTGGGTCAGATGCACCTTAGTCCTCTAACTGGCATCTTTGTTCTTGAACACTTTAAAGAGGTTTTGTACAGTAGATTTACCTAATGCAATACTTGGTTTGGTTTCTTGACTTCTACTTCCATAATTGTTGATGGTTGATATGAGTGAAATTAAGTCTTTGGCAACTTCAGTCTTTACTACATTTGTTATGGTTTTTAAATGCTGTCGAGTCAGTTCTGACCCAGAGCAACCTTATAAAAGGTTTCTGAGGAGTGGCTGGTGAATTTGGACTACCAACCTTACTATTCAAACTGATCTTGTTATCCCACATTGCTACACCAGGACTTCTTTCTCCATTTATATGGATGTTATTTATTGGTTAAAAGGTGAGGATTTTTGTTTTATTTACATTGTGGTGCAATCCACATTGAAGGCCGTAATCTTTGAGCTTCATCAGTAAGCATTTTAAGTATTCCTCAATTTCAGCAAGCATATTGTATCATCTGCATATTGCAGGTTGTTAATGATACCTTGTTTTTCATTTTATAATCCAATTTCTCAAATTATTTGCTCCACGTACAGATTAAATAAGCATGATGAAAGAATACAACCCTGGCACACAAGTTTCCTAATTTTAAACCACTCAGTGTCCCCTTGATCTGTTCGAAAAATTGCCTCTTGGTCTATTTACAGGTTCCTCATGAGCCTGGTATGGCACAGTGAGTTAATGCTCCAGACTGCAAAGCCATTTGAACTGTGAAGTTTGTGGTTCAAACTCACCAGCTGCTCCTTGGAAACCCTATACAGAGTCACTATGGGCCAGAACCGACTCAATGGCACTTCACAACAACAACATGAGCACAATTATGTGTTCCAAAATCCTCATTGTTTACAATGTTGCTTATAGCTTGTCATGATCCATACAATCAAAAGATTTTGTGTAGTCAATTAACACAAGTAAATATTTTTCTAGTGTTCTCTGCTTTCAGCCAAGATTCATCTTACGACAGCAATGATTTATCCCCCATCCTTTAGTCCTCATCTAAATCTGATTGAACACCTGGAAGTTCCCTGTCAATATTTTGTTGCAGTCATTTTGGAATTATTTTTAGCCAGATTTCACTTTCTTGTGTTATTAATGACATTGTTAATTCTTTGGGTCTCCTCTCTTAGAAATGGACACAAATATGGATCTCTTCTAATCATTTGGTCAAGTAGCTGTCTTCCAAATTTTTTGGTATAGCTGAGTGAGCATCCCCAGTACTCTATAAGTTAATTGAAATATTTCAATTTGTATTCCAGCAATTGCCAGAGCCTTGTTCTTTGCCAGTGCTTTCAATGCACATTGGACTTGTTCCTTCAATACCATTGGCTTTTGATCATAGGTTACTTATTGAATTGGTTGAACATCGACAATTTCTTTTTGGTAAAGTGACTCTGAGTATTCCTTC
>NW_006408688.1:3739714-3750878 GCF_000296735.1 Chrysochloris asiatica | reverse complement strand
CATCAGGGTTAACTCTACATGGTGGAAGCAGTTCTTCCCTAGTTTTCTTGTGTGACTTCCAAACTGAGGTTCTCATCTTCCAGAACTATAGCTGACAATATTGTCCTGGTGTTCATCAAGTTTCAGTATTCAGTATTCTGGTACTATCTGACCTTGTTTCACTGACATTCATGAAGTTTTCAGTGGCTAAGCATTTAGAAGTAGTCTGCTTCTCCTACTTCTGAGTCTCTTAGTCTGGAAGATAACTGAAACCTGTCCATCATATGTGAAACTTTTGGTATTCAAAAATCAGAAGGCATAGGTTCCAGCATCATAGCAACACACAAGTCATCACAGTATGACAAACTGACAGCTGAGTGGTCGAATTGGTTTAGAATCTTGCTGTTATCTCCAATTAATTATGCATTTGGCAGTTTTATTGTTTATGTATGTATCTATTATTGAAGTTAAAGTGTGTTTCACTAGCTAGATAACTAAGAACCAATTAATATTTGTGATTATATTCTTTTTATAAAATTAGCGATATGACTTACCCTGGTGACACAGTTGTCAAAGTTGTCACGTTCTAACAGAAAGCTCCACAGTTATAACGGCAGAAGAAGGTTGCTACAGTCTGCTTTCATAAAGGTTGCTGTTGTTACATTTCATCAAGTTGGTTCTGACTCATAGCAATCTTATATATATGTGGTTTCCTGGGAAAGGCTGATGGATTTGAACCACTGGTCTTATGGTTCACAGTTCAGCACTTACCCTAAAGTGCCACACTTGTTGCTGTTATGTGACATGGAATTGGATCCAACTCATAGCGACTCTGCACAGGGTTTCCGAGGCTGTGACTCTTTTTGGGAGCAGATAGTCTCATCTTTCTTCCGCAGAACAGCTGTTAGTTTCAAACTTCTGACCTTGAGGTTTGTAGACCAATTCATAACCACTACACTACCAGAGCTTCTTAAAGTGCCACATTAGGAGTCCACGTTAAAGCCTAGAAACCTCTGTGGAACAGTTCAACTCTGTCCTAAAGAACTACTATGAGTTAAAATCAACTTGATGACATTTTGTTTTGTTTGTTTGTTTGTATGGTGATATTCTTTGTCGTCTGATTTAACAATTGCAATAGCTTTGCAGACATTGAAAATTCTAAGGAGATTAAGTAATTTCTATTTCTATTGAAAGCACAGCTGTACATTCTGACAAACCATTTTAGGTGTGAAACAGGAATTTTGTTTTGAATTTAGAAAGTAGTATTCTCATTCCTATGAAAACAAACTTAGAATATTAGTTGAAAGTTGATAAGAATGTCTCTTCATAATTTTATCAATTTATACCTTTTTCATTTTGTTATAAAAGGATCTCTGGTAGCACGGTGGTGGTGATTTCTACTCATGGCAACCCTGTACAGGGTTTCCGACCTGTACAGGCTTTACAGTAGCAGAAAGTCTCATTTTTCTCCCATGCAACATCTGGTAATTTTGAACTGCTGACAGATTGTAGCCACCATATAACCATACCAGATGAAATACATAGAAATAAATTGACTACATCAGTAGAAAGAGAAGATGGAAAAGCTCCATATCATAAGTGAAAACAAGGCCAGGAGCAGACTGTGGAACAGACCATCAATTACTCATATGCAAATTCAAACTGAAACTGAAGAAAATGAAAACAAGTCCATGAAAGTCAATATATGATTTTGAATATATCCCACACAAATTTAGAGATAATCTGAAGAACAGTTTTGATACATTAAACTCTGAAGACTGAAGACCAGAAGACTTGTTGGATGATATCAAGAACATCAGAAAGGAAAAAGTCATCAAGAATGCAAGAAAGAAGGAAAAGGTAAAAATGGTTGTCAGAAGAGACACTGAAACTTGCTCTCCAGAATAGAGATGCTAAAGAAAATGAAAAAATGAGGAGGTACAAGAGGTGAATAGAAAATTTCAAAGATCAGCTCTAGAAAATAAAGCCAAATATTACAACAAAATGTGCAAAGATCTAGAATCAGAAAACCAAAAAGGAAAAACACCTCAGCATTTCTCAAGCTGGGGGAAATGAAGAAAAAATTCAAGCCTCGACTTTCATTATTGAAAGATTCTCTGGGAAAATTTTTGAATGATGCAGGAAGCATCAAGAGAAGATGGAAGGAATACACAGAGTCATTGTACCAAAAGGAAATGGTTAATGCTCAACCATTTCAAGAGGTAGCATATTATCAAGAGTCAATGATACTCAGGGAGGAAGTCCAAGGTGCATTTAAGGAATTGGCAAGAAGAAGGCACCAGGAAACGATGGAATAAAAACTGAAATCTTTCAAGAAAGAGAGTTGGCACAGGAGGCACTCACTCATCTCTGCCAAGAAATTTGGAAGACAACGATTGGAAGAGATCTGTATTTGCACCTATTCCAAAGAAAGATGACACAATGGAATGCGGAAATCATCACACAGCATCTTTGGTATCCCATGCGAGTAAAGTTTTGCTAAAGGCAATACAGAAATGGCTACAATCATACATTGACAAAGAACTTCCAGAGGTTCAAGCCAGATTCAGAAGAGGCCATGGAACAAGGGATATCATTGCTGATGGCCGATGAATCTTGGCTGAAAGTAGAAAATATCAGAAAGATGTTTACCTGTGCTTCATTGACTACGCAAAGGCTTTTGATTGTGTGGATCATGACAATCTATGGACAACATTGTGAAGTATGAGTATTCCAGAACACTTAATTGTGCTTATGAGGAATCTGTATATAGACCAAGAAGCAGTTGTTTGAGCAGAACATGGGAACACTGAGTGTTTTAAAAATTAAGAAAGGTGTGCAACAAGGTTGTATTCTTTCACCATACTTATTCTACCTGTATGCTGAGCAAATAATCTGAGAATCTGGGTTATATGAAGAAAAACATGGCACCAGGATGGAAGGAAGACTCATTAACAGCCTGCGATATGCTGATGATACAATCTTGCTTGCTGAAAGTGAAGAGGACTTAAAACATTTACTGATGAAAGAAAACAAAAGTCCTCACCACTGGACCTATAAACAACATTCTCATCAACAGAGTAAAGATTGAAGTTGTCAAAGATTTCATTCTTCTTGGATCAACTATCAACACTCAAGGAGGCAGCAGTCAAGAAACCAAATGATGTTTTGCATTAGGCAAATCTGCTGCACAAGAACTTTTAAAGTGTTGAAGAGCAAAGATGTCAGCTTGAGGACTAAGGTGTACGTGACCCAAGAAATAGTATTTTCACTTACCTCATATGCACGTGAAAGCTAGACAGTGAATAAGGAAGACCATAGAAGAATTAATGCTTTTGAGTTTTGGTGTGGGGGGAGAATATTGCAATTGCCATGAGCTGCCAAAAGAACTAATAGATCCATTTTGGAAGAAGTGCAGCCAAAGTGCTCCTTGGAGGCCAGGATGATCAAAATTCATCTCTCGTACTTTGGACATATTGTCAGGAGGGACCAGTCACTGGAGATGGATATCATGTTTGGTAAGGTGGAGGGTCAGAGAAAAATGGAAAGACCCCCACAAGATGGATTGGCCAAGTGGCAGCATGGATAGACTCAAGTGTGGCAATAGTAGTCCAGGTTGGTCCAGGATCAGGTAGTATTTCATTCTGCCGTACATAAGGTTGCTATGGATTAGTACCAACTCAATGGCACTTAACAATCAAAAAACACACTACCAGAGTGGGCTGCCAACCTCAAGGTCATCAGTTCAAAACTACCAGAGCTGTTACATAGGAGAAAAACAGCTTTGGAAATCTTGTACAGGGCCACTATGAGTTTAAACCAACTTCACGGCACACCACCACCACCACCATTTTGTTATAAAATTGGGCTTTTATTGTATATTAAAAATAATATATACTCTGTTGGCAGAGAAATGTATTTTTGAAGTATAATTTTGTATATATTAGACTCTTATTTACTATGTAAACAGACATACAAATTTTACTTTAAACATGGGCTATTGTTCCTATTAGAAGGGTCTTTGCTGTCATGTCAGATGGAATAAAAACCTATATGATCATCAGGTTTTCCCAATTTACCTACTTCAATCAATCATAATAAGTGCTTTTTTGTGCATGTATGTTTGTTACATTTATCACCTCTTCAGACAGCACCAGGATTTTTCAAACTTGAGTACTGCTTGAATCTTTCTTAAAAAAAAATAATCTTGCATGCCCAATGGGGACTTAAAATATTATTATTTTTATGCATAACATAAATATGATGTTTAAAGTTATTCTACAGTTGTAAACTAGAATTTACCAAGTATTTATAAGTTCCAAATATCAACTGAATGAGAGATCACTAATCATTTGTTTCACTATAATAATAAATTAAGTTTTGTTTATACCCTGTTTTTTTTTTTAAATTTTGAATTTAGTAGTATTAATGAAGAACCTGTATATAAAAGAGAATGGGGTTTAAAATGGTCTTGATATGAAATCTTTGTTATTAGTTGAGGATAATCAGACCACATGTATAACCAAAGAAGTTTCACAAATATCAGTTATAATGAGGTGTCACTAACTCTTGTTATAACAGCCTTGTTAATATGAAGAGACATTTAATAGTGTAGTATTATGAAAATATGCCAAGTACATGTTATATCTAATTAGCAATAGAAATTGGAAAACTAACACACTTTTAAAAACTTGGACTTATAAATATCATAACACTGAAATTCATGTACTTAGGACTTTGTATTATAAATGGATTCTTTTTTGGAGCTTTTTTTGAGTTAGGAATATCTGTATGACATGTGATATGGGATGACTCAAATTTCTTATTTTCCTCTATTAGAACTTCTGTAAATGTTACTAATATAGCACATTCTGATGCCATTTGCCAAAGTACAGAAGAGTACACTGTATTTAAATATGCTAGAATATATATTTCCTTGTGTTGCCATCATAATAGGTAATGTAATATGTTGTGTATTTTATTTCACATAAAGAATATTGACATTTTGATAATTCTGTAGATAATATGTAGATACTAATGTAGGCAAATTTTGACCAAAGGCAGCAAAAGACCCTGCAGCAGTTTTTCCCTGCTTGTACCCTTTCTCCTTTTCCCTTGAAATTAGGAACCTAATTGGAAACTAAGATTATAGGTTAACATTTCCAAAATGTCTCTTCGTGTAAGGCAAAGTCCTTGACAGTGAGTAAGGGACAAGTCTGAGTGCCCTAGTGCCTCTCTCAGCCATTGAAAATACTCAACCCACTGGAACGTGAAGAATCATTGTCCACTGAGATTGGAAAGAGTACATCACTTTTACCATCTCAACATTGTGATTTGTAGCCACAATCTTGTTTTGTGAAAGGTTCCCATATGTGTGATAAATAATAATTAATCCTTATTTATTTCTAGAGGTCTTTGTGAAGTCATATAAAATATCCCTAATCCCTATCCTCTAGGAGACTGTTTGTGGCAGAGATCCCCCTGCCTTCTTGCATTTTCAAAGATGCAAAGAACACTCTCCTTTTCTGCTTACAAAATGGTCTGTTTCAGAGTCTTCTTTGTCCCAAATCTGTAGCAGGCAGTGAGCTCAAGTTTTGTCTGGGATCAATACAACTGCAGGGAAACTTGCTTCTTACTTTGATGCCTCAAGAATGCTCAAAAAAGTGATGGTTAAATGTGAAAAAAGCACACAATGTTGGGTCAATTTTATGTTGCAAAAACTATAGGGAGGCTATGTCTTACTTCCTCTGGTTTCACAAGGAGGAATGAGAATCATAATAAAAATCAACTAAAGCCTGATTCCTATGAGACACAGGTCAGACATGATTCCACTCTTCTAATTTACTTTATTCTAACACCAACTGTCCACTCGACAGCATCTGTACTTCTCTGCTAGATTCAATAGTCCATTTCAATGGCCACATTGAACTCAGGGACGATCCTCATGATTATGAGGTTTATTAAGGAAGTGAATAGGGTACAATTCAGAATCAGAAACAACTCATGATGCAGCAGATTTCTGCATCTTCCAAGCTGCAACTCATATCACTCTTGTCTTTGGTCTCTCAGCCATGTGGCCCCTCAACCTATGCCCTGCTCATGCAAGCACTACAGATCTCCTTTAGCTTGTCTGTAAATGCCTAAAAGGACACATTCTGTAAGCCAGCTTCCCGCCCATAGGTGGCAGGTTTACTAGGTCCAGGGGCAAGGAAACCTGCAGCTGTTTTGTCTTTCCATGCTGCTGCCTCTGCTGAAGCAGCTTTTCCAGGTAGGAATCTTGTTCTCAACTCCTGGTTCTTGACTCTTCTGGGAGTATCTGTTCATGCTTCTGAGATGACTTCTTTGATATATAGCAGGATGCCAAACTAACCAATCCTGCCTGGCATTAGAGTCATGTATACCCTATTTGCAGGATCTCACACAATTATTTGGTGGGAGTTAAGACTTTGAATAGAAAAGCCATATCAAGTTAATCCATAGCACTATATGTGTGTTATCAAAAGAATGAGCACTACTTTATGATTTTTATTTTTTAAATATATATACTTTTTTTTTACAAGAAGCTCCAGTAGCACTGTAGGATAAGCACTGGACTGTGAACCACAAGATCGGCAGTTCAAAACTTAGGGGAAAAGTTAGGGTGTCTGCTTCTGTGAGGATTTAAAGCTCAGAAACTCTACATAGCATCACTTTGAGTCTGAATCAACTCAATGGCAGTGAACGTTATCTTGTTGTATTTTACATCAGAATGTACAGTATTCAGATCTTGATAATACAGGAACTTCCCCCTCTGTGAAAATGTCCTATATATTCTACTATGAAGAATAACCTAAAAGTGATATATAGTTAGATAATAAATTTGTATCAGTGGTAGAACAGAAAATAAGAATGATAGGAGCAGTTATGGTGATGGATATACAATATATATTAAGAGCTAAATATATACATGATGTGTATATGCACTTATATTGTATATGATATAATATTTGTTGTGGTTTGTTAAGTGTCACCAAGTTTGTTCCAACCCATATTTTAGGAACAAAAAAACAAAAATTTCATGACTAGACTAATAAATAATTTCATAATAAATGGAGCAAAGATTGAAGTTGTCAAGGCTTCATTTTGCTTGGATCAACAATCAACACTCATTGAGATTGTTGTTGTTGTTGTTGTTAGGTGCCATTGAGTCAGTACCAACCCATAGCAACCCTATGTACAACAGAATGAAATACTGCCCGGTCCTGGACCAACCTCAAAATTGTTGCCACGCTTGAGCACATGGATGCTGCAGATTTGTCAATCCATCTTGCTGGGGGGTCTTCCTCTATTTCTCTGACCCTCCAACTTAACAAACATGGTATCCTTCTCCAGCGACTGGTCCTTCCTGACAATATGTCCTAAGTTTCACCATCCTGGTCTTCAAGGAGCACTCTGGTTGCACTTCTTCCAACACATATCTGTTGGTTCTTTTGGCAGCCCATGTCACTTTCAATATTCTCCTCCAACACCATAACTCAAAGATTTTTTTTTAATTCTTTCATCATGAGAAACGTTGAGTGTGTTCTTTCTTTTTGGTTTTCTAAGTCCAGGTCTTTGTACAGTTCATTGTAATACTTGGCTTTGTCTTCAAAAACTGTTCTTTGAAATTTTATGCTCAGCTCTTTTCCTCCCCAATATTTACATTTACTTTAACATTTCTATTTGGAGTACAGTTTCAGTGTATCTTCTAAAATCCCTTTTGATGTTTTCCTTCTGTCTTGTCACCTTAATAACCTTCTGCATTCTTCCTCTATGGTGTTCTTGATGTCATCCCACAACTCTTCTAGTCTTTGATCATCAGTGTCTAATGCATCAAATCTGTTCTTGAGATGATCTCTAAATTCAGGTGTGATATGATTAAGGTCATACTTTGGCTCATATGTATCTGTATGCATCCTAGGCATACTAAGTTAAAATGGACTGATATTAGCCATTTGGATCTGAAAATTATTTAATTTACTATGTGGATAATGACAAATAGAAAAGGAATGGCATCACATTCATCATCAAAATAACACTTCAAGACATGTCTTAAAGTATAATTCTGTCTGTGATAGGATAATACAACTATATCAATAAGGAAGATCACTCAATACCACTATTATTCATATTAATGCATCAACCACTAAAGCCAGTAATGAAATTGAAAAAGATCTACCACTGTCTTCATTCTTAAATTTATTAAAAATGCACTCAAGATATATTGATAATTATTGGTGGTTGAAATGCAAAGGTTAGCAACAAAGTATAAGAATCAGTAGTTGGAAAATATGGACTTAGTGATAGAAATGATGCTGGAGACCACATTATAGAATTTTGTAAAACCAATGACTTTTCATTGCTAACATTTTTTTTAAAAACAGCATGAAACATGAGTCCTGGTGTGGCGCTATGGTTTAATGCACCAGAATGCAAAGTCATTTGAACTGCAAGGTTGGCAGTTCAAGCTCATCAGCTGCTGTTTGGAAACTCTATAAAACATTGCTATTGGTCAGAACTGACTAGACGGCACGTCACAACAACAATAAACAATATACATAGACATCACCAGATGGTCAAAATTTGGCTCTTGTGGACTTGTTTTAATTTTCTTTAGTTTCACTCTGCACTTGCTTAGTGCAATTGATGAGCTGTTCCACAGTCTTCCCCTGGCCTGATTTTGACTGATGACATGGAGCTTTTCCCCCGTCTCTTTCCACAAATATAGTCAATTTGATTTCTGTATATTCAGTCTGGTGAGGCCTATGTGTACAATCCTCTTTTATGTTGTTTTAAAAAGGTGTTTGGAATGAAAAGTCATTGGTCTCCCTAAATTCTATCACCGAGGCCATATTTTCCAATGGATCTTTCTCTTTGTTTCCAAACGTTGCATTCCAATCACCAGTATTTTTCAATGAATCTTAATTGATTGCATGTTTGGTGAATTTCAACTAATGAATTTGGTAGAATTCTTCAATTTCAACATCACTGCCTTTAGTGAGTGGTGCATAAATTTGAATAATAATGGTATTAACTAACTGGTCTTACTTGTAGGTGTATGGATATTATCCCATCAACAACAGCATTAAACATCAAGATAGACCTTGAAATGCTCTTTTTGATGAATAATGTGGCAACATTTTCTTTAATTTGTTATTCCCAATACATTAACTATATGATTGTCAGAATCGAACTGGCAATCAATAGTCCTTTTCAGCTCACTAATGTCTAGGATATTGATCTTTTGTGCGTCCCATTTCATATTTGATATCTTCCAGTTTTCCTAGATTCATACTTTGTATATTCCATTTTCCAATTATAAATGGATTTTTGCAAGTGTTTCTTCTCATAATCTGACAGGTAAACTGAAACATGTCCAATATGGGTGTACCTTGTTGGTATTTAAAAAAGCTATCACAGTGAGTCACATTAACAGAGGAAAATTGGGCTCATTAACATTTGCTTTTAATCCTTCTTTATCAACATAAAAGAGTTTAGGGTTTACAGCACATAGGACAATTGCCTCAGAGCACAAAACTGAGGTTAATTTTATATAATACTGAGAATCTTGTCCTGGCAAGTTAACACATATTTTAGGGGAATACAATTTAATCCAAAATAGTAAAATATAAAAAAAAAATGAACAGAGTTAATCCATAACTTAAGAATCTAAATCTATTTTGAACACTCAGTGAGTCTTACCAAGAAAAAAGAGAGAGAAGGTACAACTAATAAAAACAAATTAACAGGAGTCATCACCACCTACCCCAAAGAAATATCATAAATATTTCTGTTCTCAGAAGTTTGGACTCCTGGTGTAGTACTGTAGTGTAAGCACTGGACTGCAAGCAACGAGGTTGGCACAATCATTTTGCCACCAAGGTTCCTTCTAAGATGATTTCGCTGATACATTTATGAAGGAAATTACCTCAATTTCAACAATCTCTTCTAAAAAATAGAAGCAGCGAAAACATGTTCTAATGCACACTCTGAAAAAGTCCTGGTGACACTGTAGGATAAGCACTGGACTTCTAAATACAAGGTCGTCAGTTTAAAAACACCACCCACTCCACACGAGAAATAAGACATTTTCAGCTCCTATAAAAATTTACAGCTTTGGAAATCCCATATGGGTCACTATGAATTAAAATGGACTCCATGGCTGTGGGTAACTCATACTTCCAAGCCAGAATTACCCTATAATCAAAATGAAATGTCATCATTAAAGAAAACTCCAGATAAATACCTCTCATAAATATAGTTGCAAAAGTCCTCAGCAAAATGTTAGCAAATAGAATCCAACAACATATATAAAGAATTATATACAAGTAGAATTTATCCAGGTTTACACAGTTGGTTCATCATTGAAAACCTATCAGTGTGATCCCTCAAATCAATAGGCTGAAAAAGAAGACTGATACAATTGTGGCATCTTGTTGTGGTGCTGTAGGATAAGCACTGGACTACTAATCACTAAGTAGGTGGTTCAGACTGACCAGCCCCTCCTTGGAAATCCTATAAAGGGTGTCTATGAGTCAGAACTAACTCAATGGCACCTAACAACAATAACAACATAAACATACCAATTTATGCAGAAGCAGTGTTCAACCACATGTATCAAGCACTTGTGATTAAAAAAAAAAAAAAAAGAAAGAAAAAAAGAAATTTCAGCAAACCAGGAACTGAATAAAAAACATCAGCAAAAGAGAAGCCTGTTGATGAGATGGACCAACACACTGAAACAGTGCCTGTACCAGTAAACTTAAACGTAGTTAAGACTGTGAGCATGGTGCAGGACCAGGCAGCATTTCACTCTGTTGTACTTATAATGGACACCCACACCCACCCCTGGAGGGTTCTACTATGCAACTCACAGATCTCCTCAAAATTTACAGGGTCAGTTTCCACTTAAAACCAAACAGCCATCATTCACCTGTCAGTTTGTCATACTGTGGTGGCTTGTGAGTTACTGTGATTCTGAAAGCTATGCCACCGGTATTTTAAATAACAGCAGGGTCACCAGTGGTGGACAGGTTTCAGATGAGATTCCAGATGAAGACAGATTAGGAAGAAAGAGTGATGAACTACTTCTGAATATTTAGTCACTGTAAATCTTTTGAGTAGCAGAGAAACACTGTCAGATATAGTGCCAGAAAATGAGCCCCTC
>NW_006408688.1:3736552-3737686 GCF_000296735.1 Chrysochloris asiatica | reverse complement strand
TAGAAGAATTGATGCTTTTGAGTTATGGTGTTGGAGGAGAATATTGAAAGTGCCATGGACTGCCAAAAGAACCAATAGATACGTTTTGGAATAAGTGCAGCCAGTTTGCTCCTTGGAGGTTAGGATGGCCAAACTTTGTCTCTCATATTTTGGACATATTGTCAGAAATGACCGGTCACTGGAGAAGGATATCATGTTTGGTAAGGTGTAGGGTCAGAGAAAGAGAGGAAGCCCCCCCAACGAGATGGATTGGCCAAGTGGCAGTATTGATGGGCTCAAACGTGGCAACAGAAGTGAGCTTGGCCCAGGATTGTGCAGTGTTGCGTTCTGCTGTGCATAAAGTCATTATGGGTCAGTACTGACTCAATGGCACCTAACAACAACAACAACAAAAAAAAAAAACATGAGTAAAAATTGACTTCAAGTCACCTAACAACAAAAACAACAACAAAATAACTAAAACTTATTTAATATCATGCTATTAATTTAAGAAATTCGAATATCCCTTTAAGATTGAGAATAAGGTAAGAATATCTCTTTTTCACCATCTATATTCAACATTCAGTGTTGGGTTTTGTTGTCATTGGCGTTAAATGCCTTTGAGTTGGTTCAGATTCTTAGTGACTCAGGATAGGATTTCTGAAGAGTGGCTGTTGGAGTTTAACTACCAGCCTTGCAGTGATGCAGTGCTTATCCTACAGAAAGATAGTAGTAAAACAGGAATCGAAACAAGTTATAAAACTAACATTATTATGGCAATACAATTGTTAAGTGTATCATGTTAATTATCTATGGATTCTGATGGTTTCTAATTGAAATTCAAATTCAAAGTAAAAGATTGCAAAATGAAATGAACTCTGTTACTGCTTTGTGCTGAAGTCATGATGTGGTGCTGTAGGATAAAAACTGAACTGCTAACAACAAGGGCAACATTTCAAAATTACCAACTCCCCCATGGAAACCCTATACAGGATTGCTATAAGTCAGAACCGACTGGATGGCACTTAACCACAAGTGCTGCTCTGTGCTTATCTCTGACTTCCTTTCCTGCTCACAGAAGCAGCAGTCAAGAGATCAAATGACATATTGCATTAGGCAAATCTGCTGCACAAGACCTTTTTAAAGTGTTGTAAA
>NW_006408688.1:3733759-3734922 GCF_000296735.1 Chrysochloris asiatica | reverse complement strand
TTGTTGAATGAAAGAATGAATGAATCATCTAAAATAATTGTTGATTTAATTTTAAAAAGTCAAACTAAAGTCCTGATGTAGCTTGTCTCTGTTCCTGTGATCCATTATGCTACTAACCTGTTAGCTTTAATGACATTCTTTTATACTAATTATATAAATTGAATATTTGTGTGAAGAGAAATCTTTGGTACAAAGAAAAAGTTTCTGTTCAAATATAAGTAGATTCAGGTTTCAAAATGATGGGCTGTGTCGTTTTTGTCTGAACAAGAATACTTTACTGGAAATAGATCACAGCGGGAGGATGGATTAGTATGGCGGAAAAAAAAAAAAGAGACAGAGAAGCTCTTAGAGCGACATTCACTTCTTTCTGTTTCTTTGTTGACTCCAACATAGCAGAATCATTTTTCCTCTCTTCCCTTCCTTTCCAACTTACATAATTTGTTGACCTCTCTCCATTTACTGATGCCTCCTTGCCAATCTGACAACTTGACCCCCTGCCTAGAGAACCTTCAATCTTCACAAGTCATTTTTTCTTTCCGTCTCCACCTGATTCTTCTCTTAAACATGCACCCCCATTGTTGTTTTACAATTGCTAACTTATTCTTTGTCTCTCATCTTTTCATCATTTAGTTCATCTGTACATTCATTCAATGAAATCTTTCTAAAACTGACATCTAATAAGGTTACTGATCTACTCGAAAAAGGTATTTTTTCTCCCTGTTACATATACAATGATGAGTTTGCTTATCTTTAAAGAGTCAACAGTAGTTTGTTTCCTGTTTTTCCCTGACCCAACTAATCATATTTTTCCATATTGAACAGAACTGTTTCTTTAATGTATTCCCATAATAATTTTTAGTACATCAGTTCTAATATCTACTGTATTTTAACTATTTACTCCTGTATAGAAATATCTTTATGAAGAAGAATTTGAGCTTTTTCCAGCCAGTGCCGAGCGATACGTATCTCCCGGGACAGCTGGCACAAGACTGGGGGCAAGAGAAAGCCCTACCACAAGAAGCAGAAGTATGAGCTGGGACACCTGACCTGCCCCTGCCGCATACACACAGTACGTGTCAAAGGAGGCAACAAGAAGTCCCGGGCCCTGAGGCTGGATGTGGGGAACTTCTCCTGGGGCTTTAAGTGTTGTACCACGAAAACAA
>NW_006408688.1:3723352-3730700 GCF_000296735.1 Chrysochloris asiatica | reverse complement strand
AGTCATGCTATGCTATGCTGTGCTAGCTTGCCTGACAGCTTGCATCAAACATGTGTGTCTGTCTTCTTTGTGTCTAATCTATTTCTTTTGCCTACCAGATCTCCCACTCACGTTAAAACCCCACGCTTCGTCGAGGCACTCCTTTGTTGAGGTGGGACCCCAACAGAGGACCCCCGACACATCATCCATATTTGGTAAGTATGATGAAAGAATACAACCCTTGTTCACACTTTTCCTTATTTTAAAACATTTGGTGTTACCTTGTTCTTTTCATACAACTGCCTCTTGTTCTATGTACAGGTTCCTGATGAGGACAATAAAGTGTTCCAGAATACTCATTCTTCACAATGTTGTCCATAGCTTGCCATTATCTGCACAATCGAAAGCCTTTATTAAGTCAATCAAATACAGGTAAACATCTTTCTGGTATTCTCTGCTTTGACCCAACATCCATCTCATGTCAGAAATTATATCCCTTGTTTCGCATACTCTTCTGAATTGTGCTTGAACTTTTGGAAGTTCTCTACCAATGTATTGTTGTAGTCATTTTTTTGTATTAGCATTTGCGAAATTTTCCTTGTATGCAATATTAAAGATATTGCCAAATGATTTCTTCTTTCCATTGCACCACTTCTCCTTGGAATGGGCACAAATGTGGACCTCTTCCAGGCCACTGGCCAGGTAGTTGTCTTCCAAATTTCTTGGCATAGACAAATGAGTGCCTTCAGTTCTGGATTAGTTTATTGAAAGATTTCAATTTGCATTCCATTAATTCATAGTGCTTTGTTCTTTGCCATTGTCTGCAATGTAACTTCTTCCTTCAGTGTCATTGGCTCTTGGTCATATTCTACCTCTTGAAATGTTTGAATATTGATTATTTCTTTTTGGTACAGTGCCTGTGTGTATGTCTTCTATCTTTTTTTGATGCTTTCTGCATCATTCAATATTTTGGATATTTATTAAGTGACATTGAGTTGGTTCCCATACATAGCAACCCTATGCACAGAACAGAATGAAATATGGTCTAGTTTTGCGCCGATTTCACCATCATGGCTACTCCAACACCATAGTTCAAATGTATCAGTTCTTCTATTCACTGTCCAACTTTCACATTCACATGAGGTTATTGAAAATACCATGGCTTGGTTCAGGTTCACTTTAGTCCTAAAATTGACTTGTTTGCTCTTCAGCACTTTAAAGAAGCCTTGTGCAGCAGATTTGCCTAGTACAATACATTGTTTAATTTCTTGACTGCTGCTTCCATGAGCGTTGATGATTGATCTGAGCAAAGTGAAGTCTTTGACAATGTGTCTTTTCTCCATGACGTGATGTTATTTATTGATCCAGTGGTTAGGATTTTTGTCTTCTTTACATTGGATTGCAACCCATACTGAAGACTATAATATTTGATCTTCATCAGTATTTTAAGTCCCCTTGGCTTTCAGCAAGCAAGATAGTATCATATGCATATCACAGGTTGGGAATAGTATTCTTCCAATCCTGGGGCCATATAATCCAGCTTCTCTGATTAATTTCCTCAGCAACCCTGGTGCACATCTTTCCTTATTTTAGACCATTGAGTATTTCATTGTTCTTTAAAAACAACTTCTTCTTGGTTTATGTACAACTTCCTCATGAGCACAATTAAGTTCTGGAATACTCATTCTCTGCAATGTTATCCATAGCTTGTTAGGATCCACAAAATTGACAGCCTTTCCTCAGTCAATGAAGCACAGGTAAACATCTTTGTGGTATTCCCTGCTTTTAGCCAAGATCCATCTCATGTCAGAAATGATTCAACGTCCTGTTTTGAATCTGACTTGAATCTTTGCAAGTTCTCTGTCAATGTATGGTTGCAGCCATTTTTGAATTACCTTTTGTGAAATTTTGTTTGCATAGTAAATCATATGATTGTCAGATTAAAAATGGTCAATACCAGTCCATTTCAGCTCATTAATGCCTAGAATATCAATATTTATGAGTTCTATTTCTTTTTTTACCATTTCCAATATTCCCAGATTCATGCTTTGTAGTCCATGTTCCAATTATTAATGGATAGTTACAGCTTTTCTCTTCATTTTGAGTTGTGCTCCAACAGAATTAATGGAGATGAAATGGACTAGCATTGGCCATTTTGAATCTAAAAATCACATGTTTTACTATGCCAGAAATGACAAATTGAGGAGGAATGGCATCCCATTCATCATCAAAAAGAACATATCAAGATTTGTCTTGAAATACAATGCTGTCTGTGATAGGATAATATTCATACACCTACAAGGAAAACTAGTTAATACCACTATTATCCAAATTTACATAACAGCCACTTAAAATTAAGGTTCTAAAGGCTTTAATCTATTCATGTTATCACTGTTATCTCTACTTTGAGGAGGCAGCATTTCCTCAGTTGTATTTTGAGGGCTTTCTAACATGAGGGGCTCATCTTACAGCACTGTATCTGACAATATTCGGGTACTCTTTATCATGTTTCAATATTCAATATTCTTGTGCTGACAGTGTTCCACTGTTATTCATAAGGTTTTCAGTGACTAAATATTTGGAAATAGTCTGTCTCTCCTTTTCCCTATCATTGTTTCATCTGGAAGGTCAGCTGAAACCTGTCCACTGTTGGTAACCCTGCTGGTATTTAACATACCAGTGGCTTAATTTCCAGATATACTAGCATTCTAATATTATTACATTCTAATATCAATCTTCCTACAAATAAAAAGGAAGTTAAAAAAAAGGAAATGAAGAAAGAATGATAGGAATAGAGGACAAAAAAGGGAAACATTTGAGGAGGAAATGACAAAGGCAAGGGAAAGGAAGGGAGAAAAGAAAGGAGAGAGAGAGAGAGAATAAATGCACACTAGCTATGATCCTTTTGTCAGTATCTATCAGAAATACAAACTAAAACAACTGAGGAAATTAAAAAATCAAAGCACAATATTAAAGGATTCTGTGAGCAAAATATTGAACGATACAGGTAGCATCAAAAGAAGATGGAAGGAATGCACAGTCACTCTACCAAAAATAATTCTCCAGTGTTCATCCTTTTCAGGGAGAAAAGCATGATAAAGAATTGATGGTACTGTAGAAAGAATTTTAAATTGTGTTGAAGGCACTGGAAAATCACAATGCTCAAATAATTGTTGTAATATTAATCGAAATGTTTTAGCAAATGGATACACACTAGATGTACTGAGTCATGTATGCCAAAAAAAATTGGAAGAGAGTTACCTGGACAACCAACTAGAAGAGATGCATATATATGTCTATTATAAATAAAGCAATTTAACAGAATTAGAAATTATCCACCAGTATCATTAGCTTCACACTCAAGTAAAATCTGTTAAAGATAATTAAAAAATGGTTGCAGCAGATGTCAGTTCTTGACAGGAAACTGCCAGAAATTCAAGACTTATTTAGAAGAGGACATGGTATAATGAATGTCATTGCTGAAGTCAGACAGATCTTAGTGGAAAGAAGAGAATACCATAAAGATGTTCCTTGTTGTGGTGGTTCTTAGGTGCTATTGATTCAGTTCCAACTTATAGTAACCTTATGTACAACATAATGAAATACATCTTGATCGATGCCGTCCTCAAAATTGTTGCCATGTTTGAACCAGTTATTGCAGCCACTTTATAAATTCACCTCATTGAGGATCTTTCTCTTTTTTGCTGTCCCTCTATTGTACAAAATATGATGTTCTTCTCCAGGGGCTGGCACTGCCAAAAGACTTATTAAAAATATATGTGAGAGTTGCTTGCTGAATGTGAAGAAGACTTGCAGCATTTACTGATAAAGATTAAAGACTACAGCCTTCAGTAAGGATTGTATCTCAACATAAACAAAAATCCTTACAACTGAACCAATAAGGAACATCATGATAATCAGAGAACATCTTGAAGCTGTCAAGGATTTCATTTTACTTAGATTCATAATCAACCCTCATATAAATAATAATTAAGACATTAGATGATGTATTGCATTGGACAAGTTATTGTTATATGCTGTTGAACAGATTCCAACTCATCATGACCCTGTATAGAATTTAGAAGCCTGTGAATCTTTATGAGGCAGAACACCTTATCTTTCCGCAGCAGAACATCTAGTGGGGTTTGAAAAGCTGACCCTGTAGTTAGCAATCAAGTGCTTGCAAATCTACTGCAAAAGATGTCATTAGAGTGTTAAAGAGAAAGATGTCACTTCAAGGAACACATAAGGTGCACCTGACCTAAATCCTAATGCATTTAATCACTTCATATGCATACAAAGGACTCCTGGTGTGGCTCTATAGGACTAGCACTGGACTCTGAATCACATGGTCCACAGTTCAAGCTTATCAGCTGTTCCTTGGAAACCCTATACTGGGTTGCTATGAGATGGAATTGACTTGGTGACACAAAAAACAACAACATGCTTACAAAAGCTCAACAATTAATACGAAAGACAATAGAAGAATTGATGTATTTTAATGATGATGTTAGCAAAAGATATTGAATGTGCCAATGTACTACAAGGAGAATGAACAAATCTGTCTTGGAGGAAGTTCACCTGGGGTGCTGATTGAGGGAGAGTATTGAGGCTTTATCTCACTTATTTTGGACATACCATGGTGTGACCAGACCCTAGAGAAGAACATCATGCTTGGAAGTAGAAGTTCAGCAAAAAAAATAGGAAGACACTCAGTGGGATGCATTGACATAGAAGATTCAACAATGGGCTTTTGCACAATAACAATTGTGAGGACGGCACAAGACTGAGCAGTACTTCATTCTGATGTGCTATGAGTCTGAACCAATTTCATGACACCAATAAACAACAATATCCATATTAAAAATGCACTTATTCAATCTAGGAGCTTCACATATGTGATCTTATGCTTCAGAGTTGCCTGCATTTATGACATCATGATAGAAAGGATGTGTGTGCATGGACTACATTGTAGTATATCTTGTAGTAATAGTGACATCATAAAATTAACTTAAGCATTTATTTATGGACGTTGTTATTGCTGTTAAATGCATCAGTCTGACTCATACTTACCCTGAATAGGGTTTAAAAAGAGCAGCTGATGGGTTTGAACCACCAACTTGTGATTAGCAGTCTAGTGCTGATCCTAGGACTCCCTTTATGGAAGAGGGATTGTTAAAATTGATTATGGTTTTGTTCTTAGAGTGCAATAAAATTCAGTTGTAAGGAAAATCATGAAAGATGTCCGTGTATTAAAATTAGAAAAAAATGTTTAGGACACATAATCTATATTATGTGCAATAATTACATTGAAGAAAAAGAAAATAGCAAGGTATTTAATGCTCTTCTATCTAATTTAGAAATGTGTAACATTAGAATATATGTCATGTTGTGGTGCTGTAGCATAAGCACTGGACAGCAAACTGCAAAGTTGGCATTTGAAACCCACCAATTGCTCCTTGGAAACTCTATTTATGAGTTATTTATAACTCTATTTATGAGTTAAATATAAGGTATTTATGAGTTGGAACTGACTCAACAACACTTAACAATATATATTTTAAAAGGATACAAAACAATCGTACACAATTTCATGTAAGAAAACCAAGAAACCAAACCAAGCAATCTCTTGTTGAGTCAAGTTGTGGCTGATAGCGACCCTTTATAGAGTTTCCAGGGCTGTAAATCTTTATGGGAGCAAAAAACCCTCAGCTTTCTCACACAGAGTGGATAATCAGTCTGAATCCCCAACCTTGCCGTAAGAAGCTCAGCCATTATCCTACAGTGCCACCAGTGTTCCTTACTTGTAAGAAAAGGAAGTAATAAATAAATGTCAATGCCATGATTTATGCTAAATTGAAACTGTATGCATGCAGATTATTTATAACCTTGAATGAAATAAAAACTCAATGTATTTTGGATTCCTAGGATTGAATGCTATTTTTTTTTTTTTTTTAATTGAAACAACATAAATTTTTTAAAAAATTTGGTTTAGGTTACAAAATTAAATATAGAGTTTTAATAACTTTTTTGGGAAATCTGCAATGTCTAATTGTATTTTTTCTAAAATATTGAGATGGAAGCTGGATTATGTCTTTTTATGTTTAATTTATCTAAACAACGACATTGATCTCTACAAGAAACTTTTGATACTTGGTTGTGAGGAAAATATCATATACCAAGTAAAATTTAAAGACAATTTAAATTATAACCACATATCTAATTATCAGATAATTTGACATCACTTTTAATACACTTACACACTTCATATTTACAACAGTAACATCATCCAAATCTGCAGATACAATTTGTGTTTGTTTCTTCACTTTGGCTGCACTCCAGTGCTTCCCATATTCAGCAGAGAGCCAACCCACTGAAGGGGAAGCCACAACCCTCATCCAGCTGCTAATAGGCACTCCCCCTCCCCCAGCCCAAGTGCTGGCTTTACTTTGAGAAATTGGAATAGTGCCTATGGACTGTTGGGAAATTTTAATGAAGAGTTAGCAAGTGAACAGATTGTTCTTTAGAATTGGCCAGATTTCATTTTCTATATTCAAAAACAGATTCTAAGATGTGTTTTCTTCCTTTTACTCTTTAAAGCTTTGTTCTCTCAACTAAAAATGACCTAGAACCTAGGAAAGGTTTCTTTATGTCTCCTTTTATGCTAGTCCAAGACATGTAGCCCTTCAGCACAATGCCAACTGGGCCAGCATCACCTACCCACATGGTGTCAGGACAAAGTTCTCTAGACAATTTCTAGGTTTAACTTGGTGGGACTCTCTCTTTATATATAAAGTAGGGATACTCAGAGCTATTATTCTTCTGTCTCAGCAAAGGACTGGAATGCCAGTATCTTGGCAACAATAGTTGGTTTTAATATTAACCTGTTTTTGTTTGCTTCTTTTTAATTGCCTAGGTGTTCAGATAAAGCAGAGCAAACACTCAGTTAGTTTCACATGAGTAGCATTGTGAAATGGAGTCAGCACTGCATGGGGAGTCAGAAGATCTGGACTTTCTTTGCCTTCTGTCTCTTCCTGGTTGGACCATCATCATCTCACTCTTCAGTAGTGTACCTTATAAAAGTGGAATGGTAATCATATTTAACTGCAATAATAAATATATGTTTCAGACAAGGATCCCTGGTGGTGCTATGGGTTAGGAGTTACCAGATGTTCTATGGGAGAAAGATGAGCCTGTCTGCTTCCATAAAGATTAACAATCTCAGAAACCTTATGTTTTCTGAGTAGGAATTGATTTGATGGCAGTGGGAAGTTTTAGGCATGTTGTTGTTTGATGCTGTTGAGTCAACTAAACATTGACCTGTGCCATCGTAGCAATGATTTATATGTTTGAGCACACTGTTACACCC
>NW_006408688.1:3721981-3723252 GCF_000296735.1 Chrysochloris asiatica | reverse complement strand
CCAATGTATCAATTCTTCTACACTCTTCTTTATTCATTGTCCAACTTTCACATTCATATAAGGTTATGGAAAATACCATGGCTTAGGTTATGCTTACCTAAGTCCTCAAACTTACATCTTTTTTCTTGAACACTTGAAAGAGGTCTTGTTAGAAGAGTTGACTAATGTAATAATGCTTCCTTTGATTTTTTTGACTGCTGCTAACAAGAGTGTTGATGGTTGATCCAAATAAAATTAAGTCTTGGACAACTGCAAACTTTTCTACATTTTATGGATATTATTTATTGGTACAATGGTGAGGATTTTTGTTTTATATTGAGAAGCAGCTCATACAGAAGTCTGTGGTCTTTGATTTTCATCTATTTCATCTCTTCCCTTTCAACAAGCAAAATTATATCATCTGCATTTTGCAGGCTGTTAAGAAGTCGTCCTCAATCCTGATGCCAGGTTCTTCTTCATCTAATGCAACTTTTTGGAATGTTTGCTCAGTATATAGATTGAATAAGTATGGTGAAAGAATACAACCTTGGCACACACTTTTCCTAATTTTAAACCATTCAATGTTTCCTTGTTTTGTTTGAACAACTGACTGTGTACAGGTTCCTCATTAGCACAATTACATGTTCCAGAATACTCATGTTCCACAGTGTTGTCCATAGCTTGTCATGATCCACACAATCAAGTCTTTGCACAGTCACCAAAACACAGATGACATCTTCCTTGTATTCTCTGCTTCCAGCCAAGATCCAACTCATGTCAGAAGTGCTATCTCTGGTTCCACGTCCTAGTCTGAATCTAGCTTGAATCTCTGGCAGTTCTCTGATAATGTACATTTGCATCTGTTTTTGAATTATCTTTAGCAAAATTTTGTTTGCATGTGAGATGATTGATATTGTCCAATGATTTCCACCTTCCATTGGATCACCTCCCTTTGAAATGGGTATAAATATGGATCTCTTCCAATCAGTTGGCCAGGTAACTGTCTTCCAAATTTCTGGGCATAGATGAGTGAGTGCCTCCAGAGCAGTATCAATTTATTGAAAGATTTCCATTTATATTCTATCAATTCCCAGAGCTTTGGTCTTTGTCAATGCCTTCAATGTGCCTTGTACTTCTTCCTTCAGAATTATTGGTTCTTGAACATATGCTACATCTTGAAATTGTTCAACATTCACCTTTTTTTTTTTTTTTTTTTTACAGTGACTGTGTATTCCTTCTTTCTTTTGATGCATTCTGCATCATTCAATATTTTATCCACATAATCCTTCAAT
>NW_006408688.1:3714572-3721881 GCF_000296735.1 Chrysochloris asiatica | reverse complement strand
AGTAATAAATAAATGTCAATGCCATGATTTATGCTAAATTGAAACTGTATGCATGCAGATTATTTATAACCTTGAATGAAATAAAAACTCAATGTATTTTGGATTCCTAGGATTGAATGCTATTTTTTTTTTTTTTTTAATTGAAACAACATAAATTTTTTAAAAAATTTGGTTTAGGTTACAAAATTAAATATAGAGTTTTAATAACTTTTTTGGGAAATCTGCAATGTCTAATTGTATTTTTTCTAAAATATTGAGATGGAAGCTGGATTATGTCTTTTTATGTTTAATTTATCTAAACAACGACATTGATCTCTACAAGAAACTTTTGATACTTGGTTGTGAGGAAAATATCATATACCAAGTAAAATTTAAAGACAATTTAAATTATAACCACATATCTAATTATCAGATAATTTGACATCACTTTTAATACACTTACACACTTCATATTTACAACAGTAACATCATCCAAATCTGCAGATACAATTTGTGTTTGTTTCTTCACTTTGGCTGCACTCCAGTGCTTCCCATATTCAGCAGAGAGCCAACCCACTGAAGGGGAAGCCACAACCCTCATCCAGCTGCTAATAGGCACTCCCCCTCCCCCAGCCCAAGTGCTGGCTTTACTTTGAGAAATTGGAATAGTGCCTATGGACTGTTGGGAAATTTTAATGAAGAGTTAGCAAGTGAACAGATTGTTCTTTAGAATTGGCCAGATTTCATTTTCTATATTCAAAAACAGATTCTAAGATGTGTTTTCTTCCTTTTACTCTTTAAAGCTTTGTTCTCTCAACTAAAAATGACCTAGAACCTAGGAAAGGTTTCTTTATGTCTCCTTTTATGCTAGTCCAAGACATGTAGCCCTTCAGCACAATGCCAACTGGGCCAGCATCACCTACCCACATGGTGTCAGGACAAAGTTCTCTAGACAATTTCTAGGTTTAACTTGGTGGGACTCTCTCTTTATATATAAAGTAGGGATACTCAGAGCTATTATTCTTCTGTCTCAGCAAAGGACTGGAATGCCAGTATCTTGGCAACAATAGTTGGTTTTAATATTAACCTGTTTTTGTTTGCTTCTTTTTAATTGCCTAGGTGTTCAGATAAAGCAGAGCAAACACTCAGTTAGTTTCACATGAGTAGCATTGTGAAATGGAGTCAGCACTGCATGGGGAGTCAGAAGATCTGGACTTTCTTTGCCTTCTGTCTCTTCCTGGTTGGACCATCATCATCTCACTCTTCAGTAGTGTACCTTATAAAAGTGGAATGGTAATCATATTTAACTGCAATAATAAATATATGTTTCAGACAAGGATCCCTGGTGGTGCTATGGGTTAGGAGTTACCAGATGTTCTATGGGAGAAAGATGAGCCTGTCTGCTTCCATAAAGATTAACAATCTCAGAAACCTTATGTTTTCTGAGTAGGAATTGATTTGATGGCAGTGGGAAGTTTTAGGCATGTTGTTGTTTGATGCTGTTGAGTCAACTAAACATTGACCTGTGCCATCGTAGCAATGATTTATATGTTTGAGCACACTGTTACACCCGCTATGTCAGTCCATTTTGTTGATTGTCTTTCTCTTTTTCATTGATCCTCCACTTTACTTGGCATGATCTCCTTCTCTAGAAACTAGTGCATACTACTGACATGTCTGAAACAAATGAGACAGAGTTTCACCATTCTCTCTTCTAAGGAGCACTCTGGTTGTACTTCTTCCAAGTTAGATTTCTTCATTCTTCTGGCAGTCCATGGTATATTCAAAATTCTTCACCAACATTATAATTCAAATCCTTCAATTCTATTTTGGGCTTCTTTATTCATTGTTCAGCTTTTGCATGAATGTAAGGCATTGAAAATACTGTAGTGGAGATAGACAGGTTGACTAGAATTTGTTTTTATTAAACAGGAATACCTCATAGATATTGTGGGGTCAGTCCTAGACTACCTCAATAAAGTGTCTATTGCAATAAAGCAAGCTGCATGAATTTCTGGATTTCCCAGTGCATATAAAGTTATGTTTCCACTGTATTCTAGTCTACAAGGAGTCTGTTGTAGCACTGTGGGTTAATGTGCTAGACTGCAAAGTCAGTTTGAACTGCAAGGTCAGTGCTTCAAGCTCACCAGCCACTCCTTGGAAACCTTATACAGGGTTGCTATGGGTTGGAACCGACTCATCGTCACTTAACAACAACGTATTCTATAAAATATGCAAAAATTCTATAAAATATGACAAAGTTTGAAATATTGTGGAAATTACCAAATTGTAACAAAGAGTTCTAAATTGAGCATTTGTTGTTAAGTGCCATCAAGTTGGTCCCAACTCATAGTGACCCTGTGGTCACTGATCTTTAGGTCCACACTTTAGCCCAAAGCACCACACTAGGATGACACCAACAGACTTTCTCCATGCAGGGTTACTTACCACAAAACTTGTAAAAAAAGAAAGAAAATATCTGTGAAGTGCAATAAAGTAAAGTACAATAAAAGAAGGTGTGTCTACAACTGCTGTAAGGTCTAGTCCAACTCATGAAGATCAGTATATGCACAACAGAATTGCTTTATAGGATTTTTAAGGCTGTGAACTTTTGGAAGCAGATTCAAACAGCCAACCTTTCCGCTATTTGCTACATATTTAATCATTTGCACTCAAAGAGGCCCTATGTTCATAACAAGTATAGCAAAACATTTCCACATAAAATATCAACCAACCAAGATTGTCATAAGAATGTTTTTATCACACATGATAATGAGGAAAATCAAGAATGTTCCTACTCTTTTAGAGATTATTGAAGGAATGGAGAGCTATGTACTAGGCATTGTAATTATTTTTACTAGAATTCCATCTGCCCTGTTAATCTCTTTATATTGGAGTTTTCTCATCTATAGAACACTTCATTGTTCTCCCTAGAGAACCAGAAACAATGTGAGTGTTTAGTGAGAGCTTCCTGTTTCCTCAGAATAGACATCAAGAACTTTAGCAAAGGACAGAGAGAGAAAGGGGAGTCCTGATGTGGCACTGTGGACTAATGCATCAAACTGCAAAAGTCATTTGAACTGCAAGGTCAGTGGTTCAAGCTCACCAGCTGTTCATTGGAGACCCTATACAGGATTACTATGGGTTGGAATCAACTTAATGGCACTTAACAACAACAACAACAATAACTTACTTACCAAGTCTAGAGAACTTTCAGATGTCAGGTCAGACTTCCCACAAGGCTTACTGAAGAAAATCAAGGAGAAAACCGATATACAAATCCACTCACCACTTTAAAAAGAGGAGTGGGGCATACATTGCATAGGTTGATTTACTTATGCCTCCTTTTCTCCCCAGTTTTTCATTTTTTGGGAGAAGCCATCTACTTTAGGTTGCTTTCTCTATATAAAGAAAACATGTGAAGACTTTTATGATGCTAGCCCATACACACACACATCCTGCATCTAAAGCATCTTACTGATATTCTTAGAGTCCCCAAACCTTCCTCAGCATTCTAATCTTACAACCAGTGTTCAGTCTCTGTGGCAAGCCTTTAAGTTAGAAAAGCCAGGAAATACCGTGTGTCCCTGATCGTTTGTCTATGTCATTCATACAGTTTCCCTTCCTTCTACAGCTTTCAGGTCCTCTATTGCTATACAGACTCCTGGTAAGTCGCTATGAGATCAGCACTGGACTGGGAACTACAAGGACAGCAGTTCAAACACACCGGTTACTCTGGAAACCTATATGGGTTTCTATGTGTCAGAACTGACTCAATGACATTTTAAAAACAACATTTGCTATAGAGATGTCGTAGTGTGGTGCTGGACCTCAAGGTTGGTTTGAACCACAAAGTTGGCTGTTCAAACTCACCAGCTGCTCCTTAGAAACTCTATACAGAGTCTCTATGAGTCAGAACTGACATGAAGACACTTAACAACTATAACTGTTATAGAATTGTCGGTTTAAAGACAAGTGAATATAACTGGTCTAAATGATGGATACTCATTCTCCAAAAACCAATCTTTTTTCCTCTTATTTTGTATAACTGCCCCTTTTGTATTTAGTATAGTAACTTCCATTATGGTAGACAGAATTATAAATAGGTAATTTAGTACTCATATTGAAAGTTTAAAAATGCTTGTACTTTTATTGAAGATTCTAAACATTTTTATTTCATTAATTATATTTTCCAATTTCAAGATTTCCGTCTTTAATGTCTCTGTACATAAAAGTTACTGCCTTTTAAAGAATAATTATACCTTTATCAGCAGTGATGCCTGAAATGGAGCCAGAGATGATGACGTGGAGCGATGGAGCAGCTGGAGACTTTGGATCCAGAGAGGGAGAACGACTGTGTGCTGAAGACCTGGGGGGCATGGGGGAAGTTTTGCATGGAGAGGATTGTAACCATGGCAATGAGACGATATACGATAGAATGAATGTAAAACTAATGTTCTCCCATGTAAACTATCACATAATTCACAATAAAACATTAAAAAAAAGAATAATTATACCTTTATCTATGAGACTTTAAACTTATTATGCAATATTACAAATATCTCTATTTCCTTAGGTTTAAAGTTTCCTGCTTATTAAATCTCTTAATATAGTGAAATTTCTCTGTCATATACCCTTCAAAGGGGAAGTGGTTATTCATCTTCTTCAACCACAATGTTTCATAATATAAGAAGCAGATATTATGTTATTTGGTTGTTTCCAAGGGTTTATTCTCTCCAGATGGAGCTTCTTAACATTACGGATACATATGACATAGACCCAAATCCTGCTCATTTGTGAGTACATTTAGTGTGGCTCTCTGAACATTCCAAGTGGCACATTTATGGCTTCCACCAAATTGACAAGAACGAGTAATTCAGCAAAGACAAGTTATGAACTCAGGTGTCCTGGGATCATACAGGGAATAAATTCATCCCAGATCACAATCCCAACCCATTGCTGTCAAGTTAATTCCAACTCCTAGAGCTCCTGTAGGACAGAGTAGAAATGTCCATCGTGTTTCCAAAGCAATACATCTTTAAGGAAGCAGATGGCCATATCGTTCTCCTGTGGAACTGATGGTGGGTTCAAATCAACATTTTTTCTATTTAAGTTTTTATTGTGAATTGAGTGAAAGTTTACAGGGCAGATCATCAGTTTTACATTCAACAAATCATATACTTTGTTTCATTATAATGATTATAATCCTCTCCATGTATCATCAGTTAACATTATTTCTCTCTATTCATTTTAGCTCTTTTTTTTTTTTTAACACTCGGGCATATGTAGTAATTTACACCACCAAAGGGAATATTCTGCAAGTTTTCCTCATGGCTGCCATCTCTCAGTCCCTCTCTTTCCATGAATCTCGAATCCTCAGCTGCTGCTTCTCTCCATGTCCCCATCTCTGCCCCCATCTCTGGTGTTGCTGCTTCTCTGTATAACATCCCACATTCTTCTAATGCTCTTCTCCCTTGATGGTCCTGGGGTCCTCTGTTTCTGGACTGTAAAATTAACTACTCTCCCATTTTTGTTACAAAACTTCTACCTTTACAATGTGACAGTTGCACTTAGTAATGATAACAATTACTCACTATTAAATCATAAGAATCTAATCCCCATCTTTTTTTTTTATCAGACCCATCTAGACAAGATGAAAACTATTCAGTGGGGACTCTATCTTCCCCCACACACTCACCAACATTTTTGATAGCAGACAAGTGTTTTTACCACTGTGTGTCCAGGATTTCTCAGGTCCCTCCTAACCTTCCACATAGGATTAAAAAAAAAACAAAAAACCTTCTGTCCATTCTAGATACACAATGAGCTAAATTTTTTTACCCTTGTATCTTTTGAGATTTTTATTTTTATTTTAGGACCTTACATCCAATCTCTCTCTCTCTCAATGTTATAGTTAATTTTTGTATATAATATGTACAAATTAGAGTAGCAGAAATAAAGATTTGCTATTTTGGCCACCTGGACCCACAACCTCATCTGTTTTAGTGAGATAAGGTCATATCAGGGTCTCTTGTTGTTAAGTGCCATTGAGTTGGTTCCGACCCATAGTGACCCTGTACAGGGTTTCCAAGGGTGTAAATCTTTACGGGAGTAGAAAGCCTCATCTTTCTCTGGTGGAGCCTCTGGTAGTTTCGAACTGCTGACCTTAAGGTTCGCAGCCTGATTCGTAACCATTACGCTACCAGAGCTCCTTTATCAGGTTCTCTTAGCAAGCAATAATATCAATATACAAGCATTATTGTCCTGGTGTGACTCTGTAGAGTAAAATTGTCAGTCAGCCATTGAAACCCAGCTCCTTGGAAGCCCTATATCAGGTTGTTGTGAGGTGGAACATACTTTATAGCACTTAAAAGTAATAACATTGTTCTGGACTATATAGAACTTTCACATACAATTTCCAGTTATAAAATATTTCATGATGTATTATTTTTATTGAAAAATATTATGGTTTGAAAGGTTTTTAAATCTGTACCAGTATAAAGAAATCAGTCTAATTTTCTACTGGTTTTAACATTAAAATCTGAAGACTAAGAAACTGAGGAAACATGAAAATATGTGAATACTAAAGAAGAATACAAAATTAGACATATTTTAATAGTTAAAGTTTGTGTCAACTTAACTGGGCCAAGGTTCTCAGTGGTTTGGCATTTAAAAACAGGAATTCCTCATGATGAAATCTGCTTTGAACAGCCAATCAATTGCAAGGAAGATTCCTTCCGGGAATGGCCTACCTCCAATAGATCAGACACTCAGACAATTTTTCTTGCTCTGTTTGCTCTGGATCTTGCATCTGACTTGTCCTCTAAGTTCTTTGGACTTGAGCCAGTGGCCTCTATTACCTGCTGATTCTGGGAATTGTCTACAATCTACCTTCTTACCTGCCAGACCGCCTGCCTGCCTGCCTGCCTTCTCACCTGCCAAACGTGGTTCATCAGGCCTACAGTTATGTGAGTCAGAAGCTTCTAAACCTGGTATTTTAAGCAAGGACATGAAACTTGCCCACATCTACAACTATGCGAGCCATTTCATTTATATGTTGCTGTTGTTAAGTGCTGTTGAGTAGGTTCTGACCCATAATGGCCCTGTATAAGGTTTCTAAAGAGCGATTGGTGAACTTGAAATGCCAACCTTGCAGTTCAAACCTACTTTTCAGTCCAGTTCATTAACTCATAGCACCACACCAAGACTAATGGCACTTAATAACTACAACATGTATAGAGTTTCCAAGAAGTGGCTGTTGTTGTTGTTGTTGTCAGGTGCCATCGAGTCGGAACCGACTCATAGCGACCCCATGCACAGCAGAACGAAA
>NW_006408688.1:3696706-3708847 GCF_000296735.1 Chrysochloris asiatica | reverse complement strand
TTTTTTTTTTTTTACAGTGACTGTGTATTCCTTCTTTCTTTTGATGCATTCTGCATCATTCAATATTTTATCCACATAATCCTTCAATATTTCAAGGATTTTTTTTTCTCCAGTTCTCTCAACTTGAGAAATTCTGAGCATATTCTTCACTTTTGGTTTTCTAACTCCAGGTTTTTGCACTTATTGTTCTATTATTTGACTTTGACTTCTAGAGCTACCTTTTGCATTTTTCTGTTCAGCTCTTTTACCTCATTGATTCTATTTGCTTTAGCATCTCTATGCTGGAGAACAAATTTCAGACTCTCTTTTGAGATACATCTTTGTCTTTCCGTCTTTCTTGTCTTAATGGCCTGTTCCTTTCTTCCTATATGATACGCTTGATGTTATCCTACAAGTCTTCAGGTCTTTGGTCATAGTGTCTAATGCATTAAATTTATTTTTCAGATGATCTCTAAATTCAGAAGGGATATGCTCAAGGACACATTTTTGTTCTTTTGTACTTGTTTTAATTTTCTTCAGCTTCTGCCTGAATTCACATAATTTATGGTATATTCTACAGTCTGCCCATGGTCTCATTTTTGGCTGATGATATGGAGTTTTTCTCCATTCCACAGATATAGTCAATTTGATTTCTACGTATTCCATCTGGTAAGGTTAATGACTATAGTCATTGTTTTTTTTTTTTTTTAATGTTGTTTTCAAAAAGTACTTGAAATGAACATGTCATTGGTCTTGCAGAATTCTAACATGTGATCTCCAGCATCATTAATTCCAAGCATAGTAAATAATGTGATTATCAGATCAAAACCCATCCGCATCAATTCACTAGTGCCTAGGATATTTATGTTTATGCATTTCATTTCATTTTTCACAATTTCCAATTTTCCTAGATTCATCCATCATACATTCCATGTTCTGATTACTAATGGGTATTTATGACTGTTTCTCCTCATTTTGAGTTGTGGCCCATCACCAAATGAAGGTTCTGGAAGCTTTACTCTTTCTCATCATCAAGATCAATTCTATTTGAGGAGGCAGATGTTCTTCAGTAATCTTTTGAATGCCTTCCAACCTGAGGGGCTCATTTTTCAACACTGTATCTAATAATATTGTGGTACTCTTCATCATGTTTCAATGTTTAATATCTTGGTGCCACTGCCTAAATATTTAGAAGTAGTCCATCTCTCCTCCTCCTAGTCTGTTTTAGTCTGGAAGTTCATCTGGAAGCCATCCACCATGGGTGATGTTGTTGGTATTTAAAATACCAGTTTCATAGATTCCAGAATCATAGCAACATGTAAGCTGAAACACTTTGACAAATTGACAGATCTATATGTCCACCACTCATTTGTCAGTTTGTTGTAGTGTGGTGACTTTATTGTTGAGTTCTGTGCTGCAGTATAATGCGCTGGACGGCAAAGTCAGTTTGAATCACAAGGTTGGCGGTTCAAACCCACAAGTTGCTCCTCAGAAACCCTACACAGGGTTGTTATGGGTCAGAACTAATTCGATTACATTATATATATAATGTGTGTATATGAATATATATACATTTTAGTGTTGGTTGTGTTCCATAGATGTTGGTTCTTACATATAGCCACCATGTATAGGATTTCAGAATCTATAAATTATTATGGGAGCAGAAAGGCTCATCTTTCTCAGGAGGAGCAGTTCATAGATTCTAACTTTTGGCCTTTTGGTTAGCAGCCTATCACACATTCTACTATGCTACAAGATACACACACACACATGTTGTTGTCGTTAAGTGCCGTTGAGTCAATTCCAACCCATAGTGACCCATATAGTGTTTCTGAGGAACAGCTGGTGAACTTGAACTGCTGACATTGCAGTTCAAATGGCTTTGCAGTCTGGCGCATTAACCCCACAGGGCCACACCAGGATGCCCACGCAGATATAATATGTGTGAAATTGTATTTGATAATATTACTTCATTGTCCATTTATTTATAAATTAGAAATTCTGAGTTAGATTAAGAAAGATCCTTATTCTAACCAAGAACTTCTAAATGTTTGGAAAAACCTTTTCCCTGAAGGCATATCACTGGAGACCGTGCAACTATAAAAGCACCCGAGACTTCTGTGTGGCAGAAGCTGCTGCCGGCTGGGCATTATTGGACAACTAGCACTGCAAAGTCAGAAAATCAAGAAGCTGCATACACTGTGGGAACCTGCCAAGATGGCCCATAAAATCAGGAAGCAGGCACTTTCCTTCTGCATTATTTCTCCAGAACCCTCTGTTAATGAAGCTGACCATTATGCTAGCTGGAAAAGAAAAAAAAAAGGAACAGATCCATTTAAACAGAGCAGGTAAAAATTATGAATTTGGAGTTGAGAGGTAATATATAGATAATTAGCAAGGTAACAAAAATACATAAGTGAAAATATAAGGTCTCAAAAAGATGATGTGCCACTTATCACATTAGTTGCTATGTATTACTCACAAGTAAATAAATAAATAACTACACTTTGATCATAGAAGATGGGACTAGGGGAAGCATCATGAAAGAAATGTGACATGAATAAGTGTTGAGGGTGGAATTCCAACAGGACATCATGATCAAAGGAACAGAAGAAAAAATGAAGGGAAAGGAATGGAATGCTCCAATCTGCTATAGATTGAAGTTCTCCAAATGCCACATGATAGATCTTATGTAATAGGCAATTGGGATAATAAAAGTGTTTTAACTAAAGGACTAAGAAGTTTAAAGTGTTTTCTAGGAGCATTAGTGGTGTGAAGCTGTAGCATAAGCACTTGACTGCAAGGTTGGTTTGAACCTCAATGTTGGTGGTTCAAACTCACCAGCTGCTCTTTGGAAACTCTGTATAAGGTTGCTTTGGGTTGGAACTGACTCTACTTAACAACAACAACAACAACGTCTACATAGTGAACAAGATAAAAGATAAAGCTGTTGCAGTACCCCTGAGTATTTTAGCCTTATATCTTACCATAAAGTAATTATTTTATTGCTAGCTAAATAAAAGGGGAGGACTAGGACATATGAGAATCTCATACACAAGCCTTTAAATTAGGATTCTTCGCTCTCTACTAGGAAGCCGAATCATCAGTATGAGGAAAAATAACCTAATAAAAAGGTCACATAGAATTACAAGAAAATAAAAGTAGGAGAAAACAATTCATTACTACTCTATAACCTTAGAAGTCAATTTTTAAATGCCCGTTTCTTAATTCAAAAACTATGAGCACAATATTTTTTATCTATTAGCTTTAAGTTAATTATAATGAAGCTTTAAACTAAAAAAACACTGAGACATAGACTGAACATAGAGTTGAAAAATATTCATTCAAGTCTACTGTATTTTCACTTAGTGTTCAGACCATAGAAGACTAATATAAAAAAGGAAGTGCACAGTTTATATAAACTGTTTAATGCATACATTATTTTTATAAACATTTGGTAATCTCTATTCTTTATTACCCATATAACTTTTAGAAATATAAGTAATAACCAGATGGATAAAATTGAAATAAATGTAGATGAATAAATTTATATGAATTAGAAAGAATTATATAAATACAACACACTTATATTTATTTAATTCACTTATGTTGGTGTATGCATATTCTAAATAACAAAAGCATAGATCTTAAAGAATCATTTTTCAATTTTTGTGTTATATAAGAATTCCTGTTTCAGCTATGGCATGTAAAGAGCTTGGAATTCACCATTCCTGTACTTTGAAAAAGATAAAACCAGACAAACTAAATATAACAACTTTTTTTGAGTTCATTAGAAAATTGATGACATAAAGCAAGCATTGTTGTTGTTAAATGCCATGGAATCAATTCTGATTCATAGTGACCCTGTGTAGGGTTTTCAAGGAGCAGCTGGAGGTTTGAACCACCGACCTTTCAGATTACAGTCCAAAGCATATTCTACAGCACCATACCAAACTACCACCTCAAAATCTCTACAGATAGACACTTTCAGAAAGGCACAGAGACAATATAGAATGAAGCCAAAACAGGATAGACTCTGAAAGAAAATCACCAACAATTATCATAACCCACATTTCTAAACTCAAAGAAGAGAAAGCAATTCTGGAAGTAGAGCAGGAAAACAAACAAACAAAAAATTGTATGTAATTCAAAAGCGATGAGAATAAACTCTGATTTCTCATTCTTAGTAGAAATGATAAAAACATTAATGCAATGGTATTTCATATATAAAACTCTGAAATAAAAAAATAATAATAAGTAAAACATTGCCAACCAAGAATTATAAGCCAGCAAATTAGTTCCACAAACACAGTGGTGAAATCAGAACATTTAAAGATAAATAGAAATTAAAGAGCTTTGCAAAAATCAGAGCAACAGTACAAGAAATATTAGAGGGAGTTCTTTGGACAGAGAACTAACAATGGCAGACAACCACCTGAGATTAAAATATATGACAATATCAACCCAAAGGGAAGAGATACGTAAAATCATCCACAATCAAACCAACCTACAAGACTGAAAATAGGGAACCGGAGATATGAATGGGTAAATAAAGATAATTACAAAGCAAAAAACGGAATCATGTAGTTACAATATTCCCAAATGGGGAGGGAGTCAAATGGATTTCAATTTAGAACAGATTATTTTAAATATGAGAAAATTTAACAAACTACAAGATAACTTCAAAGAAAAAATTATAATCCTTCTCAGAAAAATAAAGAGGAAAATCCTAAGGATTTAGTGGACTAAACCACAGCAGTGAGGAAAATGGCAAGAAAGCCCACAAACAAAATTAACTCAATCACAAAAATTTTTTGAGACTATTGTAAAAAGTAAAAAAAAAAAAAAAAAATGCATTTCATACTTAAAGAAATATTATTTTTATGAATACCTGGGTATATGTATGGGGAGAGGGAAGGTAAGTTATTAACTAGAGTGTGGTTGTTATTGTTAAGTGCTGTCAAGGTGGTTCCAACTCATAGCGACCCTGTATAGTGCTTGGCGTTTTTGAACTAAACCTTGTGGTTAGCAGTCAAGGGCTTATCCTACAGCACCAGAGGATATTCTAACCAGGACTCCAGAAGATAGACACAATTTAATTTGGGTGAAGAGAAGGGCAATATATAATTAGAAGGAGATAGTTAAAAAAATGATAGAGGCACAGGAGGACACTGGAAGGAATGCAAGAGTTAAAAGAAACAAAGGCAAAGATAGTTATGTATGTACACAAGTCAGTAATAATGGTAATATATGAGTAGTATCCACCACTTGTCTGCCATTGTGTTACACTGTGGTGGTTTGCATGTTGCAAAACGTGATGATAGATTGTATGACACTGGTATTTTAAATACCAGTAGTCTGGTAGCATAGTGGTTATGAATCGGGCTGCGAACAGCAAGGTCAGCAGTTTGAAACTACCAGCTGCTCCGCAGGAGAAAGATGAGGCTTTCTGCTCCCGTAAAGATTAACAGCCTCAGAAACCCTGTGCAGGGTCGCTATGAGTTGGAATTGACTCCACAGCACACCACAACAACAATAAGTGTTGCACATGGTGGACAGATTTCAGCAGAACTTCCAGACTTAGATAAATTAGGAAGCAGGAGAGACAGATTACTTCTAAATGTTTACTCACTGAAAATCTTATGAATACCAATTGTCAAATATAGTTCCAGAAAATGAAAATATTATGAATAGCACAGAATATTGTCAGATACAGTGCTGGAAGATGAGCCCTTCAGGTTGGAAGGCACTTAAAATACAATTGGAGAAGAACTATCTCCTCAAAGTAGAGTTGACCATGAAGACACGAAAGGAGTAAGCTTTCTGGACCTTCATTTGTTGACAGGGAGCTGCAACCATCTAATAATAATCATAATATGGAATGTATGAAGTATATGAACCCAGGAAAGTTGGGAGTTGTAAAAAAATTAAACATATTGCACAAGATCAATGTTCTAACTATTAGTGAACTGAAACGGAAAGTTATTAGGTATTTTGAATATGACAAACATGTGATTTGCTATTCAGGGAATGAGAAATTGAAGAGAAATAGCATAGCATTAACATCAAAATGAGTATTTCAACATCTGTCTTGAAATACAATGTTGTCTGTGATAGGATAATAGCCATAAACCTACAAGGAAGTACAGTTAATAATACTATTATACAAATATACTAACCACTAAAACCAGTGATAAGAAAATTGAAGTATTCTACCAGCTTCTTTGGTCTGAAATTAATTAAACATGCAAGTAAGATATAGTGATAAGTATGGGCAATTGGAATGTGTAGGCTGGAGACAAAGAGAAAGAGTCAGTGGCTGAAAAATGTGGCCTTGGTGATAGAATTGATGGTGGAGATCATATGATAGAGTTTTGCAAGACGCATGATATATTCTTTGAAATATCTTTTCTAAACAACATAAAAAGTGATTTTACACATGGACTTAACCAGATGGAATATATATGAAGAAAATTGACTACATCTGTGTGAAGAAGTAGTGAAAAAGTTCCATGTCATCAGCCAAAACAAGACCATTGATTACTCATATGTAAGGTCAGAATGAAACTGAAGAAAATTAAAACAAGTCCACAAGAGCCAAAATATGACCTTGAACAAATTTAGAGACCATGTGTAATGCATTAGACATTAATGGCTGAAGACCAGAAGAGTTGTAGGATGATATCAAGAGCATCAGGCAGAAAGAAAGCAAAAAGTCATTCAAAAGAAAAAGAAAGACCAAAATGGATATCAGAGGAGACTCTGAAATTTGATCCTTTAGCATAGTGATACTAAAGCAAATGAAAGAAATGACAAAGTAAAAGACCTGAACAGAAAATTCCAAAGGACAGCTCAAGAAGACAAAGTCCAGTATTATAATGAAATGTGCAAAGGTCTGGAATTAGGAAAGGAAGAAAACTCTCAGCATTTCATAAGCTGAACAAACTGAAGAAAAAAATTCAAGTCTTGAATAGGCAAAATACTGAATGATGCAGAGAGCATCAAAAGAAGATAGAAGGAACAAAGTCACAATACCAAAAATAAATGATCTGTTCAAACATTTCAAGTGGTAGCATATAATCAAGAACAAATTGTATTGAAGGAAGAAGTCCAAGCTGCACTGAAGACATTGGCAAATAACAAGGTCTTAGAAATTGACAGAATACAAATTGAAATGTTTCAATAAACTGATGCCGCACTGGAGGCCCTCATTCACTTATGCCAAGAAATTTGAAAGACAGCTACCTGGACAAACAATGGGAAGAGATCCATATTTGTCCTGCAACCAAAAAGAGGTGATTCAATGCAATGTAGAAATCATCGAACATTGTCACTAATATCATAGGCAAGTGAACTTTGTTGAAGACAATGAAAAAAACAACAACCCGGCTGCAACAGTGTGTCAATATGTAATTGCCAGAAACCCAAGCAAGATTCAGAAAAAGAAATGGAACAAGGGATGTCATTTCTGTTATCAGATGGATCTTGGTTAATAACAGAGAATGTCATAAAAATGTTTGCCTGTGCTTTATTGACTATGCCAACATTTTCATCTATGTGGATCATTACAAGCTATGAATAAATATTGCAAAGAGTTGGTATTCCAGAACACTTAATTGTGCCCATGAGGGACCTAGATATAGACCAAGAAGTAGTCGTTTGAACGGAACAAGAGTAAACTGAATGGTTTAAAATCAGGAAAGGTGTGCACCAGGTCTGTATTCTGTATTCTTTCACCATATATATTTAATCTGTATGCTGAGCAAATAATTCGAGAAACTCGATTATATTAAGAAGAAAATGGCTGTAACAACCTGTGATATGCAGATGATACAACCTTGCTTGCTAAAAGTGAAGACTTAAAATATTACTGATGAAGATCAAAGACCACAGTCTTCAGGATGGGTTGCGTCAATAAAAAGAAAATAAAATTTACACCACAGAGCCAATACATAACATCCTGCTTTTATCTACATTCAATACTTATTGAAGAGCAGTCAAGAAATCCAGTGACATATTGCAATGTATGAGAGACGAAGTCTTGCCATCATCACTTTTAAGGAACATTCTGCCTGTACTTCTTCCAAGACAGATTTGTTTGCTCTTCTTGAAATCTGTGGTACCTTCAATATTTTTTGCCAGCACCATAATTAAAATGCATCAATTCTGTAAAGCTTTTCGTTAATCACTATTCAACTTTTACATACAAATGAATAGACTGAAAATACTATAACTTGGGTCAGGGAACCTTAGTACTCAAAGTGACATCTTTGCTCTTTTACACTTTAAAGTTGTCTTTTGCATATAATTTGTCAAATGTAATAGTCTTTGATTTTTTGATAGCTGATTCCATGAGTGTTTATAGTGTATCCAAGTAAAATGAAGTCTTTGATAACTCCAATCTTTTCTCCATTTGTCATAATGTTATTTATTGGTCAAGTTGTGAGAATTTTTGTTCTCTTTACAATGAGGTACAACCTCTACTGAAGGCTGTGGTCTTTGACCTTCTTCAGTAAGTATTTTAATTCCTCTTTGCTATCAGCATGCAAGGTTGTATCATAAATTGTTAATGAGTCTTCTTCAAATTCTGATAATAGGTTTTTCTCATATAATCCAGTGTCTTGCATTATTTGCTCAGCATACAGTTTGAGTAAGTATGGTGCAAGGATACGATTCTGGCACATACCTTTCCTAGTTTTAAACCATTCAGTTTTAACTCGTTCTGTTCAAAATACTGCCTTGTGGTCTGTGTATAAGTTCCTCTTGAGCACAAGTGTTCTGGAATACCCATTCTTCGCAATATTATCCCTAGCTTGTCATTATCCACACAGTTGGATACCACTGCATAGTGAATAAAGTACTGTAGGTTAATGCGCTGGACTGAAAATCAGTTTGAACCACAAGGTCAGCAGTTCAAACTCACCATCATCTCCTCAGAAACCCTATACAGGGTTGCTATGGGTTAGAACTAACTCAACAGCATTTAACAACAACAGCAGACATCAACAAAGCAATGCATGGTTGGGTCAATGATAGAATTCTAGCCTACCACCAGGAATCCCTGGGATCCCTGGTATGACACTGTAGGATCAGCAATGAACTAGTTAGTGCAAGATTGGTAGTTGAAATCCACCAATCACTATTGGAAATCATATATAAGGTTGCTAAGAGTCAGAACCAACTTGATGACACACAACAACAATAAACATCTGTCTGGTATTTTCTGCTTTCTGATATCATCAATGATGTCCTAGTTACACATCCTCTTCTAAATCCACCTTGAATTTCTGGTAGTTCTCTTTGGATGTACTGCTCCCTCCATTTTTAAATTTATTTCAGCAAAACTTTACTTGTATGTGATATTAATGGTAATGTTTGATGATAGCTTCATTTCATTTGGTCAACTATCTTTAGAATAGTAACACATATGGAAGCTTTTCAATTGGTTGGCAGGGTATCTATCATCCACGTTTCTTGTCATAGACAAGTGAAGGCCTCTAGCGCTGCATCAGTTTGTTGAAACATTTTAGTTTGTATCCCATCAATTCCTGGAGCTTTGTTTATTGTCAATGCCATCAGTGAAACTTGGACTTCTTACTTCAATAGATCTGTTATTGATTACATGGTAGCTCTTGAAATTACTGAAAATTTATCAATATGCTTTTGTACAATGAATGTGTATTCCTTCCATCTTCTTTTAATGTTTCCTAAGTCCTTTAACAGTTTGCCAATAATCCTTCAATATTGCAACCCAAGTCTTGAATTTTTTCTTCAGTTATTTCAGCTTGAGAAGTTCTGAGCATGTTCTTCCTCCACTGTTTTTTTCACACTCCAGGTCTTTGCTCAATACATATTGATACTTTACATTGTCTTCTAGAGCTACCCTCTGAAATTTTATTTAACTCTTTTACTTCATCATTTCTTCCAATCACTTTAGCTTCTCTTTGTTTCAGAGTCTAATTCCGACATCCACTTTGGTCTTTCTTTTCTTTTTTTCTTGTGTTTTTAATCACCTTTTGCTCTCTTCATGTATGATGTTCTAGATATCATCCCATAACTTCTCTGGTCTTTGGTGATAAGTATCTAATGTATCACATCTGCTCTTGAAATGGTGTCTAAATTCAACTAAGATATACTTAAAGTCATATTTTGTCTCTAATTCACTTGTTTTACTTTTCTACAGCATCAGCTTAAACTTGCATATGAGCAATTGATGGTCTGTTCCACAGGCCTTGTTTTGACTGATGATATTGGTTTATCCATTGTTGTTTTCCACATATGTAATCAATTTTATTCCCTTGTATTCCATCTGGTGAAGTCTACATGTATAGTTGCCATTTATGTTGTTGAAAAAATTAGCAAGTAGACACTGAATGATTTAAAAATCAGGAAAGGTGTGGGTCTAGGTTGCATCCTTCAACATAAGTATTCAGTCTGTATGATGGACAAATTATCTAAGAAACTGAATTATAGAATAAGCATATGGCATCAAGAATGGGTGTAGACTCATTAATAACCCCTCTCCCTTTTTGAGTCTGGAGTCCCCAGCTGCTCCATCTCTGGCTTCACTGCTTCTGTGGATGGGGTCCCACACTGCATTCTTCTCCCTTGATGGTCTCAGCATCCTCCGCTACTGGACTACAAGATCAGCCACTCCCTTCCTTTTATTATAAAAGGTCTACCTTTACATTTCCAACACTCACAGTCAGTCTTGATAGCAATTATTCACTATTGAACCACAAGAGTCTTATCCCCATGTCCCTTCATCAGCTCCATCCAGACAGGTTGGAAACCACTCAGTGGAGATTCTACCTTCCCCTACACTCTTTTAGAACTAGGCTTCCTCTAGAAAGCTTGTAAGCCAGTCACTTTGTGCCTTTGTAGTCCTCCCCCCAATCCCCACTACCATTTTGGGTAGCCAATGTCTAAGTTGACCATCCCTGTCAGCCCTGTGTACAGAGGGGGTGGGAATGATGCTCTCTATAAAGATTTGTTTCCTCTTTTAAGCTACTGCATCCATATGTATAGGTCAAGATCATCAAGTTGTAGCGGATTACACTTTACTTCCTCTTCATTCTTCCTATAGCCCAGTTCTGATCATCCAGCCATTAAAGCTAGATCAAATGGGTTCTATCAGCAAGTATGGGTGTTCTTGTGCTTCTCCCCTCACTTCATATCAGCTGGAGGCTTCACTCTCTACTCTAGTCCTCTGTTGATATGTCACTGTCCATGGACTTAGGAGTCCCCAGGTCTCATATCAGCTGGAGGCTTCACTCTCTACTCTAGTCCTCTGTTGATATGTCACTGTCCATGGACTTAGGAGTCCCCAGGTCTCACTATACTGCTGGCCAAGCAGGTATCAATCTAGGTTGACAGGAGTATATTGAATGTGGTTGGACTTAGCTAACAGCTTCATTGATCTTTTCCCCCACATCCCCTTATTGGTAGACCAATATAGTCCCCAGCAAAATTACATTACTGCTCATATATTACCTTTGAGTTTCAGTCTTGGAAGGTGGTTTGCCCTGAGGGGACTTGATTGCTTGCCTTGATGGCTTCCTGGATAACAACTTGCTTGTTCTTGTAGTAGTCAATCAGATTACTATTCTTTTCTTTTCTTTTTTTGTACTGGTCTTTCTTTCAAGAAGTATCTTCTATGCCTCTAGCTTCTCCAGGCTGGTCTGCTTGTCTTTTCAAGTGGAAATTTCCCACCTCAGAAAATTCTGGAAGGGGATCAGCATTCCACCTATGGTCTTATGCAATGCAAATGCTATGCAGGAAGCCTCTTTCACTGAGCAAGTTCTAGCCCCATTTTAGGTAAGTTATAGTCTGACTAAGGACTTAAGAACTTTCTATAGTGATGTTTCTGGCTATTCATCTCTCTCCTCCTCGAGGGTCTATTTTATAATAGTAGGCAAGGAAAACCAAGATTCATAAGACAGTCAAGCATCTTTACATTATTTCCCCTCTTTTACCCATTCAAACAATGGCTCAAATGCTATATCAGAGTCCTGTTTTTCCCAGATTGAGCATATATCACTATTTGTTGTTATGTGCCATCTAGTCGGTTCCGACCCATAGCGACCCTGTATAGGGTTTCCGAGGGTGTAAATCTTTACAGGAGTAGAAAGCCTCATCTTTCTCCCGCGGAGCAGCTGGTAG
>NW_006408688.1:3688502-3693996 GCF_000296735.1 Chrysochloris asiatica | reverse complement strand
TTCTCAATGACTTTTTGCTTTCTTCATGTATGATGTTCTTGATGTCATCCCACAACTCTTTTGGTCTTCTGTCTTTAGTGTTTAATGTATCAAATCTGTTCTTCAGATGATCTCTAAATTCAGGTGGGATATATTCAAGGTCATATTTGGCTCTCATGGACTTTTTTTCATTTTCTTCAGCTTCACTTTGAATTTGCATATGAGTAATTTATGGTCTGTTTCACAGTCTGACCCTGGCTTTGTTTTGACTGATGATATAGAGCTTTTCCATCATGGTTTTCTGCAAATACTCAATTTGATTTCTGTGTATTCCATCTGGTGATGTCCATGTGTATAGTGCCCTGTATTAGAGCCCTCAAATTTGTCTGTATTTTTTTCATTAATGGTGTTTATAATTCTGGGATTTACATTCAGGTCTTTAATCCATGCTGAGTTGTATTTCTTATGTGAGGGAAAGGTCTTGTTTTAATCTTTTCATGTAACTTTCCAGTTGTGCCAGCATCATCTGTTAAAGAGACTATCTCCTCCCCATGCAGTATACTTGGGTTCTTTGTTGAAAATCAATTGGCTGTATGTGAATGAGTTAATTTCTGGGTTTTCAATTCTGTTCCATTGTTCTGTGTATATTTCATTGTCTCCGTACCAGGCTGTTTTTTTTTATTGTAGCTGTGAAGTAAAATTTGAAATCAGTGAGTGAGAGAATTCCAACTTTACTCTTCTTTTTAAGCATTGCTTTGCTTATTCTGGGTCTATTTCCTTTCCATATAATGTTTGTAATTCTTTTTTCCATCTCTTTGAAGTATACTTTTGGAATTTGGATTGGGATTGCATAGTATGTGTAGATTGCTTTGGGCAGTATTGACATTTTCACAATCTTATCTTCCTATCCAGGAGCCTAGTATGTTCTTCCATTTTTGTAAGGCCTTTTGGTTTCTTATAGTAGTGTTTTGTAGTTTTCTTTGTATGGGTCCTTTGTTTCTCTAGTTACATTTATTCCTAGATATTTCATTTTTTTGTTGGCTATTGTAAATGGGATTGCTTTCCTAATGTCCTTTTCAACATTCACATTATTGGTACAGAGGAATCCAACTGCTTTTGATATGTTGATCTTATATCCTGCCGCTTTACTAAATCTTCCAATGAGGTCTTGTAGCTTTTTTACTGAGTCTTTGGGGTTTTCTATGTATAGGATCATATCATCTGCAAGGAGAGAGAGTTTTACTTCCTCTTTGCCAATTTGGATGCCTTTAATTTCCCTGTCTTGCTGTATAGCTGTTGCTAAGACTTCCAGCACAATGTTGAATAGGAGTGGAGACAAAGGGCATCCTTGTCTGGTTCCTGTTCACAGAGGGAAGGCTTTCAGTTTCTCTCCAGTGAGAGAAATGTATGCTGTTGGTTTTGTATATATGCTATTAATTATGTTGAGGAATAGCCAGTCGATTCCTACTTTGTTGAGTATTTTCATCAGGAATGGATGTTGGATTTTGTCAAATTTTTTTTCTGCATCAATCAATAGGATCATGTTATTCTTTTCCTTTTTCTTATTTATATGGTGAATTACATTGATTGTTTCTTTAATGTTGAACCACCCTTACATTCCTGATATGAATCCCACTTGGTCATGATGTATTATTTTTTAGATGTGCTGTTGGATTCTGTTGGCTAGGATTTGTTGAGAATTTTTGCATCTGTGTTCATGAGGGATATTGGTCTATAATTTTCTTTCTTAGTGATTTCCTTCCCTGGTTTTGGTATGAGGGCTATGCTTGTTTCATAAAATATATTAGGAAATTCTCCATCCTATTCTATATTTTGGAATAATTTGGGTAGAATTAGTGACAGCTCTTCCCTGAATGTTTGGTAGATCTCACCTTTGAAGGCATCTGGGCCTGGACTTCTTTTTCCAGGAGTTTTTTGATGACCTGATCAATTTCTTCTTTTGTTATAGGTCTTTTCAAGTTTCCTACTTCACTCTGTGTAAGTTTAGGTAGGACGTGTTTTTCTAAAACTGTATCCATCTCCTAAAAATTTAAATTTGTAGAAGTACAGCCCTTCATAGTATTTTGTTACTATCCTTTTTATTTCCTATGGTTTCGTTGTAACATTACCCATGTGGTTTCTAATGTGTGTTCTTTGTGTCTTCTTCTTTTCTTTTGTTAGGTTTGCCAATGGTTTGTCATTTTATTAATCCTTTCAAAGAACCAGCTTCTTGTCCTGTTGAATCTTTCTACAGTTTTTCTATTTTCTATCTCATTTATTTATGTTCTAATCTTTATTCTTTCTTTTATTTTTTTGTGAATGTTGTTATTGTTGTCAAGTGCCTTCAAGTAGATCCCAACCCATAGTGACCCTGTACAGGGTTTCCAAGGAGCAGCTGGTGAGCTTGAACCACCAACCTTGCAGTTTAACAGCTTTGCAGTCTGGCTCATTAACCCACAGTCCCACACCAGGACTTGGTGACCATAGGTACCCTTTTTTGGCCTGTTTCTAATTTTTTGAGATGTTGCATTAATGTATTAATTTTGGTACTTTCTTCTTTTTGGATGTGTGCATTTATTGCAGTAAATTGTCCTCACAGCACCACTTTCTTCATGTCCCAAAGAATATGATAGGTTGTGTTTTCATTCTTATTTGTTTATAGGAACTTTGTGAGTTGATGTTTAATTTCTTCTACTACCCAGTTGCTTTTCAACAAGGAGTTATTCAGTTTCCATGTATTTGGCTTTATTCCTTGGTCTTCTATTGTTGATTTATAGTTTTTTTTTTTTTTTGTTTGTTTTGTTTTAATGTTTTATTGTGAATTATGTAATAGTTTACATGGGAGAACATTGGTTTTACATTTATTCTATCGTATATCATCTTATTGCTATGGTTACAATCCCATCCATGCAATCCTTCCCCAGTACCCCCCAGGTCTTCAGTACACAGTTGCTCTCCCTCTCTGGATTTAAAGTCTCCAGCTGCTGCATTGCTCCATGTCATCATCTCTGGCTCCATTTAAGGCATCACTGCTTCTCTGGGTAGGGTCCCACTCTCTGCTCTTCTAGGTTTATAGATTTCTAGTTTTATAGCAATTGTGGTCTGAAAAGATGCTTTGTAGTATTTTGGTGTTTGTTACAAACTCATTCTTAATTTTCAATATCCACAGCTTCAAATTTTCTCTTGAAATATTCTAAATTTTGAACCATATAATTTAAATAACTGTTTTAAATTATTTTCAGCTTAGTTTAGGTTTAAACAGTTTTCTTAAATCCCTTATTGGTAAACTTTCATAAACATAAATTTGCATGAAAGATTGTCAAATACATACTAATTTTGTGAGAATCTATTTTACATGGGTCACATATTTAGCAATTTAAGTTAAGAATGTAATTTCGTGTTCATTAATTAAACAATATATTCAGCACTTATTTTGCAAAAGGAATCCAGCAATCATTGTTGTTTTGGATTATTCCATACCAAAAGGAAATGAACCTCATAATGTAGCCTCCAACCTGGCATTTCTCCCAGAATTTAAAAGGGAATGTTGCCAGTTTAAGAACAGCAAAACTAGACCTGACATTTGAACTGCTTTCAGTTGCATACAGTGAGTGTTTTTCTCTGCAGAAAATTAAATAGCAAAAAATGTACTACCCAGTAGTAAAACAAGGGCTATGAGCAAAAAGGAAACCAGAGGCTGAAAGATAAAGGCAAAAATTTACTTATATTCTTCTAGAATGGCAAGTCAAAAAAATCTATTCATGCAAGGATATTTCTAACTTTGACTGAAATAAATATAAGTTTTCCATGCAGAAAGAGCTAATCAAATACTAAGAAAATACAAAAGGTGCCACAACACAATTGAAAGAAGATTACATGCAAATATCAGAGCTTGATGGCAATTAAAAAATACTTTATTTTATTCCATCAAGATGCTAATTAGGTTAATAATAGACTTTGGTCACTGAAACTACTGATGTATTAAATAGATTTAGAAAATTTTGAAGCTATTGATTTATTCAGGTAATGTTTATCTTTTCTTCATTACACACCATAATGGTTTTACCTACAGAGCAAAACATAATCATGATTGTTAATGACAAACACCATATATGTCACAAATGATTTTGTTTCCAGCTTGTCCATGTGGTGTTTAATGCCAGCTATTCAGTTAGTTCATGCATGCAATTATGTTAAAATTAAAAGCATGACTCCTTTAATTGAGTGTATTTGTTATCACTACCCATTGCTTTCAAACTGGATTGAAAACGAACTTAAAATAATTTCATTTTCTGATTATGGTAGAATTGGTTTCTAGCAGACAAAATCTTTAATCTAGAATAAGCTTAAAATCTGGAGTAAACATAAGCAAAAACTTCTGTTTAAAGACATGGCAAAGGCAATCAAAACTTGAGGATCAAAAGTCCACAGAAAAACAAATAAAAAACAATCTCAGTGAGAGAAACTCAACATTGATGTCTGTTTCTCTGTAGGTATTTACCATGTTATAAGCAACACAGGGTAAAGAGATCAAGTACGAAGTGGATGCTAAAAGCATTTCCAAGCAGCACAGAGCTTTGGAGACATATATTAGAATTTAGGGGCTGCCACAATTAAAACACAAAACAAACTGAAAGTTGCCATCAAGTTGATTCTGATTAAGAGTGTAACTCCATGTGTGTCAGGGTAGAACTGTGCTCCGTAGGATGAGTTTACAAAGCAGATTTCCAGTCTTTCTTCTGATTCATCTCTAGGTAAACTCAAACATCCAACCTTTCAGTTAGCAGACAAGTATTTCAACCATTTCCAACAAGCAGGGATCCCATAGGCTGAAATGAAAGACCTAAGCTCAGAATAAAGTCAAAAGGATATATAGATATGAAGATGAAAAGAGATGACTTTTTGATCACATGCCTCTTTGCCTGCATTGTTGTTGTTGTTGTTATGTGCCATGGAGTCCGTTCCAACTCATAGCGACCCTACACAGGGTCTCCGAGGCTGTAAATCTTTACGGGAGCAGACCGCCTTATCTTTCTCCTGCGGAACCGCTGGTAGTTTTGAACTGCTGACCTTGCAGCTCGCAGCCCGATTCGTAACCACTACCCTACCTAAAGTATGAGTGGCTGAGCAACTGAACTGAAAGCAGAGATGTTGTCTCACATTGTGCTGCAGGGAAATATAAAGAAAGGGGGAGAAAATCCCGCTCAGTAAACTAAAAGAAAGAAACCAGGAAAATACCCCAGATTTTCAATTAAGATTCCTGATGGTCTATTACTAGATACAGATGTATAAATTAAGGAAAAAAATCTAAAGACTGAGTCATAAATAAATAAATAAACTATACATAAATTAATGTAAAACATGTGACAAAATGAGAACAATAGCAACATTGTATTGGAGTTCTATAAGGAAAGTGACAAAAGTAGACAACAATTACTAATTGAATATGTTGTTGTTAAGTGTATTTGAGGCCGTTTTGACCCATAGCGACACTGTATAGGGTTTCCAAGGAGCA
>NW_006408688.1:3686528-3687652 GCF_000296735.1 Chrysochloris asiatica | reverse complement strand
TCATCTTTCTCCCGCGGAGCAGCTGGTAGTTTCGAACCGCTGACCTTAAGGTTCGCAGCCCGATTCGTAACCACTACGCTACCAGAGCTCCTTATATCACTATTTACCTCTGTCCAATTTAGGCCATGTAAACCTGCCTAAATGCTCTCCCATCTACCTTGTTCTTCCATTCCCCTCCCTTCTTGTATATTGTCCACCACCCCAAAACCAAAACTATCATGTATCTATTCCCTACTCTGTGCTCCACCTTCCCCTCACTCCCCTTACCTCACCCTCTACATGCCAGTAACCTACAAATGATTGTTTTCCCCCCTTTAGTGTGGGTATTTTTTCTTAAGCTTTCACAATAATGGTCCTATGAAGCATTTATCCTTTTGTGACAGACTAATTTCACTCAATATAATGTCCTCAAGGTTCATCCATGTTATGCAGTGGCTTGCAGTTCCTTTTTATTCTTCAAGGTAGCATAATATTCCATTGTGTGTATGTACCACAGTTTGTTTATCCATTCTTCCACTGATGAGCACTTAGGCTGCCTACATCTTTTTGCCATTGTAAATAGTGCTGCTATGAACATTGGTTTGCATATCTACTTGTGTTTTGGCTTGTGTTTCTTGTTGATAAATACAAAATAGAGGGATTGCTGGGTCATAAGTATTTCTATTTCCTACTTTCTGAGGACCATTTTGAAATTGTGCCAGCAGTGTAGGAGGGTCTCAGTATCTCCACATCCTCACCAGAATTTATTGTTCTCTACTTTTTTTAACTTCACTGTTATTGCAGGTGTGAGATGTATCACATTGTTGTTTTGATTTGCAGCTCTCTAATGGCTAGTGATCCTGAACATTTCTTTGTATGTTTGTAGAATTATGCTACCCAAATGTCTTCCTTGATGAAGTGTCTGTTCATGTCCTGTGCCCATTTTTTAATTGGGTTATTTGTCTTTTTTCTTGTAGAGATGTTATATTTTCCTATATATTTTAGTTATCAGTCCCTTGTCAGATGCATCATTGCAAAAGATATTTCCCATTCTGTGAGCTATCTTTTTACTCTTTTAGTGAATCTTTGATGCACAGGAATATAAAATTTTTAGTATGTCCCAATCATCTATTTGTCTTCTTTTG
>NW_006408688.1:3685029-3686428 GCF_000296735.1 Chrysochloris asiatica | reverse complement strand
CAGCAATGAAGTTGGAATCTAAGTCCAAACACATTTAATAGACTCCTGTGAAGCCGAGAGGAGACCTGGATGGCCAGCAGTTACAGCAATACCCGGGGACTCCTGGACCCAGAGGCAATGATATGACCTAGAGTGGAGAATGAAGCATCCAGCTAATATGAATTGATGGGAGAGTCACAAGAACACCCATACTTGCAGATAGTACCCACTTGACCTGGCTTCGATGGCTGGATGATCAGCACTCGACTAGAAGAAAAAAGAATAGAAAAGAAGTGGTAAAAAAACAAAAAAAGAGTAACCCACTACAATATGATGAATTTTACCTATACGTATGGATGTAGTGCTCAAAAAAGGGAACAAACCTTTACATCAAGGATCACTCCCACCCCCCACCCCCCCACCCCCGGTACACAGGGTTGACAGGGATGGGCAGCTTGGACATTGGCTACCCAAAATGGGGGTGGGGGACTATAAAAGCAAGAAGTGACTGGCTTACAAGCTTTCAAGGTGGAGTTAGTACCAGACGGGGCAGAGGTAGGTAGAACCTCAATTGAATGATTTCCAATATGTTGGGATCGGGCTGGCAAAAGGAAATGGGGATAAGACTTTTGTGGTACAATAGTGTATAATTGCCATCAGGACTGACTGTGAGTGTCAGAAATGTAGAGGTAGATTACTTTATTTTATTTTATTTTGACAAAAGGAGGGGAGTGATTGATTTTGCAGCTCAGGAACAGAGGTCCCTGGGACCATCAAGTGAGAAGAGCAGAGAGCGTGACCCTACCCATACAGGCAGTGAAGCCAGGCATGGAGACAGAGATGATGATGTAGACAGATGGAGTGGCTGGGGACACTGAAGTCAGGGAGGGAGAGGGGCTGTGTGCTGATGGCCTGGGGGGCTGGCTGGTCTGTGGGGTGTATCCTTTGGTTATTTGATGATGCATGGAGGGGATTGTAATCATTGCAATGAAATGTAATATGATAGGATGAATGTAAAACTGATAGTCTCCCATGTAAACCCACCTAATTCATAATAAAAACTTAAAAAAACACAAAAAAAACCACAAAAACACATCTCCATCAAAATAAATAAGTAAATAAAAGAGTCCCTTTAATATTTATATTTGTGAAGATGGGATCTTCTTTCTGTCCTCCCACAAAACCAAGCCACATATATACACAGAATAAATAAAAAGAATATGAAACTTAGGTACCCTATAAAAGTCTCAATTGTGAACAAAAAATAGAAATATCTTTAAAGAAGCCAGAGAAAACAGATGTAATGTCCTAAAATAGTCAGCACTGTAGGACAAGCACTGGATTTGTTGGTGGTTCTAATCCACCTGTGATCCCTGGAAACGTTATACTGGGCTGCTGTGAGTCCGAGTCTATGCTGTGG
>NW_006408688.1:3657495-3659002 GCF_000296735.1 Chrysochloris asiatica | reverse complement strand
AAAAATCTTCCTCTAGTTGAGTTCTAATCATCAAGCCATTGAAGCTACTAGGTAGAATGGGTATTATCTACAAGTTTCAGCATTCTTGTTCATCTCCCCTCACTCCATAACAGCAAGGTGCTTTACTCTCAGCTCTAGCCCTCCATGGCTATGTCCTTGTCCATGGGCTCAGGAGTCCCCACTTCTCATCACAGTTTGGACCAACCAGTTCTTCCTCTTCTCTCTATCATCTCCAGGTCGACGAGAGTCTATGGAACATGGTCAAACTCAGCCCATAGCTCCATTGCTGCCGTTCCCTTTTTCCACTCACCAGCAGATCTAAGTGGTTGCCTATAAGTTTCCATGTCTGCTTTTGGGTATTTGTACTGAAGGGACTTGGTTTCTTTCCTTGATGGATCTCTGGTAAACAACTTGCTTGTTCTTGTAGTAGTCAATTAGACTGTGATTTTTTATTTTTGGGTTTTTCCTGCTGGTCTTTCTTTCAAGAAGTATCTTCTGTTCCTCTAGCAGCTTTAAGCTGGTCTGCTTGTCCTTCCAAGTGAGAATGTCCCACCCCGGAAGGTTCTAGATAGGGCTCTGGGTTCCACCTAAGGTCCTGTACACTACAAAGGCTCCTCAAGAAGCCTATTTCACTCGACAAGTTCTAGAATTCCTTTTAGGTATTCTAATCAGTTATAGTTTGAAGATGGGCTTACAGGCTTTCTGGACTCATGTTTCCCAATAATCTTTTCTATCCCACTCAAGTGTCTATTTTACAATAGTAGGCAAGGGAAACCAATATTCATAGGACAGTCAAGCATGTTAACATTATTTCACCTCTTTTATTCATTCAGACTATGCCTCAATATTTGTACCACAGAGCCCTATTATGGTTGAGCATACAACACTATTTACCTCTGTCCCATTTAGCACATGCAATCTTGCCTCAGTGTTCCTCTATCTACCTTGTTCTTCCATTACACTCCCCCTTCTTGTGCATTGCCCTCCTCACCACCTGATCCATAGTGTGTCTACCCCTACCCTGTGCTCTACCGTCCGCCCCACCTAACCAACAAATATTTTTTTTCCCCCTTTTAATATGGGTATCTTAAGCTTTTACAATGATGGTCTTATGTAATATTTGTCCTTTTGTGATTGACTAATTTCACTCAGTATTATGTCCTCAAGATTCATCCATTTTATGCAGTGGCTTGCAGCTTCCTTGTCATTCTTCAAGGTGATGCTTGAACTTTTGTTTCACTTCTTTCAGCTTAAGAAATGATGAGCATGCTCATCTCTTTTAGTTTTCTAACTCCAAGTACTTGTACAGTTCATTGTAATAATTGACTTTCTTATTGTGTTGCCCTTTGAAATATTTTGCTCAGCTCTTTTACATCATCATTCCTTCCTATGGCTTTAGCTTTTCTATGCTCAAAAGCAAGTTTCAGAGTGTCTTCAATTGTCTGTTGTTGAAAAGAGATATTTGCAGTTAAAAGTCATTGGTCTTGCAAATTTTAATCATGCTATC
>NW_006408688.1:3655714-3656330 GCF_000296735.1 Chrysochloris asiatica | reverse complement strand
AACAACAACAACATCACAGGAACAAACAAGCTACCACAGTATGACAAAATGACAGACTAATGGTGGCATGGAGATAACTCCCTCTTATTCCAGATAATATTGATATTTTATTTGCTCACAGAAATGTAAACTTGTTAAATTTTAAGGCTTCTTAGTAGCTATCCTATCATGCTGCCTTCCTTAAAAGTATAAAAATATGATGGAGCTTTTATTTCTTAATTATAGTTAAATATTTTTCTATAAAGCTATTTAGGTTAATAATTTTAGCTTTTGTTATCAATGACCATAGAAAATGTTACCACTGAGACAAAAGGATTAGGCAGTATATTTTAGTGAAAACAATATTCTATTAAGACCTGTGAGTACTAAGCTTAAATTCTGCCAATCCCACTATGCTACTTAAGACGTTATCAATTAAAATTAAATGTGGTATTCCATTTAAGGTTATGTATGTCTTATAAAGAAGAAGATGTCTAAAAGTTAACTAGGGAGTGCTGGGCTCTGTGGGATGATCACTAGACTGCTAGCCACAGTTGGGTGATTTGAAACCACTTGCTGTTGCTTGAGAGAAGGCTCTCTGTTCCTGCAAAGATTTACAACCTTGGAAACCCTATAC
>NW_006408688.1:3641115-3654719 GCF_000296735.1 Chrysochloris asiatica | reverse complement strand
GTCGAGTCGGTTCCGACCCATAGCGACCCTGCACAGGGTTTCCAAGGGTGTAAATCTTTACGGGAGTAGAAAGCCTCATCTTCCACACCATAGAGGCTTCCAAATAAGATAACAGGGACAGATAATTAAAACTTGACACTTACTAACAGCAGCAATTCAATATTCACTCTCTTTATTACTAATATCATAGCATTATTATTGGGATTAGGAACCCTGGTGGTCCTGTAGGATAAGCACTGGACTGCTAACCACAAAGTCAGCTGTTCAAACCCACCACCTGATCTGTAAGAGAAAGATGAGGAATTCTGCTGCTATAAATATTTTTATTAAAAGCTTAAAAGAACCCAAAAAATACTGTCATAGAGTTGATTTTGACTCTTAAGTGACTTTGTATAGGGTTTCTGAGACTATAAATCTTTACGGGAGCAGGCAGCCTCAACTTAAAGATCAGGTGGTGGGTTTGAACTGTCGACTTTATGATTATAAGTCCAATGCTTATCCTACAGGACCACTAAGGCTCCTAATACAAACAATAATGATATAATATTAGTAATAAAGAGAAGAGATACTGAATTGTTGTTGTTGTTAAGTGCTGTCAAGTCAAAACAGCCTGTCCATATAATCTTATTTTTCTATTTAGATTTGAAAAGTAAAAGAATTGTCTGATCTGTAAAGCTAGGTCAATGCTAAGAATCTATGATTGCATATCAGCTAAAAAAAAAAAAAAAAAAAAAGTTACCGATGTATTTGGACACCAGTCATATTTCATATCATCCTCATAACCTCAAAACCAATAGCCTGGTAAAAATGGCACAATTCTGGGAATTGTATTTGTGATTATGAAAGCAAAATGTTTTCTTATTACTCAAAGTTTCTCTTTCATCAAAATAGGCAATATCTCTGAATACTGAGTAAGCTAATGCCAGAAATGAGTTAATTAGACTTTTTATATTGTTTACATTCGTTATAAAGGACTCTTGCATTCTAAAGTAGCAGAAATGCAATTTCATGGTATTCTGCTTAAGTGACTTAGAGAGATATACTAACTGCCTGAAGTTTGATTATTTTAATGATTGTAAGTCTGCTGGAACTCAAATACTGATTTGTGATTTTTCTAACCAATACACTTGTTTCAGAATGAAGACTCTAATCTTGACTTTAAATTATAAGTTTTATCATCAAAACTAATGTGCAGACAAAAGAGAAGATAATCTTAGTAAAAGAAACTAAAATCCCATAAAAGATCTACATATAATTTATGATTGGTACTCAGCCATAATATAAATGGTCACACCACCTAAATATAATTATCATACAACCTGGGGTTATTGATAAATCTAATCTAGTCTTTTAACCATATAATCACTAGAATTTGTTAAGATTATTAAAAGAATAATTAATTAATTAAAATTTTAATATATATCAAGTGTCTTATTTACTAATATAAAATCATAAACAGTACTTTGAGATACTCATGAATGCATTAAAATAAAATTTTAATTTTTAAGCTATATAAAATTTTTAAGTTGAGTAATTTAAAGAATCACATTTAAAAATTCATTTTTTGTTTTAATTCACTCACAAATTTAGTTTTTATTAGATAAAATATTTTCAACGTTATGGCAAATAAGCAATGCAAAGAATTGCTTTGTATTGTTTATTTGTAATGCCATGTATTAATGAATACATTTGGAAGCTTAGATTCTTCTATGTGTGAATAGTAAAGATATGTTGTTGATATTGTTGTTAAGTCAGTTCTGACTCATTGTCACCCTGCATAGGGCTTCCAAGGAGTGGCTGGTGAGTTGGAAATGCTGACCTTACAGTGAGCAGCCCAGTGCTTATTTATCTTGAAGTCCTTTTGTGGCGCTGTAGGATAAGAACTGGAAAGCAAGGTTAATTTGAACTGCAAGGTTGGTGGTTCAAACTCACCACCTGCTCCTTGGAAACCCTATACAGGATCATTATGAGTAGGAACCAGCTCAATGACACTTAACAACAACAATAATAACAACCTATTTATCTTTAAGAGATGCAACTCATCTTTGGTGTAATTATATTGAATAGTTTAACATAATTCTTAATTATGGTAATGTTTGTTATATATTATCTAATATAGATTATCATCTTAATTCATTATTTAAAATAAATTATCACGTTGCCATGACATTTCTTGTAATTTCCAATATCATGACATTGAACTTCCACTACATCTAGAAGGTTCCTAGTTCAGCAAACTGGACCCAAAGGAAGAGATCTACTCCTGGCTTTTCATTCTTGCTGGTGTTAGGTTCCTATGCCAGCTGGCCCTAAGTGGTGCTGTATAACAAGTACTGGACTACTAACTGCAAGATTAGCATCTCAGACCCACCAACCTGTACTTAGAAACCACATAAACGGTCAGTATGAGTTGGAGCCAGAATTCATCTGTCATTTTGTAGTACTGTGGTGGGTTGCAAGTGGCTGTGATCCTGTAGATATGCCACCAGTGTTTTAAATATCAGCCAGGTTACCCATAGTGGACAGATTTCAGCAGAGCTCTCAGACTAAGAACAGCTAGGAAGAAGGAAAAGCACATAATTTCGGAATGGTTACTTACTGAAAACCTTATGAACAGCAGAGGAACATTGTCATATATAGGCCAGAAGATGAGCCTTTAAAGTTGGAAGACACTCAAAATAAGACTGGGAAAGAACTGTCTCCTGTAAGTGGAGTTGACCTTAATAATTGGAATGAGTCAAGCTTTAAGGACATTTGTTTACTGATGGGGCACCTCTCAAAATGAGGAGAAACTCCTGTAAACATCAATTAATAGCTGAATATGGAGTGTAAAAAGTTATGAATCTAAGAAAATTAGAATTTCTCAAAAAGTAAATGGAGTGCATAAGATCAATATGCTAGGCATTGTTGTTGTTGTTGTTGTTAGGTGCCATCAAGTCTGTACCAACCCATAGCAAGCTTATGCACAGCAGAACAAAGCACTTCCCAGTCCTGTGCCAACCTCACTACTGTTGCCACGCTTGAGTCCATCAATGCTGCCACTTGGCCAATCCATCTCATTGGGGTTCTTCCTCTTTTTCTTTGACCCTCCACCTTGCCAAACATGATATTCTCCTCCAGTGACTGGTCCCTCCTGACAATATGGCCAAAGTCTGAGAGACTAAGTTTGGCCATCCTGGCCTCCAAGGAGCACTCTAGCTGCACTTCTTCCAACACAGATCTGTTGGTTCTTTTAGCAGCCCATGGCACTTTCAATATTCTCCTCCAACACCATAACTCAAAGGCATCAATTCTTCTACTGTCTTCCTTATTCACTGTCCTGCTTTCACACGCATATGATGTTATTGAAAATACGATGGCTTGGGTCAGGCGTACCTTTGTTCTCAAGCTGACATCTTTGTTCTTCAACACTTTAAAAAGGTCTTGTGCAGCAGATTTGCCTAATGCAATACGTCATTTGATCTCTTGACTGCTGCTTCCGAGAGTATTGATAGTTGATCCAAGAAGAATGAAGTCTTGACAACTTCAATCTTTTCTCCATTAATAAGAATGTTGTTTATTGGCCCAGTGGTTAGGATTTTTGTTTTCTTTCCATTGAGATATAATCCAAAGGCTGTGATCTTTGATCTTCATCAGTAAATGTTTTAGTGAGCTGAAATGCACAGGGATTGCCCACTTAAATCAGACAATTATATGGTTTACTATGCTAAAAATGACAAACTCATAGTAATGACATCATGTTATCATAGTCATAAAGAATATTTCAAGATCTATAATGAAGTACAATGCTGTCTGTGTTGGGAAAATATATATAGACTTACAAGAAAGACCAGGTTAATACCACAGAAGCTGAAGAATTTGACAAACTTCTTTACTCTGAAACTGATCAAACATGTAATCAACATGTATTGAAAATTACTGGTGATTGAAATTTGAAGGTTGGAGACAAAGAGGAAGAACCAGTAGTTAGAAAAATATGGTCTTGGTGATAGAAATGATGCTGAAGATTACCTGATAGAATTTTGTAAGACCAATGACTTATTCATTGCAAATACCATTTTTAAACAACTTAAAAGCATGGATCTCACAAGATGGAATTACATCTGTAGGAAGAAATGGTGGGAAAGCTACTTATCACCTATGAAAATAAGGCCAAGAGTTGATTGTGAAACAGATTATCCACTGTTCATATGCAAGTTCAGACTAAAGGTGAGAAAAATTAAAACAAGTCCATGAGACCCAAACCATGACCTTGAACATATCCAGTCTGAATTTAGAGATCATCTTAAGAATACATTTTATGCATTAGACATTAATGACTGAAGACCAAAAGAGTTGTGGGATGGCATCAAGAACATCATGCAGGAAGAAAACATAAGGCCATTAAAAATAGATAAAATAAAGAAAAGATCAAAACGGATGTCAGAAGAGACTGATTTGATCTCCAGTGTAGAGATAATATAGCAAATGCAAGAAATGAGGAAGTGAAAGTGATGAACAGAAAATTCTATGGCAGCTCAAGAAGGCCAGATCAAGAATTGATAAGGACAAGAACCTGGAGTTAGAAAACCAAAATGAAAGAACATACTCAGCATTTCTCATGCAGAAAGATATCAAAAACACTTCAAGCCTTGAGTAGCATCATTGAAGGATTCTAATGGCAAAATATTGAATGATGTAGAAAGCATCAAAAGAAGATGTAACTGTAACTGTACCAAAAAGAAATAGTCCATGTTCAACCATTTTAAGAGGTAGAATAATATCTAGAACTGAAGACATCATAAGTAAAAAGTCTAAACAACACTGAATCATTGGGGAAAAGCATTGTTACAGGAATTAATGGAATACAGATGGAAATATTTCAATATGCAGCACTGGAGATGCTCACTCATCTATGCCAAGAAATTTGGAAGACATATACATGGCCAACCAATATGAAAAGATCCATATTTGTGGCCATTCCAAAGAGAGGTGGCAAAATGGGATGTGGAGACCATTAAACAATATCATTAATATCGCATACAAGCAAAATTGTGTTGAAGGTCATTGAGAAAAGGTTGTAACAGTTTATCAACCGAAAACTGCCAGAAATTCAAGCTGGATTCAGAAGAGAGATATAATTGCTAACATCATATTGATCCTGACTGAAAGCATTGTTGTTGTTGTTAAGTGCCATTGAGTCAGTTCTGACCCATAGCGACCCTGTACAGGGTTTCCTAGGGTGTGAATCTTTACGGGAGTAGAAAGCCTCATCTTTCTCCTGCAGAGCAGCTGGTAGTTTAGAACTGCTGACCTTAAGGTTCACAGTCCGATTCGTAACCACTATGCTACCAGAGCTCCTTGACTGAAAGCATAGAATACCAGAACTATATTTACTTGGGTCTTATTGACTATAGTTATTCCACAACAATTAATTTTGCTCATGAAGAAGTTGTACATAGACCAAAAGGCAGTCATCTTAATCAAACAAGAAGATACTGAATGTTTTAAAATCATGAAAAGTGGGCATCAAGGTTGTATTCTTTCACCATACTTATTCAATTTGTATGCTGAGAAAATCATGAAGAAGATCATGGCATCAAGATTTAAAACAAGACTCATTAACAATCTAAAGTGTGAAGATCATTACAATTTTGCTTGCTGGAAGTTAAGAAGACTTGTATAAATACTAACTGACAAATATCAGAGTCCACAGCCTTCAGTATGGATTGTTCCTCAATGTTAAGGAAACAAAATTCCTCACAACTGGATCAATAAATAGTATCAAGATAAATGGAAAAATGATTGAAGTTACCAAAATGACATATTGCATTAGGCAAATCTGCTGGAAAAGACACTTTTGAAGTGTTCGAGAGTAAAGATATCAGTTTGAGGATTAAGGTGCTCCTGACCCATGTTATGGTGTTCTAAATAATCTCGTATGCATGTGAAAGTTGGGCAATGAATAAGGAATACCGTAGAATAATTGATTCATTTGAGTTAAGATGTTGGGCAAGAGTATGAAAAGTATCATGGACTGCTAAAAGAACAATCAAATGTGTCTTTGATAAAGTACAGCCAGAATGATCATTAGAAGCCAGGATGGTGAGACTTCTCTCATACTTCTGACATCAAGAGGGACAAGTCCCTGGCAAAGGACATCATGCTTGGTAGAGTAGAGGGTCAATGAGAAAGAGAAAGATTCCCAACATGATGGATTGGCACATTAGCAGCAACAATGGGCTCAAGATAAACACTTGTGAGTATGGCACAGAACACGGCAGTGCTTTATCCTGCTTTTCCTAGGGTTGCTATGATTTGGAGATGACTGAACCACATCTAACAACAACAACATGAGTTGGAAACTACTTGATAAAACAGTTAACAAGAAGAAGATAAAAGGTGTTGCAGACTACGCCTCTAGCCTATGATGGGATTAAAGCTTTTGCATCCCTGGGGTGACACTGTTGGATCAGCACTGGACAGTGAACCACAAGGTCTGCAGTTCAAACTCACCAGTTACTCTTTGGAAATCCTATAAAACTTTTCTATTAGTTGAAACCGGCACAATGGCACCTAACAACAAAACAACAATATCCAATCCTTGACCCTTTTATAACTGACTGGCTTATTATTTCAGGTCACATTTGAAGGATCATTGCATAACTGTCCAATTACTATATAATAATATTATATAGTAACATTATTATATAATAACAGATTCACAGACAATAATGGCCCAGTCAAGTTGACACATATTTTTTGGGAGACACAATCCCATTCATGACAAAATGCCATAAAAGAATATGTCCAGATAAAATATTGCCTTCCAGCAGACTGTGTTGGGTCCTATAAATTCAAAGCAGAGAAGTCAATTCAGAAATTATGGTCAATACTTTGGGGGACTCCAAAGGTGTAATCTTAGAGTACGTTTTCTGAGAGGGCACAGAACAATCATGAGATCTTATGATGAATATATTTTAAGAAAATGACAAACTGCCAGATCTGCCAAGTCAGAAAACTTGTGCTGAGATTTTTTTTTTTTTTTTTTTCCTATCACAACAATGCGTCTGTTCATTCTTCAAGTCTAGCAAGGGCTGTCCTATGACATTTTTATTGGGAAACTTCACCACATCCAACCTATCCCACCCCAATCTTATGCATTCAGACATGATTCTGTCTCCAAAAATTAAAGAACATTGAAAAGGAACATAATTTGAGTCTCTCAAAGAACAAAGGAGGCTTTAAGGAAAAATTGTTTTTGTTGTTTAGTGCCATTGAGTTGGTTCTGACTCATAGTGATCCTGTATAGGGATTCCAAGGAGAAGCTGGTGAGCTTGAACCACCATCCTTGTGGTTCAAACTAGCTTTGTAGTCCAGTGAATTGACCCACAGTGCCACACCAGGATTCCTGAGGATGGATTGTTGTTGTTGTTGTTAAGTGCCATTGGGTCGGTTCCAACCCATAGCGACCCTGTGTAGGGTTTTAAGGAGCAGCTGGTGAACTTGAACTGCCAAACTTGCAGTTCTAATGGCTTTGCAGTCTGACGCATTAACCCACAGTGCCACAGGATTAGAGAGGTGGAAACAACACCTTTAGAAGTGTTTAGACTGGGATAGAGGATAAGTCAAGAAACAATAGCTACACATTTTCATATTTTTGTTTAATAAACGTTTCCATGATTTTCCAATAGTGCTTTTTCACTTACCTGGTGTGGTATAGTACTTTTTTCCTTATCTGCTGTAGGATAATCACTGGACTGCCAAATCTGTTTTAACAACAATGTAAGCAGTTCAAACCTACCAACTGCTCCTCTGAAACCTTATACAGAGTTGTTATGAGTAAGAACCAACTCTATGGCATTTAACAATCATCACAACAAAAATAAATTCATGTATATAAATATGTGTGTATCCAGTTTTATATTTAAAATATATGAAATAAAGCTTATGGAATATAAAATAAATTGATAAGAAGATGTTGTTGAAAAGTTGACAATTGTAATACAAGTAATGAAAACCAAATGTTCACAGAGCTTTCCCTTTGAGAATAATTATAAGATATGGGTAAGTATGAAATATATGTAATTTAAAGAATTAGACTTTTAGTCATAAAGGAAAGTGAAGAGTTTCTGGGCAAGTATTTGGAGAAAGTTGGAAGTCAAGGGAAGTTCTGATGAGAGACTTAGAAAATTTTCATTCTTCTATGGATTTAATGATTCAGGCAAGGGGAGCTGAGAAGCAGAATAATAAGGCCAAGGGATAAATAATTTGCCTAAAATGTCTGTTGAGGAGTGGTGCATTAGTAAAAACTATTCACTTTGGACTGAGACCCAAAGAATACACTTGCTGCTACTAAAGTAAACCAAAAATACATAGCCCCATTCAAGTTTCATCTTTAATAATCTCAGTTCCTAAAGTTACAGCAGTCATATATTGCTAAGGACAAAAGCATATGACTGAATCACATAATATTCTTTCTATAGAAATATAACATTTATGAGGTTTCAAATTGTTTTCACAAATAATTCTTTTATTTCCAGCCAATAACCAAAAATAACTGACTAGCTAAGAGAGATAAGACTATAGGAATAATATTACATAAAAGAAACAACAGACAATGAAAACAATTTAAAGGTACTTTAAATGTACTTATTAAAAGAGACTTTTTAGTATTGCTCAGATTAATCTGTTCAAGGAAATAATACAAAAATGAGAATGCTGACAAGGAACTGAAAATCAAACAAAAACAACTAACGAGAGTTAAATACATAAGAACCACAATTAAGAACTCAGAACTATATATCAGGTATAAGACATAGTTGAAAAGATAATTAGTAAGTGGAGGCAGTGACCCAGCGCTAGAAGCACAGAGCAGTGAGGGGAGAGGTGTGACCTATATTTCAGCTTGCACTTTTCACTTTTCACGTATCTCTCCTCTTCACTCTGACTGCACCCTCACTACACAGCCCAGACACTTTCAGGCAGGCAGGAACACCTCCCCCAAAGGGTCCAGCATTGCACCCATAGTTGTCCATTGGCACAGAGAGGAAACCTGCAGGCTGCTTCTTATGACATTTTGACTCTGGGAACCTTCCCCATAGTTTATGTAGGCGGGATCCTTTGCATAGCAAAGGCCAGTGAAATGTGTCAATCACAATTTTATTTTTGTTTCTGATTGGTGGTTTCTGTCTCTGTTTTTATATTGTTTATGTCTTTGGTTCTGTTGGCCTCACTCTTCTCCCAGGAGTGGGAACTTTCTCCCCCTACATTACCCAAGAAGAGACAACAACTGTTCCCATATAGCCAAGCTACAAATATATCCTGTAGTACCCCACTTTCTGGACAAGAGCCAAAACCAGCTGCTAGACATTACATGTGAAAAGGGAAGCATATCTCCAGATCATATCCACCAGAAGACGCTAAGCAAGCTTAACAAAAAGCAACATACATCTATTTAAGCATTAAAAACTCACATAACTGTTGAGAATGTCCAAGAAAACACAAAGATATCAACACATGTCCAAAACCAGGAAAAAATTAACTGATACAAATGAGCTGGAAGCAGACACAGACACTCCAGTAGAAGAGAAGGCTCTGGATCTTCCTGTAAAGGAATTCAGAAGAATAATATGTAAACAAATTCAAATGCTCCAAAAAGGGGTGTAGGAAAATGAGGAAGAAGTCGGGAAAGTGTTAACAGGAGAAATCAAACAATATACAAACAGCATTGGAAACAATCCAAAACCTACAAAAAGAAGTTCAGATGATTAATAATAAAATATCATAAAATGGACAATACACTGAAAGGGTAAAGGAGCAGAATGGAATAGATGGAAGCCAGAACCAGTGAGCTGGAAGACAAATCTCTGAATACTGATAAGATAGGAGAGCAAGCAGAAAAAAAGGATTAAAAATATCTGAAGAGAGTCTCTAAGATTCATGCTGAATAACATGAAGAGGAATAACTTAGGAATTATTGGCATTCCAGAGCAGGAAGATTCACAGTGGTCCACATAAGAGATAGTTTAAGGGCTACTGGAAAAAAATTTTTTCCTAACATCTTGAAAGACGAGAAGATAAACATTCAAGAAGCTGAAAGAACCCCAGGAAGGATAGACCACAAAAGAAAATCACTGAGACATATCTTAATCAAGCTTTCCAAAATCAAAGACAAGGAGAGAATACTAGAAGCAGCCAGGGAAAAGTGAAGTGTCATCTACAAAGGCAAGCAAATCAGATTAAGTTCTGACTTCAGAGCAGAAACCATGCAGACAAGAAGGCGATGGGGAGACATATATAAAACCCTAAAAGAAAAAACAAAAAACAAAAAAACTGCCAACCAAAAATCGTTTATCCAGCAAAACTGTCAATCAAATACAATGGTGCAATCACAACATTCCAGAATAAAAAGAATCTAAAAGAATTTGTTAAACCCAACTCAGTGCTTCAAAACATCCTAAAGAGAGTTCTTTGGAATGAAAACCACCAAGAACAGACAACAATCAGAGATGGACAGATGTGGCAACACCACCTGGAACTTGGTCTATGGGTAGCAGACTTCAGAACAGAACAAAATTGCAGCAATGAATTCAGAGAACGTGTAAGGCAAACCAAAGATCAAAATATTAACAATATTAAAGAAGGAAAAAATATAGGAACAGAGATCCAGGTGGTGAGGAGGTCGAGTAGATGGCAGGATCCAATAGACTGCCTTAAACACAGGGAAAACTTAACAGACTCTAGGGTAACCCGAAAGAAAATTAATGCTTCACAGCTTACCATGAAAATGAAGATCAAAGCAGAACAAGGAAACATTAGAACAAAGAAGAAACCAACAAGAAATAACATAAAGAACATGAAGGCAACACAAGAAGGCATGTAGAAGAAAGGAACAAACAGCACCACAAAAAATTTACATAATGACTGTAGTTAATTCAGACCTATCGATAATTAAACTGAATGTCAATGGATTAAATGCACCAGTAAAGAGACAGAGAGTGGCTGAATGGATAAGAAAACAAGACCCTTAAATATGCTGCCTGCAAAAGACGCACCTTACACACAAAGACAAAACTGGACTAAAAGTTAAAGGATGAAAAAAAATATATCAAGCTTACAGCAATAAAAAACAAGCAAGGGTGGCAATACTAATCTCTAATAAAACAAACTTTAAGGCAAAAACCACAATAAGAGACAGGGAAAGACACTATCTCATGATTGAAGGGTTAATTTAGCAAGATGACATAACAACGATTAACATCTACACTCCAAATGAAAGATCACCAATATATATAAAGCAAACCATGCTAGAATTGAAGAAAGAAATAGAAAAGTCTACAATTATAGTGGCAGATTTTAATACACCACTTTTGAAAAGGTATAGAACAATCAGAAAAAAACTCGACAAATCTACAGAGGAACTAAACAGCAAAATCAACCATGACCTCATAGATATGTACAGAGCATTCAACCCAACAACAGCACAACATACATTCTTTTCCAGCGCACACGGAACAGTCTCCAAAATTGACAATGTGTTAAGTCACAAAGCAAGCCTCCATAAATTACAAACATCAAAATATTACAAAGCATATTTTCAGACCACAATGCCATAGAATTAGAAATCAACAATAAAAAGATCAAGGAAATAAAGTTTAATACATGGAGACTGAATAACACCCTGATGAACAGTGACTGGATAATAGAAGAAATTAAATGTGTATTCAGAAAGTTCCTAGAAACAAACTAGAATGAAAACACAACACACCAAAATCTTTGGGACACGGCAAAAGTAATGCTGAGAGGACAATTTATTGTGATAAATGCACACACCCAAAAAGAAGAACAAATTTAAATTAACACATTAACACAACATCTCCAGCAACTAGAAACAGACCAACAGAGAGAACCTACAGTCACAAAGGGAAAAGAAATAATAAAGACCAGAGCAGAAATAAATGAGCTAGAAAACAGAAAAACTATAGAAAAAGCAATAGGACAAAAAGCTGGTTCTTTGAAAGGATTAAAAAATTGACCAACCATTGGCAAACTTAACAAAAGAAAAGAGGAAGAAGACATAAATAACACACATTAGAAACCACATGGGCAATGTCACAAAGTAACCAAAGGAAATCAAAAGGATAATAACAGAATACTATGAAGAGTTGTGCTCCAACAAATTCAAACACTTAGAAGAAATGGATACATTTTTAGAAAAACACGACCTACCTAAACTTACACAGAGTGAAGTTGAAGACTTGAACAGACGCATAACACTAGAAGAAGTTGATCAGGTCATAAAAAAACTCCCAACCAAAAGAAGTCCAGGCCCAGATGGATTCATTGGTGAATTCTACCAAACATTCAGGAAAGAGTTGTCACCAATTCTACTCAAATTATTCCTGAATATAGTGGAGGATGGAAATCTTCCTAATACATTTTATGAAGCAAGTATAACCCTCATACCAAAACCAAGGAAAGACATCACTAAGAAAGAAAATTACAGACCAATATCCCTCATGAACATAGATGCAAAAATTCTCAACAAAATCCAGCACATCAAAAAAATAATACATCATGACCAAGTGAGAGTCATATTGGGGATGCATGGTTGGTACAACAGTAGAACAACAATCAATGCAATTAACCATATATAAACAAGGAAAAAAAACACCACATGATCATATTGATTGATGCAGAAAAGGCATTTGACAAAATCCAACATCCATTTCTGATAAAAATACTCAACAAAGCAGGAATTGAAAGGAAATTCTTGGAAATAATTAAGAACATATATACAAAATCAACAGCCGACATTACTCTCAATGGAGAGAAACTGAGAGGCTTCCCTCTGTGAACTGGAACCAGACAAGGATGCCTTTTGTCACAACTCTTATTCAATATTGTGCTCGAAGTCTTAGCCAGAGCTATATGGCAAGATAGGGAAATCAAAGGCATCCGAATTTGCAAAGAGGAAGTAAAAGTCTCTCTATTTGCAGACAATACGATCCTATATATAGAAAGCCCCAAAGACTCAGTTAAAAAGCTACTAGACCTCATTGAGGATTCAGCAAAGTGACAGGGTTTAAGATCAACATTCAAAAACCAGTTGCATTCCTCTATACCAATAACTACAGTGCTGAAAAGGACATTAGGAAAACAATACCATTTACAATAGCCACCCAAAAGATGAAATATCTAGAAATAAATGCAATCAGAGAAACAAAGGACCTATACAAAGAAAACTACAGAACACTACTACACGAAACCAAAAGAGACCTACAAAAAAGAAAGAATATACCATGCTCCTGGATAGAAAGACTTAACATTGTGAAAATGTCAATACTGCCCAAAGCAATTTACACATATAATATAATCCCAATCCAGATTCCAACAACATTCTTCAAAGAGATGGAAAAAAACAATTACAAACTTTATATGGAAAGGAAAGAGACCAAAGATAAGCAAAGCACTGCTTAAGAAGAATAGGGTTGGAAGCCTCTCACTCCTTGATTTCAATGTTTGCTACATGGCTACAGTGGTCAAAACAGCCTGGTACTGGTAAATGAAAGACACATTGATCAATGGAACAGAATTGAGAATCCAGAAATTAACCCATCCAC
>NW_006408688.1:3639667-3640475 GCF_000296735.1 Chrysochloris asiatica | reverse complement strand
AAAATGGGCATAGGACATGAATAGACACTTCACTAAGGAGGAGATGTGGGCAGCCAATAAACATATGAAGAAATGTTTACGATCACTAGCCATTAGACAGATGCAAATAAAAACAGTAATGAGATATCATTTCACACCAGCAATAATAGCAAAGATTTTAAAAGTAGAGGAGAATAAGTGTTGGCAAGGATGTGGAGAGACTGAGACCCTACTACATTGCTGGTGGTATTGAAAAATGGTCCAACCACTATGGAAAACAGTATGGTGCTTCCTCAGAAGTTTGGAAATAGAGATACCTTATGATCCAGCAATTCCTCTAGTTGGTATTTATCCACAAGAAATATGAACCATAACACAAGTGTATGTATGCACACCAATGTTCATAGCAGCAATATTTACAATAGAAAAAAGATGGAGACAGCCTAAGTGCCCATCAATTGAAGAATGGATAAACAAACTGTGGTACATACACACAATGGAATACTATGTTACCCTGAAGAATAACAAGGTAGCAGCAAGCCACCACATAACATGGATGAACCTTGAGGACATTTGCTGAGTGAAATCAGTCAGTCACAAAAGTTGAAATATGGCATAAAGCCATTATTGTAAAAAATTAAGAAAAAGCACTCACACTGCAATGGGGACATTTTTATGTTATTTTATTATTATTATTATTATTATTATTATTATTTTGCTGTTGTTGGTTACTAGGGTATAGGGAGTGCGGTGAGAGGGAGGGAAGGGAAGGTGGAGCACAGGATAGGGAATAGCCACAGGATAGTGGAACACAGGGTATGGAATAGAC
>NW_006408688.1:3636505-3638280 GCF_000296735.1 Chrysochloris asiatica | reverse complement strand
TCGAATTGGTTCCAACCCATAGCAACTCTGTATAGGGTTTCTGAGGAGCAACTGGTTAGCTTGAACTGATAGCCCTTCCAGTTCAAACAGCTTTGCAGTCTAGCGCATTAACCCACAGCACCACACCAGGACTCCAAAGAGATAATAGATGTAAACATTTCATAGTTTAGAAAATCCAACTTCTAATGTTCCAAGAAGTTTTTTGAGCAATAAGAGAATAAATAAAAATATATGCATTTATATACAACTGCTTGAAATCAAAGACAAAAGAAAATCTTTAAATTGACACATTGCCTTCAAAAGACTTACGTTATGCAATGGAATAGTATCTTTAAAATGCCAATATTTATATGGTATCTGATCTTTTGTATTAACATCAATGGAGCTTCCGGCTAATGCTTTGGACCACAAGGTTGGTTTGACGTTGTTGGTGATTCAAGCTTACCAGATGGTCCTCAGAAACCATATAAAGGGTAGCTATGAGTTGGAATTGGCAAAGTAGCAGCACCAATGGGCTCAAGCATGGCAACAATAGTGAGGTTGGCCCAGGAACAGGCAATGTTCGTTCTGCTGTGCATAAGGTTGCTATGAGTCTGTACTGACTCTACAACACCTAACAACAACAACAGTATGAGTTGAAACAACTCAACGGACTTAACAATAACAATCTAATATTTGGAGTCCTGGTACGGCACCATAGGATAAGCACTTGACCTCCAGGTCGGTTTGAACTGCGAGGTTGGCTGTTCAAACTCTCCAGCAACAACAACAAAACAATCTAGTATTTTGAGCCTTTTGAAAATACCCTTTGAGAATTAGAATAAATATATTTTCAAACAAACAAAATAACTGAGCAAATTGTTTTGTTAATGAAATAGGTTCCAAAAGTTAAGAACCACTTACTTATCACTTTGTCACACTGTGGTGACTTGCAAGTTGCCACGATGCTGGAAGCTATGCCACCAGTATCTTAAATACCAGCAGGGTCACCCATGATAGACGGTTTCAGCAGAGTTTGAAGACTAAGAGACTAGGAAAAAGGGAAGGTAGACCATTTCTGAATGGTTAATCACTGAAATCGTATGAATAGCAACAAAATATTGTCAGATATAGTGTCAGAAGATGATCCCCTTAGGTTAAAAGTATTACTGGAGAAGAGATGCCTCTTCAAAGTAGAGCTGACCATAATGACATGAATGGAGCAAAACTATCCGAACCTTCATTTGTGATGGGGCACAACTTAAAATTAGAAGAAACAGTTGCAAACATCCATTAGTAATCAAAATGTGGAATTAACAAATTGTGAATTTAGAAAAATTAGAAGTTGTCAAAAATTAAATGGAATACATAAAGATTAATATTTGAGTAGATTGAAATGGGCCCAATTTGGCCATTTTGAATCTGGCATTCATATTTTTTTTTCCTATGGGGAGAATGGAAAATTAAAAAGGAATGGCATCACATTAATCATTAAAAACAATATTTTAAGACCTAAATTGCAGTACAATGCTACTAGTGATAGGACAATATCCATACACACCATACTTATTCAACCTGTATGCTGAGCAAATAATCTGAGATGCTGGGTTATATGAAGAAAAACTTGGCATCAGGATTGGAGGAAGACTCATTAACAATCTGCAATATACAGATGATACAACCTTGCTTGCTGAAAGTGAAGAGGACTTAAAACATTTACTGATGAAGATTAAAGAGCACAGCCTTTGGTATGGATTACATCTCAATGTCAATAAAACAAAAATCCTGACCACTGG
>NW_006408688.1:3599169-3635688 GCF_000296735.1 Chrysochloris asiatica | reverse complement strand
CACTTAACAACAGCAACAAACAGTACTACTATTATTCAAATTTACACACCAACTTCTAAAGCCAGTTATGATGAAACTGAAGAATTGTACCAACTTCGTCAGTCCTAAATTAAACAAGCATGCCATCAAGATGCATTTATTATTGCTGATAATTGGAATGGGAGAGTTGGAAAGAAATTGGAAGAATTAATAGTCAAAAAAGATGGCCTTCCCTCTTCCAAGACTGAAACTCAAAGGGATCATATGGGCAGCCATGTAAACTTGCTGCGGACCACTTTGGTCTACTGGTGAGTGGAAGTGGGAGAAAGGAAATAATGAAGATATGGCCTGAATTCGACCATATTCCATATACCCGTCAACCTGGAGATGACTAGTCCAAAGTTTGGTGATATCTGGGGACTCCTGAGTCCATGGACAAGGACATAGCCATGGAGGGCTAGAGCTGAACGAGAAACATCCAGTTGATATAAAGTAAGGGGAGATGCATAAGAACACTCAAATTTTCAGATAGTACTCTGGTAGCATAGTGATTACGAATCGGACTGTGAAACTTAAGGTCAGCAGTTCGAAACTACCAGCTGTTCCGCATGAGAAAGATGAGGCTTTTTGCTTCCGTAAAGATTAACAGTCTCGGAAACCCTGTACAGGGTCACTGTGAGTCGGAAACGACTCCATGGCACATAACAACAATAACAACAACCCATTTGACCTAGCTTAGATGACTTGATGATCACAACTCTACTAGACAAAGATAAAAATTTTGATAAAGGAAATAAGTGTAAATTGTTACAATTCGATGAACTTGACCTATACTTATGGATGTAGTAGCTCAAAATATTGAGAGAGAAGAAGTCTTTATCCTATTCCCTCCGTTCACAGGGTTAATGTTGTTATTGTTAAGTACCATCAAGTCTATTCCAACCCATAGCAACCTTGTATAGGGTTTCCGAGGAGCAGCTGGTATGCTTGAACCACCGACCTTGCAGTTCATACAGCTTTGCAGCCTGGTACATTAACCCACAGTGCCATACCAAGACTCCAGGCAATTTAGACATTTGTTACCTAAAATGTTGGGGGGTGGGGGGAGCTGGAGGCTGTAAAGGCACGAAGTGACTGGTTTACAAATTTTCAAGAGGGAGTTTAATTTCAGAGTGCAGAAGGCAGAATCCCCACTGAATAGTTTTCATCTTGTCTACACAAGTCTGGTGAAAGAAAATGGGGATAAGATTCTTAAGATAGTGAGTAATTGTTATCATGACTAACTGTGACTGTCACAACTCTAAAGGTAGAAGTTTTGTAACATAAAGAGGGAAGTAGTTAATCTTACATTCCAGGAACAGAGGATCCTAGGACCATCAAGGAAGAAGAGCATGAGTGGAATTTGGGACCCTATCCAGAGAAGTAGCAACACTGGAGATGGAGGCAGAGATGATGACATGGAGAAATGGAGCAGTAAGACTGCTCTAGACTCATGGAAAGAGAAATACTGTGAGCTGGAGGCCAGGATACAGGCTTGCAGAATGTGCTATTTGGTTGTTTAAATGATTATATATTCCTGAGTGTTTTTGTGTACATCCCCTCTAAAAAAAAACACCAAGAACAAAGGGAATAGAAGCAAACACTGTTGAATGATGATACGCAGAGAGAATTGTAATCATTGTAATGAAATGATGAGTGTAAAACCCATGTTCTCCCATGTAAGCTATCATTCAATTCACTTAAAAAAAAAAAACCAAAAAAACTTAAAAATAAATAAACAAATAAAATTGGGAGGAAAAATTTTAGAAATCACTCCAGATATTTTAAATAGGAAGAAATTTAACAAAGAAGTAAAGGCATACACAATAATTGGAATAAGGATTGAAGAAAGTCACCCCTCGTTTTCAGAAAACTAAAAGTGTGAGGACTTTACCTAATTATTTCAGCTGCCATCAAAGAAGGGTCCCTGGTGACAGAAGTTAAAGCACTTGACTGCTAATTAAAAGGTGAGTGACTGGAATCCACCAACCACTCTGTAAGAGAAAGATGTGACAGTCAGCTTCCGTAAATATTGTAGCCTTGGAAATCCTGTGGGACAGTTTCACTCTGTCCTATAGGGTGCCTATGAGTTGAAATATACTTGACAGTAGCTATGATAGCAGGATCTTTTAGAGGATACATGGAAGCTTTTGGAAAACCTGTGTGCTAATCTCTGAGTCAATGCTGATTTAACACAGCTCCATATTGTATCAGAGTAGGCTTCTGTTAGACCTGTTCCATGAGTTTTTCATTAGTTGATTTTTTTGGAGGAAGGTAGCCTGGTCTTTCTTCTGAAGTGCCTCTGGATGGATTTGAAACTTCAGTCTATGAGTTGACAGCCCAGCATGTTAACCATTTGCACAACCCTGGCATTCTGCTCTTCTCTGGATGGGTTTGAAACTTCAGTCTTTGAGTTGGTAGACTTTCCACATCTCCCACGAAGACCCCTCACTGATAGAGTCTAAAATGGACTCTGGCTGAAGGATTCTGGGAAATACAGCACCTGAGCTATCAGACTTTATCATGTAGAGTGTCAATAGACACTCTAACACAAACATTTTACTAGGTTTTATATCAGAAATTCTATGTATCAAATGTCAAGAAAGGTAGTCTTCATGGAATATATATAATACTCTAGTGATGTATATAGTATTCTAGTGTCATTTGGAGTTTATGTAAATAGTCTTTTGCCCTTACACATTTTCAGAATTAAAAATCATGACTTTAAAAATGTGTATACATATGGCCTTGGTGATAGAATTAATGCTGCATAATGCATGATGCAATTATATGAGGCCAATTACTGGTTCATTGCAAATACCTTTTTTTAAAACTAAAGAATGGCATATGGAATTCATCAGATGGAATATAAAGGAATTAAATTGACTACATCTATGTGAAAAGACAATGGAGAAGATGAATATCATCAGCCAAAGCAAGGCAGGGATTGACTATGGAACAAATCATCAACTTGCAATATTGTGTCAACTTGCAATATTGAAGGATCCTCTGGGTCAAATATCAGAAAACTGCAAAAGAAGATGGAAGGAATACACAGTCACTGTACTGGGGAAAAAAAAGTTCATGTTCAACCATTTCAAGAGGTAGCTTATGATGAAAAACTAATGGTACTGAAGGAGGAAGTACAAACTGCATTGAAGATATTGACAAATAAACAGGACTTGATGGAATACATCAGGAATTGATGCGATGCAAATTGAAATCTTTCAACTAACTGATGCAGCACTGGAGATGCTCATGTGTCTGTGCAAAGAAATTTGGAAGACAGCTACATGGGCAACCGATTGGAAGATATCCGTATTTGTGCCCATTTCAAAGAAAGGTAACCCAATGTATTGTGGAAATTATTGAATAATATTATTAACACCACAATCAAATATAATTTTGATTAATATTATGAAAAATAAATGGTTTCAATTGTACACAGAGAGTGACCTTCTTAAAATTCAAGGCTGATTCAGAAAAATGCATGGAACAAATAATATCATTGTTGAAATTGAATAGATTTTGGCTAAAAGCAGAGGATTCCAGAAATATGTTTACTTGTACTTTATTGACTAGGTAAGGGTATTCAACTGTGTGGATTATAACAAATTATGGGTACAATTGTGATGAATGGGTATTCCAGAATACTTAATTGTGTTCATGAGGAAATGGTAAAGAGACCAAGAAGCTGTCGTTTAAACAGACCTAGGAGGATACTCAATGTTTTACAATCAGGAAAAATGTGCATCAGCATTGTATCCTTTTACAGTGTTTATTCAATCTGTATACAGAATTAATAATCTGGAATATCTGAAGAAGACCATTACATCAGGATTAGAGAAATAGTTATTAACAGCCTGTGATATGCAGATGACACAACTTTGCTTGCTGGAAGGGAAAAGGAATTAAAACACTTACTTATGAAAATCAAAACTCAACAACCTTCAATATGGATTGGAATGCAATGTAAAAAAAAAAAAAAATCCTCACAACTGAAATAATAAATAGCATAATTATAACAGGAGAAAAGATTGAAATTATCAAATACAATATTTTGCTTGGATCCACAATCAATGCACATGGAAGCAGCAGTTCAGAAATCAAATTAAGTATTGCATTAGGCAAATCTGCTACACAAGACCTTTTTAAAGTGTTGAAGAAAAAATATGTCAGTGCCTGACTCAAGTAATAGAATTTGCACTCACCTGAAATGCATGTGATAGTTGTTCAAAGAATAAGGAAGAGTGTAGAAGAATTGCTAGATTTGTAGACTGTTATATTTTGGAAGAATATTGAAATTACCATGGAATACCAGAAGACTACTTCTGAAAACTTACTCACTGAAAATCTTATAAACAGCATTGAAACACTGTCAGAATATTGAAAATTTAAGTCTAGTGTACACTGAGGCCATTAGCAAAGAACAAGGCTCTGGGAACTGATGAAATACAAATGGAAATATTTCAACAAATTGAGACAGCACTAGAAGCATTCATTCATCTTTTATATGAAATTTGGAAGACAGCTATCTAGTCAACTGATTGGAAGCGATCTATATTTGTGTCCATTCCAAAGAGAAGTGGTCCAACTAAATGTAAGAATCATGGGAAATTATCATTAATATCATATCAAGAAAATTTTTGCTAAAGATAATTTTTAAATGGTTTCAACAGTACATTGACGGGAAACTTCCAGAAGTTCAAGTCAGATCCGACAAGGACATGGAATGATAATACCATTGGTGATGTCAGATAGATATTGTCTGAAACAGAGCATATCAGAAAGCTGTTTACCTATGCTTTATTGATTATGCATAGGCTTTTGATTGAGTATATCATGACAAGCTATGGACAACTTTGCAATGAGGATTATGAAACACTTAATTGTGCTCAACTACATTGACCAAGAAGCAGTAGTTTGAAGAGAATAAGGAAATACCGAATGGTTTAAAATCAGGAAAGGTGTGTTCCAGAGTTGTATTCTTTTACCATACTTATCCAATCTGTATGTTGAGCAAATAATTTGAGAGGCTGGATTATATGGAGAAATACATGGCATCAAGATTGGAGAACTCAATCTGTGATATGCAGATGATGCAACTTTGCTTGCTTTAAGTGAAGAGGACTTAAAATACTTAATGATGAAGATCAAAGACCACAGCCTTCATTATGGGTTGCACCTCAATGTAAAGAATATACCAGTTCTCACCACTAGACCAATAAATAACTTCAAGATAAATGGAGAAAAAGATTGAAAGTCTTAAGATTTCATTTTGCTCAGATTAACCATCAACACTCATGGAAGCAGCAGTCAAAAAATCAAACAACGTATTGCAGTTGGCAAACATGCTGCACAAGATTTCTTTAAAGTGTTCAAGAGCAAAGATGCCAGTTTGAGGCCTTGTTATTATCAATAGTCTCAGATGAATGTAAATTTTGGACTTTGAATTAGGAAGACCATAGAAAAATTGAAGCATTGGAGTTATGGTATTAGAGAAGGATAATAAATGTACTAAGGACTGCCAGAAGAACAACAAAATCTGTGTACTTCTTAGAATTCTTCCCAAAAAGCTTTTTAGAAGCCAGGATGGTGAGACTTCATGTCTCATGCTTCGGGTATATTATCAGGACGGACCAGTCTCTGAAGAAGGACATTATGCTTTGTAAAACAGAGGGTCAGCAATCAAGAGCAAGATCCCAACAGGATGGATTGGCACAGTGGCAGCATCAATGGGCTAAAGTGTAGCAACAATTGTGAGATTGGTACAGGTCCTGGCAGTGTTTCTTTTGTGAATAAAGTCACTATGAGTCAGATCTGACTAGACTGCACATTACAACCACAGCATCGTTACCACTAAGAAAGATGAGGAAGGACCTGTGATCCCTGCACTGTGAAGCTCCTAGATTAAGGGAACCTTTGCTGCCAAGACACTTGGAGATCTCCAGGGAATGTAGGGCCTATATGTGCTGAAAGACGATAAGAACCTTTTTCCATTACCAGCACTCTGAATGTAGACTTCTAGCCTCCTATGTGGTGAGCGAATACATTTCTGTAGTTTAAAGCCATCCTCTTTTGATATTTCTGTTATAGCAGCACTACATAATTAAGATAGTGCATAAAGGAACAAAGAGAAAGTTATTGGAATTTAAAACAATGAATTAGAAGTGGAAACTGAAGTTGTTCCTAGACCCTATCTTTAATCTAGTATGTGAGCTACTTTCCCCCTGTTATAATTCATAGTGTCTATTGTGGGAAGCATAAGGAGCTCTGGTAGCATAGTGGTTACAAATCGGGCTGCTAACCTCAGGGTTATCAGTTCGAAACTACCAACTGTTCAGCGCGAGAAAGATGAGATTTTCTACTCTCGTAAAGATTTATAGCCTTGGAAAACCTGTACAGGGTTGCTGTTAGTCGGAACCGACTAACTTAGTTGGCACATAACAACAACAACAGCATTGTGGGAAGCATAGAAAATAGTTATAATAACCCATCATTTCCTAGAAATGATAAGCAAAGATTACAGCATAACATTGAATAATTCTGTTTAAGGCCAAACTGTCTTCATAGTATCTAATTCTCTTAGTAGAAACAAAGTAAAAAATGTCAGGAAAGAGGTTGGCCTATTATACATATTTGAATAGATCTCGTGTCCTATTTCTTTAAGGAACTGTGAGTATTGTAATGTACTGGAATTTAGTGAGTGGGAATTCAGTTATTCAGCCACTAGTATGTGATATCTCTCATTCTGGTCTCTGCCTTTCTATCAGATGATTTACCGTCATGTTTTTTATTATACATAATATTTAAATCTAGGTTATATTGTACTTTAAATTTTTACTATGCTAATTTGTTGCACTGTGGGCTAAATACTGGGCTGCTAACTTCAAGGTGGGAAGTTCAAATCCACCAGCTAACCCATGGATGAAAGATCAGGCTAAACTGTTCCTGTAAAGATTTACAGTTTTCAGAAACCCTAAGGGACATCCATCTCTGTTCTTTGCTATCACTATGGGTAGGACTCAATCTGATGACAGTGGGTTTGGTTTGGTTTGAATTACATCTTACTAATTTCTATATTATTAGTATTCATTACATTTAATGCATTTTGATCATGCAATAATAGTAACTACTATTATTGAATCTATATTTTGAGCTGTTTTTGTTGTTAGGTGTTGTAGAGTCTGCTCCGACATATAGTAACCCTATGTGCAATAGAACAAAATACTGCCCTGTAGTGTGCAATCCCCAAGGAAAAAATAACTTTGTTGTATATCATTATTTTATTTAAAACACAGAACAAAACTCTAACATAGGAATTATTCAGTCTATTTTGCAAATTAGAAAATTAATATTAAAATGATTAGGAGATTTGACCATATTTGTTGTAAGAATATTCACCAGATTGGTGGTGTGCTTGAGTGGATTTATAACAGCTCATGAAAGCCAATTGCTAAATTCTCTGCTGTGAGCAGGTTGGTAAAGTGATGGAACTTGGAAATGATCATAGCGGAAGAATTTGTATCACAGAAATTGGCAAACAAACACTAGATATCAGGGTTTTCATAGAACTGCTTTCCAGGACACCTTTTACTGTCAGTCAGGTGATTTTTATCAAGTTAGGATACATATTTTTCTATCTATTATTAAAGAGCCCATGCTTTTGATACCTGTGTAATATGAGTTTTACTGAGGTACTTTTACTTTTCAATAATTTATCATTATGTATTAATACAGCATTATAAGGTTAATAAAATTCAAATGATATTTTAAGTGCTTTATAATAAATCATGCTTACATTTATTAAATTTGTGATCCTTGAAAGTCAAACTGGGGAATGTGTCTTTTATTTTATAGTGTTCATGCAAGAAGGAACAACACCAGAACTTTCTTTAGCTTTCTTACACATTCTTTGGCAGCCAAGTGAAGAGTGGTATACATTTTAGGAAAATACATTGTTGTTGTTAGGTGACTTAGAGTTGTCTGTGACTCGCAGGGACCTCATATATATCAGAACAAATTTTGCCCATTCCTGTGCCATCCTCAAGACCCACTGTTTGAGCCCACTGCTGTAGTCATTGCATCAATCTGTCTACCTTATTGAAGGTTTCACTCTTTTCTGTTGACCTTCTAGCTTACCAAGCATTATGTTAGTACAAGGCACGAGCATCATCAGAACTTTGTTTAGTTTACTTACTTACCTACACAATTCTCTCACAGTCAAGATTGTTGTTGTTAGGTGTCACAGAGTTGTTTCAGACTCAGAGCAACCCTATGCACCACAGAATGAAACACTACCTGGTCCTGCACCATTCTCACAATTGTTGTTATTCTTGAGCCTGTTCTTACTATCACTGCATCAATCCATCTTATTGAATGTCTTACTCTTTTTCGCTGATGCTCCACTTTTCCAAGTATGATGTCCTTCTCAAGGGCCTGGTCCCGCCTCATAATATGTTCAGAGTACAGAGAATAAATCTTATTGTCACAGCCTCCAAGAAGCATTCTGGTTGCGTTTCTTTCAAGACAGCTTTGTTTGTTCCTCTAGTAGTCCACGGTACCAGGAGAAGGCAAGAAGGAGCATTTCTGAATGTTTACTCACTGAAAACATTATGAATGGCAGCAGAACTGTTAAGATTAGAAGCAAGCAATCAGATAGATACCAAAAGTGAGTTCCCATAGTAGATAAGAAGGTCCTAACCAGTGAAGTGTCAGTATGGCTCCTGAATTTTATTATTACTACCAGAGGACATCTGCATAACACAAATAAAATGCTGGACTGAAACTTAGGCCTGGAGTTTCAGAATTAAACTTTGTTCTTATAAAATGCTTAGTTTATATGAATCCAAACTATTTTACCTTTTGTTCATTAGTTCTCTAGTAGAGAGCATTGTACCATTTCTAATTATTTGATGAAAGTAATGAAGTGAACTCATCTTCAAACTTTTAGAGGCATGAATTTATGCCCAATTGAAAGTATTTTTTGTCTTAGGAATAGCCATTCTTTTCATGCAAATTTTTCCTCCATCTGTGCCATCCTCAAGACCCAAATATTCAAAATGTGAAGAATATGTTTGACGGCATCCAAATATATGTTTTCTTTTCTTATTTTGCTAAATGGATTACACTAATGAAAAGCCCTTCTACATGCTATTAGATTTAAATCTGTATTAAAGAAACATCGTGCTACTAAGATTTAAGATACAGAACTTCATCTCTTCATTGTAGTGCTTTAATAAATATCATTAACTATTATTATATTTAAATGGTGACAAATTGATCAGAGGAATAAATATATGCATAACATAACTAGGTTAAATCTAGGCATTTCCATGAAATTTATAAAGTTGACATTTTGCAATTTAATTAAACGATTGTCCATCGCCAAACTGAAAATAAAAATAAAAAGAGATATACAACAGTTCTAATTCTTAATCTATACTTCTGTTGTGAAATAAATATAATTTTATTTTATGTTATTTAGTTCTCTAATTTATTAAATTCCCCCAATCCTTACATTTGAGCTTTGCAATTATTATCTTCCTTCCTCACTTTGCCTTGATTCTAAGATTCTATAGTGTCTAATGGCAGGGGTGACTTTAGTCTTTATTATCTGTCTTCACACGTCATCAAATATCCTACACATATGATCTTTTCAGATCTAGTTGCTCTTTGTATAGACATCTTTGCTGAGTTTGTAAAAATCTATGCCTAGAGTTTCATGAAATTTACAGTAATTTACTTGATGCCTTTACCTAAAGCTGACTGGTATAGAACAGTTTGTGTGAGTGTGTTTAATATTTCTAGTCTGTCTTCTCTTTTCTCTCTTTTCTCAGTCTAAGGATGTCTCCATAAATTCCCAGCTTAAAGTAAGTTTGCATGTACAAGTAAACTTAAAACACTGAATATGGAAACTTCTTCACTGTATATAATGTGTTTATGTGAATAACGATGGTCTTCTGGGAAATATGTCTCTAAAATGATGTAACTATCCTTCATCAACAGAACCTCTAATTTGAGAAAATGTAAATAATGAGAAACTTTGATATTCTGTTATCTTATCCTGTGAGCAAAGAATATGGTATTGCTGGGTTAAATCTATGGCCACAACACAGCAAAACTAACCTGATCCATATAGATGAATGGATACATGATCTGGATCTAATGATCTTGATACTCTACCCAGGTATTTTACTCAATTTTTACCATCAACATTTACCAATGTACAAATCAGTATACAATTCATACCTTTATATGTTACTCCCTAGTTAACTATTTTAATTTTCAATTTCACATGGTTTCAAGCCAATCATTGTAAAAATGTTTATAATTAACTTCTTTCTGTGAATTTCTTGATCACTGTATTATTTGTTTAGGATATTGTTGTTAAATGCCATCAAGCTGGTTCCTACTCAAAGCAATTCTGCATAGGGTTTCCAAAGAGTGGCTGATAAGTTTGAACCACTACCATTCTGTTAGCAGTCCAGTACTTATCCTACAGTGCCACACCAGGATATTTGTTGCTGTTGTTAAGTGTTATCCAGTCATTTCCGACGCTCACCGACCCTGAATGTGTAAGGGTTCCAAAGAATGGTTGTTGGGTTTAAACTGCCGACTTTGTAGTTCAAACAGACCTTGTGTGTCAGTGTATATCCTACAATACCAGGAAATAAGAAATTTAAATTATTCAAAGGGATAGTGACAAAATTAATTACATAGTACATCAAGAAACCTTCAGAATCCTGTTAAGTAATATATAAAAAGTCTGTTAACATATTTCTAATAGTAGAATAAAAATTTATCAGCAAAAATACATAATTTTTAAACTCAACAAAGTGTTATTAAATCTTTCTCTTAATTCTTCTACCCCTCTTACCATTTTGCCTGATGGCTCTGATTGTATGTTTGCTGGTCAATCAATGGTTACAGGCTGTATTCAAACATCTTGTGTTCCTGAAATTTCCCCTCTCTGGTGGGTGTTAAACGTATGTAAATGTAGGCAATTTTTAGTCCTGCCTCAACTATTGTTTTCCATGGGTTCTTTCAGTTTCACCTACTTATGCCCATTGATTTCAAGTTAGGCAAAGAGTCCTGGCATGTTGATGTATGATAAACACTACAAACCACAAGGTTGGTGATTCAAATTCATCAGCAGTTCCTAGGGAACCATGTGAGTCAAAATTGACTTGACATAGCAACAAAAGCAAAAGGATGTTTGGGATGCTTACCTTATCCCTTCAACAACACTTTCATTTTCATGCTCACCTATTAAAGATCTGGCTTTTCAGCCACTTGTCTCAACCAGTTCTGAAACTTCAGACTAGCAGGATTGCAGGTTTCTTTTATTTTCCTACTTACTTTGTTATTTTTATTGACTTTACAGCCAGTTGTAATTTTCACTCTCTGCTTCAAAGTAAGTCAGCCTCCTATGTCAGCAAAGTTATTATTTTCCTTGTCTAGGCCGATGGGTGTAGATCCACAGAAGAAGGTCCAGAGAAGAAGGTCATGATTCCCATTATTTTTACTGGAGGTGCAACCTATTTTTCAAATATAAATGCTTCTGAATTTGTTTAACCTTTGATTAATTTCTTTAGCTTGTTTGTTAGGTGCCCTTAAGTTACTTCTAATTCACAGGGACCCTCTGTACAACAGACCACACACTGCCAAGTCCTGTGCCATCCTCACAATTGTTATGTTTGAACTCATCGTTGCAGCCACTGTATCAAAATATGTGAGACAAGACTCACCATGCTTATTTCTAAGGAACAGTCTGGCTGTGCTTCTGAGACAGATTTGTTTGTTTTTCTGACAGTCCATGGAATATTTAATATTCTTAGTGAACACCATAATTTAAAGGCATAAATTCTTCCGTGGTCTTCTTTATTCATTGTCCAGCTTTCACATGCATATATTGTTGGTTTTGTTGTTGTTATGTGCCATCGAGTCATGTCCATGTCCGACCCATAGCGACCCTGAATATGAGGTGATTGAAAATACTACCATACCTTAATCCTTAAAGTGATCGACTTTGTTCTTTAACACTTTAAAGAGGTCTTTTACAGTAAATTTATCCAATGCAGTACATCAATTAGTTTTTGACTGTTGCATCCACATGAATTAATTATGGATCCATACAAATTGCAATCTTTGACAACTTCAATCTTTTCTCCATTTATCATCATGCTATTTATTGATTCAACTGTGAGGATATTTGTTTCCTTTGTATTGAGTTATAACCCATATTTTGAAGGCTGTATTCTTTTCTTTTCACCAATAAGTGAGCAAATACTCCTAACTCTCAGCAAGAAAGATAAGGTCATCTGAATATTGCAGCTTGGTATCAACCTTCTTCTAATCCTGAAACTATGTTATTCTCTTTATAGTACAGTTTCTCAGATTATTTATTCAGCATCCAGATTAAATAAGTATGATCAATTTCTAGAACACTAAAATGGTTGCTTCTGATGTTACGGTGTAGTTTTATGCTGGTAATTTGGGGAGAAAATTGGTCAACATCTTTAGTCTGCGGTAGATGGGAATTCAGTCCAAATCTCTCACATTTGGAATGGATTTTTCCTAATTATCTCATTTTATCATTAGACTCAGTCTATGAATTAATATTATTTATATTAAAATTTCATAGAAGCAGAATTTATGAACACATAGATTCACAAGTATAACCAGAAGTTGTTGTTGTTAGGAGCTATCGAGTCACCACCGACTCATACCGATTATGCACAACAGAATGAAACACTGCCTATTCCCCTTTCTATCTCATTATCATTGCTAAGCTTAAACCCATTGCTGCTGCCATTGTGCTCATTGGGGTCTTCCTCTTTTTCTCAGGCCCTCCACTTAACGCAACATGATAATTCTTCTTCAGGGACTGGTCCCTCCTGATAATATGTCTGAATTGTGAGAGACAAAGTTTCATCATCCTGACTTCCAGGGAGCATTCTGGCTGTACTTCTTCCAACAGAGATTGGTTTCTTCCATTGGCAACCAATGGTATGTTTAATATTTTTTGAGAACACCATGCATCAATTTTTCTATGGTCTTTCTTATTCACTGTCCAACTTGCACATGCATATGAGGTTACTGAAAATACCATGGCTTGGATTGGCACACTTAGCTCTCAAACTGATCATCTCTTTGCTCTTCAACACTTTAAAGAAGTTTTGTGTAGATTTGTCTACTGCAATACATCGTTTGATTACTTCCATGAGTGTTGATGGTAGATTCGAATAAAATTAAGACATTGACAACTCAATCTTTTCTCCATTTATATGGATGTTGTTTATTGGTCAAGGGGTGAGGATTTTTGTTTCCTTTATATTGAGGTGCAACCTATACCAAAGGCTGTTTCTTCATCAGTATTTGAAGTCCTCTTCACTGTCATCAAGCAAAGTTGTATTATCTGCATGTCACAGGTTGTTAATAAGTTTTCCTCCAATCCTGATGCCACACTTTTCTTTATTTAAGCAAGTTTCTCAGATTATTTGTTAAACATCCAGACTGAGTAAGTATGATGAAAGAATACAACCCTGACACACATAGACCTGTACATAGACCAAGAGGCAGTTGTTCAAACAGAACCAGGGACCACTGAATGGTTTGAAATTAGGAAAGATGTGTGACAGAGTTGAATATAGCTATAAATAGTATCTATATACTTCCAAAACATGTGATATGATTTTTATTCCAAAAAGGACTTTCATATCAATGGGCTAGGTGGTCATCCTTCACATAGTAAACAGCCTATGGAAGACAAAAGAATACTATGACCTTTAATAAATAAACACATATTCGTACGTATTCTGCCCCCTTATAACTGAGAGCATTTTCCCTTTTTACTTCCTGTGTACCATTTTTCATCTTCAATTTTTTCCAGTGCAATATCCAATATCCTCAGCATTGTAATAAAGTAATTGTTTTTATGAAGTCTGATGAATATAACAGAAATTAGGAGCATTCTTAGGTTACAAAGGAAAAAAAAAACCAAGCAATCACTTATTTATACAATGTGTAACAAAAACACAGCTCCATAAGGAATAACACTTTTAAAAGCACAACATAAAGGTGATAAAGTATTTCAGGATCTAACAATCAGTTTAATTATGTTTTTCAATTCTACCACTGAGTTTGGAAACATATTTTCATCAAATGTTTCCCACAGGTACATTCAGTTTTTCTATGAAGCACTTAGTGTTATAGTAACAACATAGCACAATTTTATGTGTCTGAATTCTAGATAGCCCAAACAATAGTCTATGTAAAATTTGAAGTTAAACACTATCATGAGATATTTTGAAATAGTTTTAAATTCTGATCACCATTTCATTCTTTTGAGAATACATGTGTAATTTGTTTTTAAATGTCATTTAGTTCTGGCTCAGAGCAGCCCTCCCTAAGGGTTTCCAAGGAATGGCTTGTGGGTTTGAACTACTAACCCTGCAGTTAGCAGTCCAGTGCTTATCCAATAGTGCCACACTCCAAGACTCCATATGTAATACCTCCATTTAAATATGTACTTCAAAACTTAATTTTGTTGGCTACATGATACAATGCAGTATCCCTGGTGTGGTACTGTAGGATAAGCACCTGACCACAAGGTTGGTTTGAACTGAAAGATCGGGGATTCAAACTCACCAACCACTCTCAGAAACCCTATACAGGGTTGCTTTGAGTCTTAACTCACTCAACAGCTTTCAACAATAAACTAGCTTAAATTGGTGACATACATTGAAAGAATATTTATATGTGAGGCCTGGTGTTAGAGAACAAATAAAATAGGCATTGTATTTGCTCTCAGAAAGTTGAAATTTAATATACTTATTTTTCTTCATGTTTACCATGGATAAAAATGTCCAATTCAATCCAGAGAATCTATAGAAAACTGTATTTATGCTGAAAGAATTTCCTTGGCTTTGTTTTCTATTGAAATTTAAAAGTTTAACTATAAAGTAGTTTAGATATAGTTATCAAATATTAAACTTTACACATGATATTCTTCAAGATTTTCTTCTGGTGTTGTTAGTTTTACAGGAGTATATCATGATGATATTATTCTATCACATATATATGTTGCTGTTGTTAATTGTTGTCAAGCTGATTATTATACATAGAAACCCTATATAGTGTTTCCAAGGAGCTACTAGTGAGCCTGCACCGCCGACCTTGCAGTCCAGCACATTAACCCACAGTGTCACATCAGGATTCACAGCCACTCCTCTGAAACCCTATAGAGTGTCGGTATGAGTTGGAACCGACTTGACAACACTTAACAACAACAACAACAACATATATATAATGGCACATTTATTTCACCCATACTTTATATTCCCAATCTATTTTAAGCAAAATAAAGCAGACATATTTTTTTATCATTAAGTAGACAATAAGACATAGCATGAATAAGTAATGGCATAGCAATAATAATTGCAAAATTATTAAATTATAGAAATAATTTATGCTGAATTATAGCTATTTTTTCTGTTAAAATATACATTCTAAATCTGACTGAAAGAAGAACTTTGAGAACAGTTCAAATATAACAGCAGTTTTTCTTATTTTACAATTTTTAAAAATTATGTCAATCTCCTTGAGTTTCATAGAAATATATATTTTAGAAGAAGTTGTCACTCAGTGCTATTTCATACAATTTAGCTGTCATTATGATTTCTTCTCAGAAAGTATTGTATCTTTCTTTGCTTGAGGGTTATTGTGCCATCCTAAATCTCTATACTACATTTGTGGAGCCCTGGTGTGCAGGGAGACCGGCTCTCTGAGAGGGTCGTGGGACATGAGCGAATATGCGGAATCGTCGGATGAAGAAATGAATGCAATTCGAGAGGCTTTTCAGCTTGTAGTGCTGTCCAGCTATTCTCTCCAGTTTCTGCCCCTGCATTCTCTCTCCTGCTCTCTGCTTCTTCTGCCGCTTCTACTTCTTTCTGCCTCTTCTGCCTCTACTCCCTTCTGCCTCTACTGCCTTCTTCCTTCTTCTTCCTCTGCCCTCTACTTCTTTCTCCTAGCTTTGCCAGCCCAGCTCAGCAAGTCTTTATTTTTTATACTTAAAATTACACAGTACATGCATTGACACTTTTATCATTTCTTGAATTATTACACAGTTATTCACAACATTCTTGCACCTGGTCCTTAGACAGCCTTAACAAGAATACTCTGTGATGTTCAGACCGACCTTCATGTTCTTTCCCAGTATGAGATAAAACTGTTTCTTCTTGTTTCTACTAAAAGATTATAAACTTTCTATCCTACATAATGTGCTATTATTTTCATAATAAAGGTATTCATTAAATCACTTGGAAGCTATGTGGCATAAAGCCCAACCTGGCTATTTGCTGCAAGAAGTGTAGATAATTAAGTCAAAACTATCCTTCACTTAAGTTCATTATTGTCTACTTGTTTACGCAGGTGTCTGTATGTAGGGGTTTGAGACTTCTAGCTAGTGACTGACTGTGGTGAAGCCTATGGGGGTAGGTTAGCTTGACTTTAATATGCTATTTGCCTTTGTGGCCTCACAAATGCAGTTACTTAGGTTTTCTAATGAAAGGGAGTAGTTTCATTAGAATACAATTTCTCTTTGTATTCAATCCACCAAGGCTGAAAGCAATTGCTGCTAAGCTAGTTTTTCCTAAGGTTTATAGAATTCAAAGCTGAGAATATTGCCAAATTATACATTTTTATAAGTAAAATTCAGGGCTAACTTGAAGGGAAGATAGGGGTCAGCTTTTGAGAGTCATTTGCTGTGCATAATGTCTCTTCCCCCCAATGCGGCTTTGCCAAGCAATGAGAGTTAAGCGCTTCCCGCACTGGTGGTTAAGCTACTTGGTTCAGCTTCTAATTGAAATGTTGGGATTCTCCCCAGGAGAAATATGTAACAGTCTGTTTTCTTACATATTTACAATCTTAGAAACCCTATGAGGTATTTCTGTTCTATCCTTTAGATTTGCTGTGAATCAGAATAAACTTGACAGCACACAACAACAGCAACAATGAGGATAAGTGAAAACGTATTGCTATTAGGGTTCCAGTTCATGAACGCATGGGTTGAGTCCAATCTATACATATATTAAAATGTCTCTGTGATCAGTGGATGAATGTATATAAGCTAAGGCTTGTCTTAGTCTCTTTAGGGTTACATCCAAAGAAATGTGCAAGGGCAACAGTGGCTTCTGAGGGGATCTGCTTCAAGAAGGTAGAGAGGTCAACTCAGAAGATTATAGCAACTGTGTCTTGGGATCCCAAAGGGTTAATCTTAACAGATGTTCTCCTAAGACACAGGTACATCCCAGGGACTTCTGAAATGAAAACTCCACTAGTGGAAACTCCACTAGTGAGAAAAGGTGAGGATATTGTATTAAGGACTTTTTTAGTCCCTACCATGACATTGCATCTGCTTATTCTTTGAGGGTAGTAAGAGTTGTCTTATGAAAATTTGGTTGGGAAACCTTACTCCTGTTATGCCCAGAATTCAGGGTCCCCAAGGACCACTCAGGAGCCGTGTACCGATGCAAATACATAAGGGTTGTTTAATCAAGCTCGAGCCAGGTCTCTAACCTTATCCAACATTTCGGAATAGGGAAAGAGCCCCAAATTCATTGTCTGCAGGGTTTTTATAGAATTTTCAAACAGCTCAGGTTTCTCAGCTTTACAATCTTTGGATTGGTTAACAATTGGCAAACTATGAGATGTTACAGTTTAATTGGTCAGGACTGGTGGTCTTTGTTCTTAGGCTAGGGTAAAGGAAAACATCTGGCCTCTGGCCTTGAGCTGCCTGGCTATTTATACATATATAATTTTCTTGGAGCTAGAGGATGTGTTCAGGCTAATGTACAGAATGGAGATTGACCTTGTCTCTGGAGGGAACTAAAAACTGAGGCCTTGTCTGTTTAAAATGCTTTCCTGAGCCTGACTAGAGTTTAGTCAAGCAGTCTCTAGGTAGGCAAAATCAGGTAAAGTCAGTTTGGTCCTTACACTCCATTCACCCTAATATTGCCTAATTTAGTGCTAATATTGCTCTTTCAGACTTCTTTTGTCCCCCAAATCAAAGAACATTTAAAAGGAACATGATGTGAATCACTCCTGAAAGTACACACTACTGCTTAAGGTGAAGTACATTTAAGAGCTCAGAATTTGTTGGGGGAAAGGTTAAAGAGATAGAACCAGTGCCTTCAGGAGTATATTGATGTAGATGGAGGATGTAGATGGAGGATGTATAAAAAAACAATAGCTTCACACTTTGATATTTTTGTTTAATAATAACTATGATTTTATAAGAATACTTTGACTTACCCTAATAAATAGAGTACCTTTGACTCTCAAGACTCTTGAAATCATGGTACAGATGAAACAGTATCTTTCTCCATATCTTCATGTCTTCCCTTGCCTAGTCTCACAATACCCAACTTGCCAGAAAAACTGGATTAGAAAATATTTGCTAAAAACTTTCCACCATTCTCACAGATGTGTAATTTTTAATACTATACCATACCTGATGACAGAGTGAATTAAATATTGGATTGTTAACTGCCATGTCAACAGCCAAATCAACCAAGAGCTTTGCATAGAAAAATGAGGTGCCATTTGCTGCTATATAGATTTACAGTCTCAGAAATTCTAAGGAGCAGGTCTACTCCATCCTATATGGTCTTTATGAGTCAGAGTCTATTCAACAGCAATGGATAGTGAGTATACCTGGAACTAAATATATATAGTTCATGTATATATTTACATAGTTCATGTACAAAATGCATACATATGGGGTCCTGGTGTGGTGCTGCGGGATAATACAATGGACCACAAGGTCAGTTTGAACCTCAAGGCCAATGGTTCAAACCCACCAGCTGCTTATAGGGTCACTATGAGTCAGAATTGACCTGATGCACTTAACGACAACAACAGCATATATATATATATATATGTGTGTGTGTGTGTGTGTGTGTGTGTATACATATATGGTTTCCTAGGAGCAGCTGAAGGATTTGAACCAACAATCCTGCACTTCAAACTAACCTTGCAACCCAAAGGATTATCCTGAAGCACCACACCAGGACTACTTTCTATCTCTATATGTATATATATATATGTGTGTGTGTATATATGTATATATGTATCTCTATATGTATTTCTAAGGAGCTCTGGTAGCGTAGTGGTTACGAATCGGACTGCGAACCATAAGGTCAGCAGTTCGAAACTACCAGCTGCTCCACAGGAGAAAGATGAGGCTTTCTACTCCCGTAAGGATTTACACCCTCGGAAACCCTGTACAGGGTCGCTATGGGTCGGAACCGACTCGACGGCACTTAACAACAACAACAACATATGTATTTCTACTTCTATATGTATATATGTATATATGTGTGTGTGTATATATATCCAAGTTCTGTATATTTGATTTTTCATCTTAATCTTCTTATTGTTAATTTCTCATTTTATGGCATTATGATATGAAAAGATGCTCTGTAGTATTTTGATGTTTTAAAATCTAATGAGGCTAGCTTTGTGATCTAACATATGGGTTTATGCCATGTGCACTGGAAAACAATGTGTATTGTACTATTGTTGGATTGAGTCCTCTTTATATGTGTATGAGGTCAGGTTGGTTGATAGTATTGTTTAATTCTGCTGTGTCTTTGTTGAGTTTCTTTCTAGTTGTACTGTCCTTCATTGAAAATGGTGTATTAAAATATCCTACTATATTGTGTTGTTGTTGTTATCATCTCTGACACATAGCGACCCTATGACAGAGCAAAACACTGCCCACACCATCCGTATAATTTCCTTTTTCTTGATTGATATGAAGGTGTATTAATTTTCTTTGAGGTTATCTTGTCATTTCTTAATTTCTTCCATAGTTTAAAAGAGTTTGTTTTAACTTGAAATTTACTTGACTTTCTAATCATTTGGAAGTTCTACAACTGCACTTGTCTGTCTTTTATATATTAGCCCATTGCTCCTGCCAATGTGTCAATCCATCTCATTGGGGATCTTCCTCTTTTTCACTGACCCACCACTTTACCAAGAATAGTGTCCTCCAGAGACAGCTCCTTCCTGATAACATGTCTGAAGCATGAGAGATGAAGTCTTGTCATCCTGGCTTTGAAGTAGAATTTTGGTTATACTTCTTCCAACACAGATTTGTCTATTCTTCTGGCATTCAGTGGTACTTTCAATAATCTTCTCCAACACTGCAACCAATACATCAATTCTTCTATGGTCTTCTTTATTCATTATCCAACTTTCACATTCATACAAGGTAATTTAAAATGACAAGGATTGAGTCATGAGCACTTCAGTTCTCAAACTAGTATCTTTGCTCTTGAACACTTTAAAGAGGTCTTGTGCAGAAGATTTGTCATTTGATTTCTTGACTGTTGTTTCCATGAATGTTAATAGTGGATCTAAGAAAATTAAGTCTTTTGACAACTTCACTATTTTCTCCATTTACCATAATTTAATTTATTGGTTCAGTAGTGAGGAATTTTGTTTTCTTTATGAGTTGTATTCCATAATTAAGACTGTGTTTTTTTATCTTCACTCGTTACTGTGTTAAATATTCATCAATTTCTTTATATTGGGGTACAAACTATACTGAAGTCTGTGGTCTTTGATCTTTACTAGTATTTTGAATCCTCTACACAGCCAGCATGTATCATCTTTATATTGCAGGTTGTTAATAAGTCTTCCACCCATCCTGAGGGCAAGTTCTTCTTCATATAATCCAGTTTCTTGTACTATTTGCTCAGCATATGGATTTATTAAGTATGGGGAAAGGATATAATACTAGTACAAACCTTTTCTGGTTTTAAACCAGAGGATATTATTGTTGTTATTGTTAAATGCCATAGAGTCATAGCAACCCTGTGTAGGGTTTCCAAGGTGCTGCTGGAACTTGCAATTCAAAGCAAACTTGAGTTTGAGTGCCTGTCATATGGCACTACTCCAGGACTATTATTGTAGGCTTGTCTGTTTCTTCTTTCAACTCTATTGTTGTTACGTGCCATCAAGTCAGTTCGGACTCATAGTGATCCAGTATAGGGTTTCTGAGAAGGGGATAGTGAGTTTGAGCTGATGACCTGGTGGTTCAAATGACCCTGCAGTCCAGGGGGCACAGTGCCACACCAGTACTCTATTAGAGTGATTTTTGTATTTTGAGGTTCTTTCATTGGGAGCATTGATACTTATTATGGTTATGTCCTCTTGTTCAATTGACCCTTAAGTCATGACATAATGTCCTACTTTATCTCTTATGGTGGGTTTTGCCTTGAAGTCCATTTTATCAGAAGTTATTATTGCTACTCCTGTTCATTTTTGATTGCCATTACCTTGATTTATTTTTCCCTCCTTTGATTTTTGTCTTTGTAATGTGTGTTTCTTGTACAAAGCCTATTGAAGGATTCTATTTTCTTATCCATTCTCCTACTATGTCTCTTAACAGGTGTATTTTATCTATTGATGTTTACTATAATTATTAATAGCTATGATTTGATTGCTGTCAATTTACTGTGTGTTTCTTTTTGTGGAGCTGGTGGTTTCTTTGGCCCACATAATTTTTTGTGTCCATTTTATTTGTGCATTTTCTTGTCAATTTCTGCATTGCTGTTTTTATAATGGTCACTAAATCTTTGGTTTTCCTTTTTCTTGATTGATATGGTGACACATTAATTTTCTTTGAGATTACCCTGTCATTTCTTAATTTCTTCCATAGTTTAAAAGAGTTTGTTTTAACTTGAAATCTTCTGGAATTTCTCATCATTTGGAAGTTTTACAACTACACTTGTCCCTGTTTGTTTTATATTTCTCTTCATTATAAATTGTCATGTCTAATTCCCTATTTTTGTCTTGTAGGTTTTTTTTTTTTTTTTACTTTGTTTTTGTGGTTGTTAGGTGCCATTGAGGCAATATCGACTCATAGGTACCCTCTGTACAACAGAAGGAAACACTGCCCAGTTCTGCACCAACCTCACAATCATACTACATTTAAGCCAAATGCTGCTGACTTAGTGCCAATCTATCTTGTTGGGACGTCTTCTTCTTTTTCTCTGACTCTCAACCTTACTAAATATGACTGTTTCCATCAGAGAATATGTCTGAAGTATGAAATACTAAATCTGGCTATCCTTGCTTTTAAGGAGCACTCTGGCTATACTTCTTAAACAGATATGTATGCTATTTTGGCAGTCCATGGTAATTTTAATATGAATCTTCAACACCATAACTCAAATGTATCAGTTCTATGGTCTTCTTTATTCACTGTTCAACTTTTCCATGCATATAAAGCTATTGAAAATGCCATGACTTGGGACAGGTGCACCTTAGTCCCCAAACTGACATCTTTGTTCCTCAACACTTTAAGGAGATCTTGTGCAGCAGATTTGTCTAATGCAATATGCCATTTGATTTCTTGACTGCTGCTTCCACGAGAGTTGATGATATATCTGAGCAAAATTAAGTCTTTTGATAACTTCAATCATTTTTCCAATTATATGGATGTTGCTTATTGGTGCAGTGGTGAGGATTTTTGTTTTCTTTATATTGTAGTGCAACCCATAACGAATGCTGTGGTCTTTAATCTTCATCAGTAAGTATTTTGAGTCCTCTTTACTTTCATCAATCAAAGTTGTATCATCTGCATATTGCAGATTGTTCATGAGTCTTCCTCCAACCCTGATGCTACATTTTTCTCCATATAATCCACGAATTGGGCTGCGAACCTTAAGGTCAGCAGTTCGAAACTACCAGCTGCTCCGCTGGAGAAAGATGAGGCTTTCTACTCCCGTAAAGATTTACACCCCCAGAAACCCCTGTACAGGGTCGCTATGGGTCGGACCCGACTCGACGGTACTTAACAACAACAACAACAACAATCCATCTTCTCAGATTATTTGCTCAACATAAACATATAATAATTATGGTAACAGATTATAACCCTGGGGCACACCTTTTCTAATTTTAAATCATTTTGTTGCTCACTTGCTCTGTTCTAACAACTGCTTCATGGTCTATGTCCAGGTTCCTCATGAACTCAATTAAATGTTATGGATTACTTACTCTCCATAATGCTGTCCATAGCATGTCATGTTCCACACAATCAAAAACATATGCATAGTTAATAAAACACAAGTAAGCATCTTTGTTATATTACGTGCTTTCACCTAAGATCCATCTGACATTAGAAACGATATACCTCATATAATATTGTCTTCTGAGTCCAGCTTGAAACTCTTAAAGTTTTTTTGTCAATGTATAGTTGCAGCCGTATTTGAGTTATCTTCAGCAACATTTTAATTGCATGTGATATTAATGATATTATCAGATTATTTCTGCACTGTGTTGTGTCACCTCTCTTTCTAATGGGCACAAATATGAATATCTTCTAGTCAGTTGGCCAGATAGTTGTGTTCCAAACTTCTTGGCATAGATGAGTGAGTGGCTCCAGTGCTACATCATTTTGTTGAAAAACTTCTATTTGTATTCTACTAATGCCTGGTGCCTTGTTCTTTGCCAATAACTTCAGTGCACCTTGAACTTCGTCCTGCAGTATCATTGACTATTGATTATATGCCACCTCTTGAAATGGTTAAACATTGAACATTTCTTTTTGGCACAGTGACTCTGTGTATTCCTTCCACCTTCTTTTGATGCTTTCTCCGTGATTTAATGTTTTGACCATAAAACCCTTCAATATTTTAAGTTGAGGCTTGATTTTTTTCTTCAATTCATCTAACTTGAGAAATGCTGAGTGTGCTCTTCCCTTTTGGTTTTCTAACTCCAGGTCTTCACATATTTCATTATAATATTTGATTTTGTCTTCTTGAGTTTTTCTTTTGAGATTTTCTATTCAGTTCTGGTACCTCTGTATTCCTTCTCTTTACTTTAGCATCTATACAATGGAGAGAAAAATGCAGTGATTTATTATATCCATTTTGGTCTCTTCCTTCTTTCTTGTCTTATTAATGACCTTTTCCTTTCTTCCTGAATGATGTTCTTGATGCCATCCTATTACTCTTCTGGTCTTCGATCTGTGTCTAATACATCGAATCTGTACTTCAGATGATCTTAAATTCAAGAGGGATATGTTTAAGGTTATATTCTGGCTCTTGTGTACTTGCTTTAGTTAAATTGTGTATGAGCAATTGATGGTCTGTTCCACCGTCTGCCACTGGCCTTGTTTTCGCAGATTATATGGAGCTTTTTTCACCATCTTTTTCCACATATGTAGTCTGTTCAATTTCTATGAATTCTACCTGGTGATGTCCATGTGTATAGTCGTGTTTTATGTTGTTTCATAAAGGCATTTGCAATGAAGAAATCATTGATTTTGCATTATTCTTTCATACAATCTTTGGATACTTTGGGTACTTCTCTATCTGTTTTGAACTTTTGGTGGAGTTGGTATGTATGTCAATCTAAAGTTGTTGTCTGCTATAGTTGGTTCTCAGTCCACAGGAATCTTTTTAATATTTCTTTAACAAGACATCCTTCTTTCTACAAATTCTTTAATTTATTAAATTTCTGTTTATCTGGAAATGTTCCTGTTTTATCATCATATTTGAGGGACAGTTTTGCTGGATAAGATTTTTGTTTGGCAATTTTTTTTTTCTTTCATAATTTTGTATTTGTCTCCCATTGCCTCTTGCTTCTATTCAGAAATCAGGGCATGGTTTTCCTCTGTAGGTAATGTTTTATTTTTCCAAATTGTGCTCAGGAGTCTTTATTTGTCTTCCATTTTAGAGTGTTTGATTATGATATGTGTTGGTGATTTGGTGTGGGGGGGTGGGGGATCTGTTCCTCTTTGGAATTCATTCAGCTGCTTGATTGCTTACCTTCTCATCTTGTGTGATGCTAGAAAATTTTGCTTCCAGAAACATTTTGACTTTTTTTTTTTTTTTTTTCTGTTAATCTTGTTTTGTTCTTGTGTATCATGTTTTTTTTTTTTTTTTCTGTGTTTTCCTTTGTCTCTTCCTGTTCTAGAATTCTGATTACCCACAAGCTATTCCTCTCCATGGTGTTCCACATGAATCTTAGAATTTCCTTATGTTTTTCTTTATTTATTTTCTGATTATTCTTCTAGCTTAATAGTATTGAGAGGTGTTTCTTCAAGTTCACTAAGACAGGCTTTCATTTATTCAAGTTTACTTCTTCACCTTTTCAATGTATTTTCCATTTCTGAAATCTTGGTATAAATCTTCTGGATTTGTTTTTCTGATTTTCTATCCTCTCTAATTATGTATCTATTTTTTGTTTGTTCCTATAGTGTTTTCCTGAAATTTTCTTCTTTTTTTTTTCCCCCATCAACCTCTCTGTCAATCATCTGGAGGCACATACATGTTATTCTCTTGAAATTTTTTTCTGGTAATTTCAATATCCTTTTTTTCTCTGCCGGGGACCTGCCTCGACATAGGGGTTCAGTTCACGAGGAGGAGATACCTGATGGCGGTAACAATATATCAAGAATACACAGAAAGAGACAAAGAGAGAGACAATGAGGCACCCCAAAGCCAGGGTGGATACATCACTGGTGGGCAGGCTTGGGACTACAGGCATTGTGGCCTCTGCAGGCAGCAACTCACTGCCCTGCAATCTTTACCGCATGCCCTCCAGCCCGTAATGCACTGCAATCTTTACTGCATGCCCTCCAACCTGTAATGCCCACCTGGGGAGGCCCGGGCCTCTGTTTTATTTAGGGGAGGAGCTTCACACCAAGCTGGGATGGACTTAGGCAAGGTACAGCTAACATCAGTACTTTTCCAGACATTCAGGTAACTTTACATCGTACTTCGCTGGTTCGAATCCCAGGCCAGCAACTTGGTTTCTCAGGCCCAATTAACATATCTATAGCCCCTGAGCTCAGTTTGGGGAAGGTGAAAGTTAAGGACAAAAGCTTGGGCGGAGTCCCGCTGTTTCGGCTTCCTGAGCTAGATTTTCAGGAGGACTTGAGATGCCCTGGTGAATGGGCTGCACCTGGAAAAGGATTAGGGAGGATGGGTTTTTTGTCTATAGAACAAGGAACTGTGAAGTAGCTAAGATGTTTTTAGTTAATCCTTTGGAGAAAGGCTTGACCTTGCAACTTTTATAGTCTGGGCTCTTAGGAAAATATCACATTTATCTGTGGATTATCAAAGGCTCCATGTATTAAATTAATACATATAACTGAATATTAAGATGAAAGACAATTTGCTATTAACTGCCAGTGGCCTCATTTGTTACACTCGGCCCTATAGGGCCTCGAACCTCTGACTAGTCTTACACAGTCCGCAACATTTCTCAAATATGTTTTCTAGCTCTGTCTCTTGGTCATATATTGGAGACACTTTCTCTGTTTCTTCAGCGACATTCTGGTGTTGTTATATTTGTATTTAATTGATGGTTAGACATTGGTGTGTTCTTACACACTCACAAGCTGTCTTTTGGTGGGTGTGATTAGGTTATGGAATCATGTGCACTACTCTCTTTTTGCAATCCATGCAACTTAGTTTGGGATGGGTTTGTCTGATGTTGTTTGTTATTTTCAATCAGGTATAGAAACTTGATATTGGTTCTTGTCTGGTTGAAGAGGTTGTAGAGGGCATGGTTGTGGCTTCACTGTAAGAGAAGAGTTGCTGTCCCCTGTAAGGTAAGGCAAGAAGAGAAAATTAAAAAAAGATACAAGAAAACAACAGCATAATAATAATAATAATAAAGGAAGAAAAAAAGCAAGCAACACTTAGAAGAGGAATACAAAAACTAAAAAGATAAATGAGGGAGAGAGAGAAGGAAAAACAAAACAAAACAAATGAAAGGGAAAAAGCAAAGCAGATACCAGTCCCAGAGAGGAGAAAATTCTGTGGTCTCCTGCTAATCAAGTAGCTCATGTGGTAGTTGGGCAATGGATTAGATAGTGACTCTACCAGCCCTAAGTGGAATTCCTAACAGTCTAGGTTTTGTCAGTTCTGGCATCCAATCCAGAAGTAATTCATGCAGACCCCAAAGGGGTTCAGGGCTTAGAGTATTTCCATTCTCAGAGGACAGCTAAGGGGAAGAGTTCCCATTAGTTTAGGGCTGGCCAAAACAAGCTCTGCAGATCTGGAGTAGGCCACACATGATTTCAGGTACTGAGGTTGGTGCTGCTGATTCTCAACTCACTTTGTTATGGCTCACAACTGTGTAGGTCACCACTGTGCAGCTCTGGCAGCCTGGAGAGCAGAACCTTCCCTGGGGGTGTGTACTGGTAGAAATTGACCACATCTTTAGTCCCAAGATTAATGTGGAGTTGCAAGAAAACTTTTTGCACCATTCTCTCTGGCAGTAAGCAGTATGCCTCTGTGCCACCAACTACCCTCTGACTTCAAAAAACACCCATGAAAGTTCAAAATGACCACACTGTGCCTGTTTGGTTAGCCAGATTTCAACTGTTTCCTTTCCCGCCTCATGTCTGGTCAACTGTTTCTTCTAGTTAGTACTAGTCCAAGGCTACCAGGTCTAAAAGTTTGGAACAAGGCTCACCTCAATTCAGGAGGCCGAATTAGTGTGGTAATTCCCAACTCACTTTGATGGAGTTAAAAAGAGTGCTTCTTACCACTGGGCAGCTCTGGCAGAGTCGGAGCTTTACTAAGGCTATACATGGGTGGGAGCTAGTCACAACTATGGTCACCAAGGAATGTGAGGAACAAAAATATTGCACTATTTTTTTTTCTCCATGAGTCACTGGTATGCCTCTGCATTGCCAATACACTGTCTTGTTTCTAGAGTCACTCACCAAAATTTAACATAACTGCACCACATTTAATGGTCAGCACAGGTCACTAGTCTATGTCCTTTAGTCAAACCTGTTCAGCTTCCTCTCCTACTAAGAATTCAATCCACTTCTCTATCCCTTCATGTGAAGCTCAGAGTCCCAGGACTATCATTTGTATCTGTTTCATTTGGTTTTCTATATCTTTGTTATGTGGTGGTGGTGGTTATGTACCGTGGAGTCAGTTCTGACTCATAGTGACCCTGTATAGGGTTTCTGAGGCTGTGAATCTTTACAGAAGTAGAAAGCCTCATCTTTCTCCCATTGAATGGTTATTAGTTTAGAACTGCTGACTTTGAGGTTAGCAGCCCAACTCATAACCACTGCACCACAGCATTTCTGTTGAACCTGCGATCTTGCTTCCTCTCTAAATTTGTGCAAACCAGTTAGTTTAGAAACTAAATTAAAACCTAATTGTAGTATATGCTGGATATATAAATACAGGTAAGCATTAGCTTATTGGAGAGGATTAGTTACTCATTCAAAAGTTATGGTGCACAGGAGAGTAAGACACTCAAAGGCAGGTCCAGGTGGCCTGAAAATGTACTCGGTAAATCTAAATCCTAGAAAAATTTTTTGGAAATTGTGATTTATGGACACAGATTTAAGCCTTGTTTTGTAAGAAAGGGGAAGAATAGATGTAATTCTAGACAAGGTAAAACATAACAAGACCTACTGTCTGCTAATGATTAATCCATTCAAGGAAAACTGCTGACTGGTCAGTTGGCTGGCTGTGGAGTGAGGGAGTTCATTCATACCTTCACTGAACAAACATGAACTCAGAGCCCGCTCGGCACCCAGCACTGGTCTAAATGCTATGATAATTCCTTAAACGCGGTGAAAGCCCTGTGCTCACAAATTTATTGTTCAGTAGGGCCACAAAAACTAAACAAACACACATCAACTACATCAGGGAGTGATAAGAGCAAAGAATAAAAGCAGAGTAAAGGAAAAAGAAACATTAAATAAGATATGATAGATGGAAAATACTTTTCTAAGTACATAAAATATAACCAGGAACCTGAATAAGTTATGGAGGCAGCCATTAGTATTTCTGAGTAATGTTCCTCTTAGGAAGCAAAACTAGAAAATGCCAAATCTCCACTGTGAGGCAGGAGCATTCTTGATTCGTTGAAGGACAGTAAGACAGTGAATGTGACTGGAACAAAGTGAAACAAGGGAGACTTTATATAATACCGGAGAGCTATCTATGTTAAGGATCACAGATCTTTTTTCAAATAAACTGATTAAGTATTTCTGAAATGGGAAGACTTGGAATATAAGAGTGATCTGTTCTGACATATTTTTTTTAAACTATCACATTATTGGCTCCATGTTGAATAATAATCTCTATAGGTCTGCAAGAATGGATGAAAATATAAGAATGAAGGTAGGACACATGCTCATTTCAGAGACAAAGGTAGTGATGTGGTAGGAAAAAATAATGATGGTTAAAAGGAGCAAAACTTTGAATAAGTTTGAAGAGATAGAACACAGTAGAGAGTGTGGGTTTGGTTTTACAAAGGAACACCACTGCAGCTATGAACTGCCTCAAAACAAACACACAGTTTCAACTGTTTTTTTCCAATGACCAGGGTACCACCAAACTCCAACTGACTCAAGACAATTATCAACACCGCTGCCTCTACCAAACCCAATCCATGACTTCTTCACTATTGCTTAAACTTTTACTATGCACATATGATCAAAAGTAAATTATTAAGACTATTGAATGAGCGTAAATGAAACCAAAAGTCATGAGACATGCATGTTGTATGCATGAAGGCACTATGCTGGAACATGTTCCCACGTAATTTCTTCAATCCTGCCCACTCTACGTGTACAGTCATTATTTAATTGTGCATGTTATTTGTGGCAAAAATATGATATTTTGGGGTTGGATGTGGAAATAGTACTTCTTGTGACAGTTACAACAAACATTTGGTTTTATATAATATGAGTCAATATGCAAGTATTCAGTACTTAGCAACCATTCAACAATTTCTGATGGCATATAGATATTCATGTGTTCCATAAGGTTTGATTTTTATTGTTTTTAAAGGAAAAGCAGCTCTCCTTTTGTTTACTGGAGTCCTGGTTTGGTGCTGTGGGTTAATGTGCTTGAAAACAAAGTCTGTTTGAACCACAAGGTCAGTGGTTCAGATTCACCAGTCACTCCTTGGAAATCCTATTCAGTGTCATGATGAGTTGGAACTGACTTGACAGTACTTAACAACAACAATAACAACTTTTGTTTATTACTCGCCTTAATGGTTTATTCCTAGTGTGGGGCTGTGGGATAAAGCACTGGACCACAAAGTTGGTTGGAATCACAAGGTCAATGGTTCAAACTTACCAGCCACTTCTTGGAAACCCTATAGAGGGTTGCTATAAATCAGAACTGACTCCACAAAATTTAAAAACAACAATGATGGTTTTAAGAGAGCATGGTGATTCCATACGGTAAATACAGGGCTGTGAACCACAGAGTCCATGGTGAGAACCTGGAAGCTGCTCTACAGGAGAAAGATCAAGCTTTCAGCTCCCAAAGATTTACATACAGCCTTGGAACCCACTCAACGGCACTTAACAACAATCATTGTTCTAAAGACACCAGGCTTGGACTCTTCCAAAATGGATCAATGGTGGGATAGTAACCGATAATACAGAAAATATGGCTCTGGGTTCTGGATCTTGGGCTTTATCCAGAAGACAAGTGGAGGTTGTAGAAGCAAAGGCAGCAGAGGGCTGCTCCTGAGGTTTAGGGAGGTAGAACAGTGGGTGGGGCTGGGTGCATTCCATACCCTCCCCACTGGCTTCTTCATCTCAACCTGGCTTCACCCTCTTCCCTGCTTTGCCACTGCATCCATTTCTCAGGCCTCTGCCAGAAGCTCTAATAGTAGTTACAGCAGCAGCGATGATGTAATACAGGAGGGAGGCTCCCAAGTTTTAATATGATGTTCGAACAAATCCAAATCACATAGTGTCCTACTTCACAGAGGGCAATGTAGTTGTTGCAAAAAAAAAAAGCATAAATATGAATCATTTAACATCCACTATCCACTATCACAGAAAGCATAGTGGATGTTAAATGATTCATACTTATAATTTTTTTTTTTTCCATTTCTACACTAATAATTTTCAAGAGACATTACTTTTAAAATTTTTCAGTGTTATCTTTTAACAATGTTTTGCATCACCATAATTTCAATAATGGAAATTAAATACTGAGTGTAATTTTTCAAAAGTTATCTATATTTAGCTCAATGAAAAATAGCTTGGGCTTTGGGACAATAAGTTTATTTTCCTACAATTTGCATATATTGAATTTAGATAATTTTAATTCAAAATTATAAATTGTTCAGATTGCTATTTATTACTCTTTTAGATAGTTTGGATATACATATCAATTTTAGACCCATAATTATAGAATGATCCATATTTTTCATACAGCATCAATAACATATCATTTGGCATATTAATAAAAACAACACTATTCAGAAATTCAGAAATAAATTGCAAAGTAAACTGTTCAGAACTGAAATCTTCATTTAGCACTACATATTACATAAAACAGAGTACAGGTGTGGAGCTGCGGGCTAATACGCAAAGTCATTTGAACTGTAAGGTTGGTGGTTCAAGCTCACCAGCTACTCCTTGGAAATCCTGTACAGGGTCACTATGGGTCAGAAACGACTCAACAGCACTTAATAACAACAACAACATAGCATAAAACATTGACAATAACAATGTAAGATAAGCACTGCATTGCTAACTACAAGGTCAGTAGTTTTAACCCACCTGTTGCTCCTTGGAAAATCTAAATGTCAAGTTCACAGGGTAGGTTGGCGTGGACTTGATACCTGATTCGTTGTCAGAAAGGGACAGAACTAGCAAGCTCTATCTCCTTGTAAAGTGAGACAAAGTTCAACAGACGAAAATCTTCAGCATACAATAGTCAAAGAAGAGTAAGGAAAGGTCTACCTTGAAAGTAAGGATGGATACCTTAGAGTCAGGGGTTTGAGCATTAAGTACAATTTTTCTCTTCCTAGTATCAATGGGTTATATGAAGAAATATGTGGCATCAGGATTGGAGGAAGACTAATTAACAACCTGCAATATACAGATGATACAACCTTGCTTGCTGAAAGTGAAGAGGACTTAAAACATTTACTGATGAAGATCCAAGAGCACAGCCTTTGGTATGGATTACATTTCAATGTCAAGAAAACAAAAATCCTCACCACTGGACCAATAAAAAACATTCTTTTCAATAGAGAAAAGATTGAAGTTGTCAAGGACTTCATTCTTCTTGCATCAACTATCAACACTCATAGAAGCAGCAGTCAAGAAACCAAAGGACATATTGCATCAGGCAAATCTGCTGCACAAGACCATTTTAAAGTGTTGAAGAGCAAAGATGTCAGCTTGAGGACTAAGGTGTACCTGACCCAAGCCATGGTATTTTCAATAACCTCATATGCATGTGAAAGCTGGACAGTGAATAAGGACGTTCGTAGAAGAATTGATGCCTTTGAGTTGTGGTGTTGAGGAGAATACTGAAAGTGCCATGGGCTGCCAAAAGAACCAATAGATCCATTTTGGAGAACTGCAGCCAGAGTTTTCCTTGGAGACCAGGATGGCCAAACTTCATCTCTCACACTTCGGACATATTGTCAGGAAGGACCAATTGCTGGAGAAAGATATCGTGTTTGGTAAGGTGGAGGGTCAGAGAAAAAGAGGAAGACCCCCAATGAGATGGATTGGCCAAGTGGCAGCATCAAAGGACTCAAGCATGGCAACCGTGGTGAGGTTGGCCCAGGATCAGGCAGTGTTTGTTCTGCTGTGCATAAGGTCACTATGAGTCAGTATAGACTCAATGGCACCTAACAACAACAACAACAGTATCAGATGTCCTCCTGCAGTGGGGGAGCGGGGTGGGGTGGGGCTAATGTCACACTTCATTGCACAAACCACAGGGTATCTGTGTTTTTGTGGTTTAGCCATTATCCCTTATTCTTGTCTACGGGTTACTTGTTGGCCCTTGATGGGTTAAGTGCCCAATTTCTACCCTGTCCCCTTCCTCTTACCCTGCACCTGTCATTCTCCCTGAAGAGATATGAACCCTGAATTCATTTAAGGAATATGGGTGAGGACCGCTCTGGGCATTTCTTGCTGATAGGGGTCATATTCTTGTCTACCCTTTGGGTTCAATTTCTACCTATCTTTCACTATTCAGTGGGAGGTGTAGGTCAGAAGTTTTGAGTTGAGGTATCTAGGTGGGTAAGTGGTGTTTTGGAGCTTTTGGGGCCATGCCATTGCAGAGGTGGTTGATATCTGTGTAGCATCATTATTCATACCTGGAAGGCTTGTATTCTGGAAGATACAAACTTAACTAACAGATTAAACAAACAAGGTTTAAAAATGGAAAGTATTAATATAGTTACAGTGGGTCTCAGAGGTGTAAAAACTGAAGGGAATCTTTCTTTAATTTGATTCCATGTGCTTTTGGTCACCAGTGATGTATTTAGCCAATTCTTCTCTAAGATAATAAAACATTGTGTTCCTGCTGGTATCTGAGGAAGGAGGGTATAAAGATTGGGCACCACTGGGTGCAGAGACATTATAATGCCATTTATTGCCCTGAGGTCCTGCGCTAATTTCCATTTCCCACTTGGTTTATGCTGAGCTAAAATAGGGGTATTATATGGGGATGAGCATTCAATCAACCTTCCATTTTCTAACAATTGCTTGATAATAGGACCCAGGCCTTTAATTCCCTGTGGAGATAGCCATTATTGGTGCCTTTTGGATTATTCCAATTCTGGTTTGATTTTTTATTTAAACCAGGCTTACATGGGGTGTTTGAGTGGGCACCCCATCTGCGCAGACCTTAGGATCTAGGTCCTTTAGCTCAAATTGAATGTCTCCTCCCAGCAAGGCATCCTGTGTCAATATTAGACCATGTGCTTGGGGAAGAATGTTAAAATGTTTTCTACTTTAGACAAAAAGTCTTGTCCTAGAAAGCCGACAGTTAATTCAGGAATGATCAAAATGTATGCACTACTAGAACTGTTTCCCAGCTACAAAGCAAAATGAGAGTTAAATACGTGCAGGTAGATTGTCCATCATGCTAACAACTTCACTAGTGGAGGAAGACAGGCAACCGCCAAAGGATTTCAGAACTGAATAAACTGCTCCTGTGTCCAACAATAAAGTGACAGGCTTACTGGAAATTTCCAAGGTGACCCATGGATCCTCCATTAGGATTTTGATGGTGAGAGCAGGGAGCAAGCCAGGGTCCTGTCACACTGAATCTGAAGTGTCCATCACCATCTCCTTCCTCGGTTCCTCAGAACAGTTCCAAGCCTGGTGGTCTAGCGCTCCACATTGGAAGCAAGTTGAGTGAAGTTACACTCTACTCCCTTTGCCTTGTTGGCTTGGCCCTTCTGGAGATACTTTCTTTTCAGGTAGCCCACCTTGCTGTAGCCATAACACATAACTGCTGGTCTTCTGCTGCCTTCTGTTGAACAGTTAGGTTGGCTGCAACTGCAGACCTTATCACTTTAGCTATTTGGCGGCTCTTACTTGTTTTCTCCAGGTCATCATAACAATCTTACTCAGACGTTCAATCTCCTTTATAAAATTTCCAGGGTCTACTAAGAAACTGCATCCTTTTTCTTTGCACATCTTTAAATCAATTATAGTAAAGGGGACATGAACCCTCATATTTCTCCTCCCTGCTGGACCACTTCATGTAGAGGCAGGAGGGAGGGGTAAAGTTGGGTCAAGAGGTCAGGGAAATACCCTCTGTGGCTTTTGAGCTAGAGGACATGAAGGGATGCAAGGTCACATACTGGGTATTCTGCTGCAGACTCATTCAGGCTCCCGATCATTCAGCATTTTCAGTACAGGATTCACAATGTGGGGTGGAGGGAGAATTGCCCCTTAAATACATAAAGGACTTCACATGTGGGCCTTCTGACCACTTTTGCTCTCTCTTGCAAAATGAATTGAATTAGCAGATAGTATTATAATTTAAACTTCCATTCACAAGCCATGCTTTCTTGTCCAGATGTGTGTGTTTGTGCTAGATTTTATTAGAGAGTTTGGCTAGCTTGGCCTTCTGAAGGCTGTCAAATCCACGGAGATTTTATTTCTTTGTAAGACACCCAAGGGGGCTGTTGATGGGATTGAAATGGTCTGTCCCAACCTGAAGAAGGGAAGAGAGGGCAAGATCCATTTCCTCAGAGTCAGCATCTGTGTCTCCAGAGAGAAAACTTCCGATTTCATTTTGTGGGGCAAGGGTGCATCCTTCCTTTGTGCCTGCCTAACTTTCTCAGGGTAAAAGCTATACCTCCATTTCCCCTACTCTGTCTTCTTTGGGCCCACTGTTGGAACTCTTCATGTAGCTGGGATTGTCTAGACTTTTTTTTCTCACTTTCTTCCATAATTTGTTGTTGTAGTTAAGTACCATGGAGTCAGTTCCAACTCATATTGACCCTGCACAGGGTTTCCGAGGCTGCAAATCTTGATGGAAAAAGAATGCCTCATCTTTCTCCCGTGGTACAGCTGGTAGTTTCAAACTGCCAACCTGGAGGTTAGCAGCCTGATTCGTAATCACTATGCTACCAGAGCTCCATAATTTATGACCCACAATTATGTTTCAGGTGCTGGATGGGTGGAGCCCTCTTGACCAGGCATAATCCCTTAATTCTTTTTTTTTTTTTTAAGTTTTTATTGTGGATTGAGTGAAAGTTTATAGGACAGATCATCAGTTTTACATTCAACAAGTCATACACCTTGTTTCATTACAGTGATTATAATCCCCTCCATGTACCATTGGTTAACAGTATTTCTTGCTATTCAAAACAAAACAAAAAAATACCCACTAAGGCATATATCACGATTTATACCTCCAAGGGGCACATTCTTCAAGTCAGCCTCCTGGCCTCCAGCTCTTAGTCCCTGTCTTCTCATGAATCTAGAGTTCTGAGTCGCTTCTCGACTCCATGACCCCATCTCTGCCTCCGTCTCTGTCACCGCTACTTCTCTGGATAAGGTCCTGTATTCTGCTTGTGTTCTTCTCCCTTGATGGTCCTAGGGTTTTCTGTTTCTGGACTGTAAAATAAACTACTCCCCCATTTTTGTTACAAAACTTCTACCTTTACAATTGTGACAGTCGCAATTAGTCATGATAACAATTTTTCACTAATGAATCTTATGAATTTTATGCCCATCTCTTTTCACCAGACCCAGCTAGACAAGATGAAAATTCTTTAGTGGGGACTTTTTCTTCTTCCCCATACTTTTAAACTAACTCCCTCTTGAAACCTTATAAGCCAGTCACGTCATGCCTTTATCGCCCCCTCATTTTAGGTTGTTGTTGTTGTTGTCAGGTGCCATTGAGTCGGAATCAACTCATAGCGACCCCATGCACAGCAGAACGAAACAATGTCCAATCCTGGGACAACCTCACTACCGCTGCCACACTTGAGTCCATCAATGATACCACCTGGCCAATCCATCTCGTTAGAGGTCTTCCCCTTTTTTCTGACCCTCCACCTTACCCAGCATGACATCTTTCTCCAGCGACTGTTTCCTCCGGACAGTATGTCCAAAGTATGAGAGATGAAGCTTAGCCATCCTGGCCTCCAAGGAGCACTCTGGCTGCACTTCTTCCAAAACAGATATATTGGTTCTTT
>NW_006408688.1:3565650-3597758 GCF_000296735.1 Chrysochloris asiatica | reverse complement strand
GCTGGAGAGCAAGTTTCAGAGTCTCCTTTGACATCCATTTTGACCTTTTCCTTCTTTCTTGTTTTCTTAATGACTTTTTGCTTTCTTCATGTATGATGTTCTTGATGTCATCCCACAACTCTTCTGGTCTTCGGTTTTTAGTGTTTATTGCATCAAATCTGTTCTTCAGATGATCTCTAAATTCAGGTGGGATAAATTAAAGGTCATACTTTGGCTCTTGAAGACTTGTCTTCATTTTCTTCAGCTTCAATTTGAATTTGCATATCAGTAATTGATGGTCTGTTCCACAGTCTGCTCCTGACCTTGTCTTCACTGATGATATGGAGCTTTTTCATCTTCTCTTTCCACAGATGTAGTCAATGTGTTCCATCTGGCAAGGTCATTGACAATGACAATGAATAGCAGAGAAACATTGTCATTTTAGGTAGCCAACGTTTATGTTGCCCATCCCTAACTACCCTACCCCTACATACAGAGGGGATAGCATTTATACTTGATGTGAGGACTCCTTCCCTCTCTATTGATATTTAGAGTTACTACCTCCATGAGTATAGGTCAGTTTCATCAAATTGTAGCAATTTACGCTTGTTTCGTTTATCAAAATTGTTGGGGTTTTTTTGTTTGTTTGTTTGTTTTGTTTTGTTTTGTTTTTTGTAGTCATTCTCTAGTCGAATTCTGATTATCAAGCCATCAAGGTTAGATCAAATGGGTACTGTCTGCAAGTTTGGGTGTTCTTATCTGCATATGAGCGTCTCCCCTCACTTCATATCAGCTGGATGCTTCACTCTCAGCTCTAGCCCTCTGTGGCTATGTCTTTTTGTCCATGGGCTCAAGTGTCCCCTGGTGTCACCACATCTTCTCTTTATCGTCTCCAGGTCAACAGGAGTCAATGGACTGTGGTTGAACTTAGCCCATTTCTTCATTGCTACCTTTCCCCCTCTTCCACTCACCAATAGACCAATGTGGTTACCAGCAATCTTACATGCCTGTTCGTGTGTTCCCTTTTAGTTTCAGTCTTGGAGGGGGGATTGTCCTGAAGGGAATTGATTGCTTGCCTTGATGGCTTCCTGGCAAACAGCTTGCTTATTCTTGTAGTAGCCAGTCATATTGACATTTTTATTTTGGGCTTTTCCTGATAATCTTTCTTTGAAGATGTATCTTCTGTCACTCTAGCTGTTCCAGGCTGGTCCGCTTGTCCTTGTTAGTGGGAATGTGCCACCTCATAAGGTTCTGGGTGGGACTCAGGATTTCACCTAAGGTCCTATACTCTGCAAAGGGTTTGCAGGAAGCCTATTTCACTGGTCAAGTTCTAGAACTCCTTTTAGGTATTCCAATTAATTGTATGCTGAATGCAGATGGGCTTACAAGCTTTCTGTAATCATGTTTCCCAACATTCCTTTCTACCCCACTCAAGTGTCTATTTTATAATAGTAGGCAAGAGAAACCAATATTAATAAAACAGCCATAATCCCTTAATTCTTGACAAATATCTTTCATTCTATGGGATCAGAGGAATTACCTGGATGGTCCAACCCTGCAATGTGTCTGGATTGGGGCCAATATTTTGAAGAACCTGCTCTACAGGGAGAGTTATTGTTCCTTCTAATTGGCCTGCTCCCATGATGTTGTTGTTAAATGTTAAGTAGACAGTCTAGTAGGATTCCCTTCTATTTACCAATCTTATCCTTTAAGACACACAGTTTTTCAGGAGAGAAATTTTAGAAAAAGTCCAATACAAGCTTAAGGTCAGGCCATGTGTCTGCTTTAGAGAAACAGCAGCACGAATGTTATAGGAGATCCAACATGGCCAGAAGTTTGAGTGACAAACTGAAAGTAACACAGAGAGGGGAAGGGATCTGCAAAGCAAACAAGGAGACCTTTGCCGGGGTAGGACTCTGGTTTCCAATAGGGTTCAGTGTGCTCCCAAAATTCTAGCACTTAGCGGAAGAAAGAGAAAGTGATGAAGAGCAGCTGAAGCTAGACAGACAAGAATAGGCTCAGTGCGGGGCTTGGTGTGTAAAAATGTGGCTACTCAGGGGATTCAAGAGTACACTGGCTGACAAGGCCTTATGGGAGTGCTCCCCAGAGAATTTAGTAATCTTATAAGGAGTTCTAAGGAGCTCTGGTAGCGTAGTGGTTACGAATCGGGCTGCGAACCTTAAGGTCAGCGGTTCGAAACTACCAGCCGCTCCGCGGGAGAAAGATGAGGCTTTCTACTCCCGTAAAGATTTACACCCTCGGAAACACTGTACAGGGTCTCTATGGGTCGGAACTGACTCAACGGCACTTAACAACAACAACAATAACAACATAAGGAGTTCTGGTAGCATAGTGGTTACGAATCAGGCTGCTAATCTAACGGTCAGCAGTTCGAAACTACCAACTGTTCCGTGGGAGAAAGATGAGGCATTCTGTTCCCATAAAGATTTACAGCCTCGGAAATCCTGTACAGGGTCGCTATGGGTCGGAACCGACTTCATGGCACATAATGACAACAACAACATATAAGCTTGCAGGGGTTATGGAGATGCCTGCACATCATTGGTTTGACCAACATCACCTCTGCAATGATTTAACCCTCACAAGAGATCTTGGGTCATAGGGGTCAGAGGTATGCAGTTCAGACAGAGAATCATACAAAACATATAAAGTAATTATGTCATCCTCACTCACACCCCTCCACCCAGTACCTCACGTTGTCATAGGCAAATTCTATGCTTGCCTCCTGAGTGGCTCAGAAGTCCTCTGGTGGCAGGTTCATCTCACTCACCACACACAAAGAACAGGGGCTAAGTTATATTCAGCCATGATCAAACAAGACACCTGCACAAGGTGACTTTAAAGTACAAACAGTTTATAAGCAAAGCGAATGTATGTCCTCAAAGTAGAGCACACCAGAATGTAGAATGTCTAAGAAAAGTGTTAGCAAGATCCACTGAGTCCATTCTTTTACTTTCACCAACAGTCCTAATAGAAGGATTCAGACGATTGTCCTGGGTTTCAGCACCAAAATGTCAAGTTGCCATGAACTTGACACCTAGTTCAGTGTCTGAAAGAAAGACAAAGTTCCCAGAAGAGTGGAGACAGGTCTACCTTGAGAGTAAGGACAGAAACTATCGAGTTAGGGGTATGAGCATTAAGTATGTTTTTTCTCTTCCTAGTCTCAGATGCACTACCCAGGGGCAAGGCTGATGCCACCATTTACTGTACAGACCATAGCATATCCGTGTTTTTGTAGTTCATCCATTTTTCCCTTATTCTAAACCATGGATTGGTTGCTGGATTTGATGGACTAACTGCCCAATTTCTACTCTGTCCCTTTCCTGTCACCCTGTGCCTGTCACTATACAAGATTAATCTGAGTCAGAAACACCTTGATGGCACTTAACAGCAACAACAGAAAGTGTTATATCTTTGAGATCGTTTCTCTTATGTTTATGTGTGAAAACTGAGTCAAAAATTAGATAAACATTGTTGTTGATAAGGTTGAAGAGTTGGTTCCAACTCATAGCCACCTTGTATTGGACTTCCGAGGAGTGACTAGTGGCTTTGAATCAGTACTTTTTCTACAGTCTCACACCAAGAAGCCACAGATACAACTGTTGTTGTTATGCCATGGAGTCAGTTCCAACTCATAGCAACCCTGTACAGGGTTTCTGAGGTTGTAAATCTTTACGGGAGCAGAAAGCCTCATCTTTCTCCCACGGAACAGCTGGTAGTTTTGAACTGATGAACTTACAGTTCACAGCCCGATTCGTAACCACTATGCTACCAGAGATAATAACACAGATATATTTTAGAAGAACAATTATAAGTGAAATACCATACAAAGAAGCAGAATCCATGATTTTCAATTAAAGACAAAGTAGTCAGCATTAGAAGTTAGGATGTTCAAAGTAGAAAGGTCTGCTCAGAAGGTTATTGTTGCAGGACCACCCTGATTTCTTTCCCACAGAACCCCCAAAGAATTGAGTTTAGACCACTGTTGCTCATGGATCAAATCTTATAGACCATTCATTCAGCAATTTTAAGGTTTACTGCAGAGAGGAGACTAGGAGTGGAGAAGACTCAGAGGCAACTACAGTTTAAGATATTTTTACCTGCTATGCACTAAGAGGTAGAATATTCACCATTTCTCCCAGAATACACAGGGAATTCTCAGAGATGAGTCACTGCCTCTTCCTTGCCCTGGTCTGTTTCTTTCAGGTAAGATACAGATTGGACTATCATTATGTTAGTGAGTATGAATTTTACTATTATAATTGTATTATCATTAGGTGGAGACAACTTAAGTTTACTTTGGCACTGCATTTGCATATGCTTTGGTTCCAGAAATTCACTTAACAATATTCCTTCCTTACCCGACCAGCTACTCTGCTTCTTGTTGGCGTATACTATCCACTGTTTCTTACTATGGTATTTGCAGAGTCCGCAATTTCTGCCCCTGACCTTATGTTGACTGCTTTTGGTGATTTCATAGGGATAATCTGTACAGATTTTCTCAGAGAACACGAGATGATCATGGGGATTTAGACTAAAGACATTTCAAGTTATTTGAAAATAGCATTGGGGAGAGAAAAGTTAGCAAGTTTACACCAGGCCTTTCTTTCAAGGCATCCCTGGGTGAATTTGAGTCACCAGCCTTTTCTTTTCTAGTGCAACTCTTAAACTTTCAGACCATCCAGAGACTCCTTCTAATTTCTTTGCTGTTGTTAAGTGCCGTCGAATTGGTTCTGACTCAGAGACCTTGTATATGATTCCCGAGGAGAAACTGGTGTGTTTGAACAGTTGACCTTGTCGTTTGCCATCCAGAGTTGATCCTATGGCACTACATTAGGGTTTTGTTGTTGTTAAGTGCTGTTGAGTTGGTTCTGACCCATAGAGATCTTGTATAGGGTTTCTGAGGAGTGGCTGGTGAGCCTGAACCGCTGACCTTGTGGTTCAGAGCAACTTTGCAGTCCAGCACATTAACCTACAGTGACACACCAGAACTCCACGTTAGTATTAGGTGGCATTTAAATTTATATGAGAACAATTTAGAGGTCAATACTTATAGATACTAATCTTCCTCCATGTGGTGATCATAACCTCTCCAAATGTGAGTATAACTTTCTGCAACATCTTCTTTGCTTTGTTGTTGTCTGAACTGAGAAAGGTATAGTTTGATTCTCCTCCTTCATCAACAGTCTTTCAATTTTCTGGCTAGTTGCTTTCTGTATTCTGGAGAAAGATGATCCTACTGATTTTTAGGTATGATTAAAAACATTTCTTGTAAGAATGTGATCTTTTGCAAATACTATTTTATAAAATTATTTGTAAATGATTTTTCAAAGTTTAAGCAGAATCCATTCACAAGACTGAATTTGTGGTTGATTCCTCCTTATCCTTTAAGTTTCATTTCCTTCAATGTTTTGATACATTAAATATCCAGGAAAACAATTTTGATGCATTTTCAAGAGATTATCTGACATACCTATGAATGCCCAGACACAACCTTGCAAAGATCAGAGGAAGAAAATTGGCAGAGGTTTCTCTGCAAAATACAGAAAAAGTACTAAGAAAGGAGAATATAACATAGTGTAGATAAAAAGAGAAGACTGGGTGGATAGCAAAGTGACCAAATTGTATAATGGTATGAATAAGTTTCAGAGATGGGCTGGCAATTTATACAGGCTTAGTAAATCATAAAAGAAATTTGCATTATAATTTGATTTCAAAGGAAAGTCATTTTAAGACTTCAGGCTAGAATTTACAGAATCTGCTTAATGTCCCACATGACATTTTTATAGATCATAGATTCTAATACAGCAAGAGTAGAAATGGAATGTAGCGTTGCAAACATTCTGCAGGTATGGAATGGAAAGATAGAACCTTGTCTTGGTCTAGAAGTGGAGAACTGTAACTTAGAACTATATATTACTGTTGTTGGTAAATGCCATCAAATTGATTCCAACTCATAGTAACCCTGTATAGGCTTTCTGAGGCTGCAAATCTTTGCAGTAGCAGAAAACCTCATCTTTCTCTCATGGGGCAGTTGTTGGTCTTGAACCATAGACTTTGTGGTTCATGGTGTAGTGCTGATCCTACAGAGTCACCAAGTTCCCTAGAATGCTATATAGGAGGTAAAATTAATAGGATTGTTAAGGCATTTAAAGTGGGAAAAGTTGGTAGTAGTGATAAAATTTGTGAATAAATGGAGATTTTTTAATATTATTTTCAAAACACAAAATAAGATGTTATGCTATTTATGGATATGGGGGAAAACTCAGAGAGGAAATTAAATATATTTCCATTATGTTGAGTCTCATGTGATCCACTGGAAATGAATTTTTTATGTCCACAATTGTAAGACTAAAGGCAAGAATTATGATAGTCACCACGAGGCCATTTATTGAAGATGAAGTTCTTTTTAAAAAGTGAATAAATGCAGTCAAGAATGAGGGCTGTGTGTGAGACCAGGGAAATGGAAAATTATTGACCTAAGGAATTTCAGAATAAGTAAAGCAAATCACATGGGTATGGAACCTTTAAAAAACTCTTTGTTTTGTAATTACTCAGATTTGTATTGTTTAAAGCATAAATAATATTGTTTCCCATCACATCTAAATTGCAACAATTTTGTGTCAGTCCTGAACTACTTGACAATAGTATGATTCTCAGTGGGTCCCAGACAGCAACCTAAATAATTCCTAAAATAAAAACAAAGTTTAATTTTAATATGAGGGTGATCTAATTATGGTTACACACACAAAAAAAGTGGAATGATTGTTATTACTCATTTAATTAATTCAGTGATATTTGCATATCAAAATAATTAAGATTCCTTCAAATTTATTAGATTGTTAGCTTAGAAATATTTCTTACAAAAATTACCATGGTTAAGATTATGAAAGTGATTTTTAGTTTACAGTTTTTACTGTGAATTGAGTAATAGTTTACATGGGAGAACATCAGTTTTTGCACTCATCATTTCATTGCAATGATTGCTATCTCCTATTGAGGTGATTTTGAAATTATAGTTTCTTAAGAAATACAGTAACTTAAAGGCACATATTTTCACATGTTATGTAAAGACATGAAGGATAGACTGTCAATATAAAGTGCCTTTTTTGGTCACAAAATATATATAATGAACCATAACATATGTACCAATTTAAATAAGTGGGTTTTGATGAATGTTTAAGGATATTCGGCATGACAAGGAAACCCAAGAATCATGAAAACACTTGAATGACACTAGTATCCATCTCATAAGTAATCTCCCAGACTGCTAGGCTAGGAAGTGGAATAGGAATAATCAAAAAGACGATATTAATAGCAGAACCAGTGAATCTCTAATGATAGTCACAAAATCAAATCAGGGTTTTACCAGAGTTTTCTTAATGGACTTATGATTTTCATCATAACTATGGGATATGGTTTCTTTTTAGTTATAGTTTTTCTTCTTTTATTTGAAATCCTGTTTATGTTAGTTAAGCAGTTACACTTTAAAAAGAGAATGAAAAATCATTGGAAATTTTGAGAAGAAAAATAGCATTGTGCACTAGCTAGAGCCTTGGCCCTTGGTAGCTTAGATTAGAGATGATTTCACCATTAATTTGCACAGGGCTAGATGCACATCATTTGATCTATCTGGGTTTCAGTTCTAAGATATATACAATACAAAATACTTCACATGTTTGTTTGTTTGTTTTTTAATGCAACTTATATATTTTATTTTACACTAGAAGAATCACAATCTGATAGTCCATATGGTTCATTTCCCTATATTGCTAGACCTATACATTGGCAAACCAGTCCCACAGGTGAATAATGTTTTCATGCGTTACTAAATGGTATTTTTCTTCTGATTGTTAATGGCCTTACTTTTTCCCTTCTTAAATTAGCTTTTCTTGTCAAATTGAGCAATTTCAAACCACAGCTTAACTGAGTACTCCAGAGGACAACAACTGGATTGAAGACTGGAAAGTACCAAAATAGAACTTTATATTGCAGATCACTACTTTCATAGATTGGTATTTTTTGCTATTATTATCATTTGTATAACTTTTACATATAATTTTGGAAAATAGCCAAAATTAAAGAAAGATGTATGACATTGCAAAACTGCTTAAATGTCCTTTTTGACACTTGTCTTGCAGTTAGTTTGACATTTTGCAGTTAATGATTCCAAGTTTAGTTGAGTCATCTCATTCTTCACTTCCTGTAAACCACTCCATAGATTTGTCTTCTCCATTAAATTAGTTTCCTTTTCTTTCTTTGATTGATGGTCATTGGCTACTTGAGGATAGCTATGAGCTTGAGAAGGGTCAACTACTTTTTCCACTGAGAATGAGTTGTGTGATTCCTGAGAACGTTTTTTTATCACTTCCACTGTCCCACTGGATGAAAACGATGAAAACAACCCCAGTGTAACATATCTTCCTTTTTTCACTACAGAGTGAACAATCTATTGGGGTGGCACTAGGTCCCCTGGGCAGCTGAACCTCATCTCTGTTGTAGTTTCTCACAGCCCTACTGTGATGCACAGAGAGCTCTCAAGTTGCCTTATATAATGGGTTGGTGCACTGGCCATAATCTCCTCACAGCATTGATTGCTTACAATCATCCTATAATCAATTCTATCCCAGAGCTGGTCCCTCAATTTTAAGAAATTAGGGAACACTTTTCTCCAGTTTTTCCAAAGCCCTTGGAAAAACTTCATATTTCAATTCTTCTTCATCTTCTTCAACTGTATTAGCCAGATATAAAGCAATAAAGAAATATATTCTGGTGTGCTCATTTATAGTAAATTTAGCCCTCTTGAAATAAACAAAGGTCATAGCCAAAAGGTCATAGTCTGCAATTTTACAGCAGCAGTCCATGCACAAGCAATCTTGAATTAAATCATCATCAAATAATTTAAAGATAGCAGTCATTTCCTGACGTTGTATAACTAGACAAGGTCCTTTGGGACGTTTTGATTTATTATTATGTACATTTTTTTCAGATCCTTGCCAACTATCTTTAAAAATAGAAAGTTTCATATTAATGGGTTTTTTAGATTGTGATCTATTTAACTGTGATTTTACATGAACAGTGACAATCTGTGGTATCTCACAACACATCTAATTGTGCCTCATTTTGGTTTCCCAAGTTCCCGCAAAAACTCAGGGTGGGGTAGGCTGACCAGCAGTGAACAGCTTCGTTCACAGAGTTTCCGGCCTCTCAGACAGTTGCCCATGTGGTTGTTTTTAAGTATTTGTTGAGTTGGCTCCAACTATATTTTAGGCTTAATTCTTGGCAGGAGCAGAAAGCCTAATCCTTGTGCTGTGGAGCAACTAGTGGGCTCTAACTACCAAACTACTGGTTAGCAGTCCAGTGCTTATCCTATAGTCATCACAATCATATATATGTTGTTATTGTTAAATACCATTGAGTTGGGCCTGACTCATAGCAACCCTGTGTGGGATTTCCGAGGAGCATCAACCAGCATGTCAACATACATTTATGTTGTTGTTTAGTGCCATCTAGTCAGTTCTGACTCATAGTGTGACACAATATAGGGTTTCTGAGGAGCGACTGGTGAGCCTGAACCACTGACCTTGCAATTCAAATGGCTTCACAGTCTGGCATATTAACCCACAGTGCCACACCAGGACACTCTTTCAAAAAAGATTTTTTGGCTGAAATTTGGGGATTTTCCATTCCATACTCTGCTGTTTACTCTCAGACTTATAGTGCCTCCACTAGTGATGAAATATTTAAAGGAAATTTACCTTCCTTTGAGTTGTTGTTGTTGTTGTTAAGTGCCATTGAACCGCAATATATATGTATATATATATATTACTTGAAAGAGATATCATATATATTGTCTGATGAGCCACACAATCGAAAGCCTTTGTGTAGTCAATAAAGCATAGGTAAACAACTTTCTGATATTCTCTGCTTTCAGCCAAGATCCATCGCACATCAGCAATGATATCCTTCATTCCACGGCTTCTTCTGAATCCAGCTTGAACCTCTGGAAGTTCTCTGTCAATGTATGATTGTAGCCATTTATGTATTACCTTTAGCACGATTTTACTCACATGGAACATCAAAGAGGTTGTCCGATGATTTCTGCCTTCTGTTGGGTCACCTCTCTTTGGAATGGGCACAAATATCTACCTCTTCCAATCAGTCAGCCAGATAATTGTCTTCCAAATTTCTTGGCAGAGATGAGTGAGTGCCTCCTGTGCTGCCTCACTTTCTTGAAAGATTTCAATTTTTATTCCATCAATTCCTGGTGCCTTGTTCTTTGCCAATTCCTTCAATGCACCTTGGACTTCTTTCTTCAGTATCATTGACTCTTGATCATATGCTACCTCTTGAAATGGTTGAACATTAACCATTTCCTTTTGGCACAGTGACTCTGTGTATTCCTTCCATCTTCTCTCTTTTTTTTTTTAATGTTTTATTGTGAATTATATGATAGTTTACATGGGAGAACTTTAGTTTTACATTCATTCCATCATATATCATCTCATTGTCATGGTTCCAATCCCCTGCATGCATCATCAACCACCCAAAGGGTATATCCCAGAAACCCACTCCCTACACTTTCCCCTCCTCCCCCAGTTTTCGGCCCACAGTCCCTTTCCCTCTCTGGGTCCAAAGTTTCCAGTCGCTTCATCACTCCACGTCATCATCTCTGTCTCTATCTCAGGCATCTCTGTTTCTCTGGGTAGGGTCCCGCTCTTGGCTCTTCTCCGTTGATGGTCACAGAGGCCTCCACTGGGATCATAAGGTATTTCTATTTTTCAACCTTCTGAGGAAACGCCATATTGTTTTCCAGAGAGGTTGGACCATTTTGCAATCCCACCAGCAATGCAAGAATGTCCCAGTCTCTCCACATCCCCGCCAGCATTTATTGTCTTCTCCATTTTTCATCTTTGCTGTTATTGTTGGTGTGAGATGATATCTCATTGTTGTTTTGATTTGCATCTCTCTAATGGCTAGTGATCGTGAGCATTTCTTCATATGTTTGTTGGCTTCCCTGATCTCTTCCTTAGTGAAGTGTTTGTTCACATCCTGTGCCCACTTTTTAATTGGGTTATTTGTCTTTTTCTTGTAGAGGTGTTGCAGTTTCCTGTATATTCTGGAAATGAGTCCCTTGTCTGATATGTCATTGCAAAAGATTTTTTCCCATTCTGTGGGTTCCATTTTTATTCTTCTGGTGAAGTCTTTTGTGTACATAAGTTTTAAATTTTTAGTACGTCCCACTCATCTATTTTATCTATTTTTGTTTGTGTGGTTTTCAAAATGTTTTGTAGTCCACGTATTCCCATCATTAGTGTCTTCTCATTTGTCCCGAATTTTTCATTGATGACCTTCATAATTCTGGGATTCACATTTAGGTCCTTAATCCATGTTGAGTTGGTTTTTGTATAAGGCGTGAGGTGAAGGTCTTGTTTCAGACTTTTGCATATCATTTTCCAGTTCTGCCAGCACCATCTGTTGAAGAGACTATCCCCTACCCCTGGGACATATTTTGGTGTTTTGTCAAAGATCAATTGGCTGTATGTAGATGCGTTAATTTCTGGATTCTCGATTCTATGTACCTTTGATCTATATACCATTCATTGTACTAGTACCAAGCTGTTTTGACCACTGTAGCCATGTAGTATATTTTAAAGTTGGGGAGTGACAGGCCTCCAACCTTATTCTTGTTCTTAAGCAGTGCTTTGCTTATCCTGGGTCTCTTTCCTTTCCATATAGTTTGTGATTGCTTTTTCCATCTCTTTGAAGAATGTCATTGGAATCTGGATTGGTATTGCATTATATGTGTAACTTCCATCTTCTCTTGATGATTTCTGCATCATTCAATAATTTGCCCAGAGAATCTTTCAATAATGAAAGTCTAGACAAGAGGAAAACTATTCAATGGGGATTCTAATTCCCCCACACACTCTGAAACTCAACTCCCTCTTGAAAACTTGTTAACCAGCCACTTTGTGCCTTTATAACTTCCCCACCTCATTTTAGGTAGTCAATGTCCATCTCTATTAACCTTGAATACAGAGGGGATAGTTTTGACCCTTGATGTTAAGACACCTTCTCTTTCAGTTGGTATTTTGAGCTAATACATCCATAAGTATCAGTCAAGTTCATCAAATTGTAGCAATTTATACTTGTTTCCTTAATCTAATTTCTTTATCTTCCTTTAGTTGAGTTCTGATCATTAAGTCATTGAAACTTGGTCAAATGGATACTATCTGCCAGTTTGGGTATTCTTGTGCATCTCCCCTCACTTTGTATCAGCTGAATGCTTCACTCTCAACTCTAGCCTTCTGTGGTTAGGTCCTTTTCCATGGTCTTAGCAGTTCCCAGGTCTCACCACATTTCAGACTACCCTGCCCTGCCCTAATAATGAAGATTTTTTTGAGAAAAAAATGTCCTCTTCCCCTAAAATCCATGATAAATTATCTTTAAAATATTTTAATATCCCTGACATAATGAATAATGTGATAAAGGTTATTAATCATAATCTAGAAGCCATGGTATGGCACTGTGTGTTAACACACCAGACTGCAAAGTTGTTTGAACTGCAAGGTCAGTGGTTCAAGCACACCTGCTGATCCTTGGAAACCCTATACAGGGTCACTATGCATCAGAATTGACTTGACAACACTTTACAACAATAACAAAGTGGTTTAATTACAATAGTCAGTTATGTTATGTATAGCTTGTCAGTTCATGTCCAGAAAGTATTTCTTGCTAACACTAAAGAGTTTTCCAGAATAATTCTCATCAACTATTCCCTTTTCTTTAGCTCCCACAAATGAACAGCCACATGTATTTGACACTGTACCTTAAATAGTAATGGAAAATTATACTGAGTGAAGTTGTGGTGGTGGTTTTTTTGTGCTATGAAGTTGGTTCTGACTCATAATGATACTGTATAGGGTTTCTGGGGCTGTAAATCTTTAGGGGAGCAGAAAGCTTCATCTTTCTCCTGCAAAACGTCTGGTAGGATCAAACTGCTAGCCTTCAGGTTAGCAGCCCAATTCATAACCACTCTGCTACCAAAAGTCCCTCAGTGAATTTGTAGTACACATAAACATGTTGTAAAATGTATCTAACAAGATAGAAATAGCATTAACATATAAGAAATTTCATTAAAATATATTTTAAAAGATTTAGGAGAACGGTGTGGCATTGTGGGATAAAGCACTGGGTGGCAAGGTTGGTTTGAACCACTAGGCTGGTGGTTCAAACTCACTGGTGCTCCTTAGAAATGCTTTGAATTGCTATGAGTTGGAATCTGCTTGACACTTAACAATAACAACAATGCAGATATGGAATGCCTTTATGCAAATTAAAAACTTTTTCTGAAGACTAGTTGGCTCCAATTAATTTTAAAAAATGGTGTCATTTAGAAAATACATGGACAACTGAGAACATAAATAGAAGAATGTTTCCCTTCAGGCCCATATTGCATATGACTAAGTTTTGATTTTATTCTGTCATGCCCACATAATCACTTCTGATGTGAGTTAGTCAGAATGCTGTTTTTTTTCTAACTTGTTTTTGAGTTAGACTAAAAAAAATCTAGCATTGCCCTCAAATAAGCCTTCTAACTAACTCTAGATCAGCTTTTCTAAAATTTAGCATGTATAAGAATCTAGAGTGATTTTAAAATACTAATCCCTCATGTCCATAAATTCTGACTCATCAGGTCTGGAGTGGTACTTGAGAATTTCTAGCATTTCTAGCTATATGCCAAATGTTGCTGATCATGCAGATCTGTGGACTACATTTTGAGTAGCACTATCTTAAATGAGATGGATATCACTCCAAAATTACTTAGAAGTTCAAACTTAGCCCAACCTGTTTTCCTTCTATTCCACTATATTATCTACTCATTGTGTACAGAAAAGATAATCCTTTATTGTATATATTTAGATACTTATGAAATAAGTAAATTGAATAACTGACAATTTCACTAAGAAGGTACAATTTGATTGACAAATATAACACTTTACAATGACTGTCTGTTTGAAAGCTCCAAATGACTACCCTTCGTATAGGTAAAAGAGTCAAGAGAAGAGCCAAAAATTATTTATACATAACAATTTTTTTCCTTTTTATATAAAGACATATGTTTGTCTCAGGTAAAACAGCAAACATAAGAACTGTCTTTGAAAAATAAGCAATTATTTGATTAGTATTAGAAAAATGAAAGTGATACTCTCTTAGTTCCTTTTTTTTCCTCTTTCATTTTGTTCCTAACTCCTTTCATTACAACTGAAACATTCCTCTCTAAAACCAGAGCCAACCAATCAAGTCTTCCTTTTACAACAAGGATTAACTATATTCATTGATATCTACATGCCTATATATTAGGTTTTGAAAGACAAGACTAACAGTTAAAGCACAAGTTAGTTTAGCTAGACAACCACATTCATCATATTTCAGAATAAAATACAGGAAAGATACAAAGAAGCTAGTAAATTATCCTGGATTCTCTATCAAAAACCCTCTGTGCCCAAAACATTCCCAGAAACTAAACCTCTCCTGTTGCAACAGATCTGAGGGAGATTCATGCTCTGTCATTTCAGTGACAATGGAAGATCAATGACATTTATTATAATAATGACAATGTATTACCTCAGTGACAGAGGGAGAACTAAATAAAGGCTCTACTGAGAAACAAAAAGAAGAGAAAATTGTTATAATCAGATAAGCTACTATCAACAAGAAAAAAAATGAATTATACACTAAAATAACTTGTTTTTCAAGCATATACTGTCAGTAGAATTTGGTATGACTTTTATATAATGATGCCATTGATGTATGTTATGATATAAAAATATTTTTAGAGAAATAAAGCCTACTAAATAACTTTAAGAGATTTGGGTACTTTCTCTCTACCAGTGAAATATTGTCGTACCATGTAGTTTTCTGATTATATATAAAACCAGTGATTTAATATCTGATCTTACAAAAACAAATATCTATGCAACTTTTTTTATTCAATTATTACATGTTTTGTTGTTAAGTGTCATTGAGTTTCAACTCATAATGACTCTAAATAGAGTTTGTTATTGTTGTTATGTGCCATGGAGTCAATTCTGACTCACAGCAACCCTGTACAGGGTTTCCGAGGCTGTAAATCATTACGGGAGCAGAAAGCCTCATCTTTCTCCCACAGAACAGCTGGTAGTTTCAAACTGCTGACCGTGAGATTAGCAGTCTGATTCATAACCACTATGCTACCAGAGCTCCTATGTGAGTAGAAAGTCTCATCTTTCTCCCACATAGCTAACGTTGGGATAGAATTGCTGGTCTTCTGATTAGTAATCCAGTGCTTATTCTACAAAGCCACAGCATTCCCATATGTATATATAAAATGTAAAGACACACAAACATACAGGATAATGAGTCAAAAATTATCCACACTCTGGCTGTAGAATTTATCTTAATCAACTTTCAAAAAAGACAAATATATAATTTTTTTGATGTAATCTCCTTACTTTCCAAAATACTTTGTCCATCTGTCAACAAACTTTCACATTCCTTTATTAAGAAGTATCTTAGGCTGAGCTGGGAGCAATGAATGCACCACTGTCTTCATTCCTTCAGCAGAGGTGAATCTTCATCCTTTAAGCACTGATCCCAGGGGACCAAAGAGGTGAAAGTCTGATGGAGCCAGATCAGAACAATAGGGAGCATGCTTTCACACTTCCAAAGAAAACTTTTGCAGAGTGACAACATTGTGGTCAGAGGTGTGTGGACATGCATTGTCAGGCAAGATCACAGTACCCTTAGGTAGTGTCCTCTGCTTTTAATATGAAGTTTTGGTTTCAACTCTTTAGTGAGCATCTCACTGTAAGGAGAACGGTTGATTGTTGAACTTTTTTCCTGATAGTGTTCCAATAATAACCCTTGAGAGTCCCAGAAAACTGTAAGCATCAATTTTTCAGCTGATGATTGACTTTTTAACTTTTTTTTTTTTTTTGGCTGAAATTTGGGGATTTTCCATTCCATACTCTGCTGTTTACTCTCAGGCTTATAGTGCCTCCACTAGTGATGAAATTTTTAAAGGAACTTTTACCTTCCTTTGAGTTGTTGTTGTTGTTAAGTGCCGTTGAACCAGTTCTGACTCATAGTGACCCTGTATATGCTTTCAAGGAATGACTGGTGAGTTTGAGCCACCAACCATGGTGTTCAAATAGCTTAACAGTCTGGCACATTAATCCACAGTGCCACACTAGGACACTGTATCAGTCCCAATTTTCCAAATCAGTCCCAGATTTCCAAATGCTTTTGTTTATTATCTTCCATGAGTTGTTTCAGTACCCATCTCACACAAACTTTTTGAAACCCAAATCTGTTGTTTATTGTCTCATAGGCAGAGTCATAGCTGATTGGCAAATCATTTGCCATGTAAGCTGCTGTCACTCATCTATTCTACAGAATCATTTCATGTGCTGCTCGTTCAATGTTGTCATCAATAGTGGATGTGGATGCTTTTTCCTATTACTGGAGTGCTGATAATTTTTGACTCAACCTCATCCTACTCTGCTGGATATGATAATTCATTGCATGGACCCACAGAATTCACAGACAATGTTCACAATTATGGTGTATATTAGGAAAGTTAACAGATTAAAATTCAGAATCAGAAATGTTCAAGATACAGTCCTTTGTATCTTCTTATTTATATCCACAGGTAATCTTCTACTTGGTCATTAATTTCTTTACCCCACAGCCTTTGACTTCTGATCTGCTTGATAGTGAAGCAAATAAATTTTAGTTCAGTCAATAAATGCCCAAATGTTGCTCCATTCTGTCATAGTATGAGTCTGAAGGCACTCAATTCTAGCTTTGTGGGTCAGCAAACTGAGGTAGCACTGGAGGCACTCACTCATCTATACCAAGAAATTTGGGATATAGCTACCTGGTAAACAGATAGGAAGAGATCCCAATGGAATGTGACAATCACCAATAGCTCATGCAAGTAAAATTTTGCTACAGAAAATTTAAAAATGGTTGTAGCATTACATTGACAGGGAGTTTCTTGAGATTCAAGCCAGATTCAGACACAGATGAGGAATGAAGTGTATAATTGTTGATGTAAGATGGACTGAATGCAGAGAACACCAGAAAAATGTTTATCTGTGCTTTATTGACTACAAAAAGGCTTTCGATTATGTTGATCATGACAAGCTATTGACAATATTACAGAGAATGAGTATCCTGGGACACTTAACTGTGCTCTTGAGGAACCTGTATATAGATCAAGAGGCAGTAGTTTAAACAGAACAAAGGGACAATGAATGACTTAAACTCTGGAAAGATATGCACCAGGGTTGTATTTTTTCACCATACTCATCCAATCTATACGATGAGCAAATAATAATGGAAACTGAATGTTTAAAGAAGAACATGCCATCAGGATTAGAAGAAGGCTCATTAATAACCTGGAATATGCAATGATACAACCTGGCTTGCTGAAAGTGAAAAAAGACTTAAAACACTATCTGATGTAGATCACAGACTACAGCCTTCAGTATGGGTTACGCCTCAATATAAGAAAAAAAAAAAATCATCATTACTGGACCAATAAATGTTGTTGTTAGGTGCCATCGAGCTTGTACTGACTCATAGTGACTTTATTCACAACAGAAAGAAGCACTGTCCTGTCCTGCACAAACTTCACAATAATTGCTACACGTAAGTCAATTGCTACTGCTTCTGTGCCAATCCATATCATTGGAAGTCTTCCTCTTTTTCGCTGGTCCTGCATTTTGCCAAGCATGATGTCCTTCTCCAGGAACTGGTTTCATCTGACACTATTCCAAAGATTGAGAGATGAAGTCTAACCATCCTGTATTCTAAGTAGCATTCTGGCTGTACTTCCAACACAGATTGGAAATTTTGTTCTTTTGGCAGTCCATGGTACTTTTAATATTCTTTTCCAACACCATAGCTCAAATGCATCAAGTCTTCTAGGGTCTTCCTTATTCACTATCCAACTTTTGCATACATATGAGGATATTGAAAATACCATGGTTTGTGTCAGATACTTAAACTGAAATTTTTGCTCTTGAACACTATAAAGAAGACTTATACAGCATTTTGCCTCATGCAATATACCATTTAATTTCTTGACTGCTACTTCCATGACTGTTAATGGTTGAGCAAAGCAAAATGGAGTCTTGGAAATTTTCAATCTTTTCTCCATTGATCTTGATGTTATTTTTTGGTCCAGGGGTGAGAATACTTGCTTTCTTTAAACTGAGGTGCAACCCATACCAAAGGCTGTGGTCTTCGATCTTCATCAGTACATATTTTAAATCTTCTTAGCTTTCAGCAAGTGAGAATGTATCACCTGCATCTGTATATCACATGTTATTGACCCTTCCTTCCTCCAATCTTAATGCTACGTTTGTCTTCATATAACTCAGCTTCTCGAATTATTTGCTTATCATACAGATTGAATAAGTATAGTGAAAGAATACAACCCTGGTGCACATCTTATCTAATTTTAACCAATGAATGTTTCCCTGTTCTGTTCCAAAAACTACCACTTGACCTATATGCAGGTTCATCATGAGCATAATTAAGTGTTCCAAAATGATCATAATCTGCAATGTTGTCCATAGCTTGTCAATAAGTAACCAATAAATAACATTAAGATAAATGGAGAAAAGATTGACGATGTCAAAGACTTACTTTTGCTCAGATCAACTATCAACTCTCATGGAAGCAGCAGTCAAGAAATAAAACAAGATAGTTCATTAAGTAAATCTGTTGCACAACGCCTCTTTAAAGTGTTTAAGAGCAAAGATTGTTGGTTTGAGGACTAAGGTGAGCCCAACCCAAGATATGACATTTTCAATAGCTTCATTTAGTTTTGAAAGTTGGACAATAAATAAAGGAACACCACAGAAGAATTGTCGCATTTGAGTTATGATATTGGAGGAGGATATTAAAAGTATCATGGGCTGCTAAAAGAACAAACAAATCTGTGTTGGAAGAAGTATAGCTATATTGCTCCTTGTAGCTATATTGCTCCTTAAAAGAAACACTGACTGGACTTTGTGTTTCAAAATTCTGACATATTATCAGGAAGGACATAATGCTTGGTAAAATACAGGCTCAGTGAAAAAGAAGAAGATCTCCACTGTGGCAGCAGCAATGGACTCAATCATGGCAAATATTGTGAGAATTGCATAGGACCGGGCAGTCTTTCATTAGGTTGTACGTACGGTTGCTATGAGTCAGTACTGGCTTGATGGCATCTAACAACAACAAACCTAGATCCCCAATTAAGTAGCAAAGTCCCATTTCATAAGTGAGTTTCCTGCCTAAAGGCACTCAACTTTACTTATTCTGGGGTCCGGAAAGCCCACCATTGTGTCTAACTCTCTTGGTTCTTCTTCTGCTCCTCTACCTTGGTAGTCCAGTATTGCTCCTATGGTGTCATACCTCTCTCCTGTATTAAGGATGTTCAGCAGGCATGGATCTCAGCTTCTGATGAAATATTCCACCTTGACTCTTCTTTCTTGATAGCAGTGAAATCATCGATTTTTCTGTATAGATGATTCATTAAAAACCCAGAGATTAGAAAGTTTCACCAATCCCCATATTAAAATTTCACAAGTCCCATTTCCATGCTCCCAACCAGCCATTTGCTGGAAGTTACAAAGTCTACAGAATTTTGGTGTGGTGCTGTAAGATCAACACTGGACTGTGAACCACAAGAGTGGCAGTTCAAACCCACCAGCTACTCACTATGTTTCAGAGCCAAATAGATGGCACTTAACACAACAACAAGGACTGTGGTTAGATGATCCATATAAAGTTATTTACTGCAATACACAAATTAATACCTAATGAAACACAAAAGTCCCATTCTATACCCTTTTACTACTGTAAATTTTAACAATTGTTGTTGTTGTTGTTAAGTACCGTGGAGTCGGTTCCGACTCATAGTGATCCTGCACAGAGTTTCCAAGGCTGTAAATCTTTACTGGAGCAGAATGCCTCATCTTTCTCCCACTGAACCACTGGTAGTTTCGAACTGCTGACCTTGAGGTTCACAGCCCGACTTGTAACCACTATGCTACTAGAGCTTCACATGGAAAACTGGGGATGAGTATGACTATTAAGAAAGTGAGTGCGCTAACTTTATTTTCTTTATCTGTCATCTATATATGCTTAGGAAAATAGATATTGCCAAAATATCCTGACAATTTATGGATAAACAAATGGAATTTAAGTATATTAAAAATTAATGGTCAGAGAAAAAATGGAATTTGTTAATCACACTTGCTTTTGTAAACTTTCCTGGGGATTAGGAATTAGGAAGACTTTTATTTATATTCCTTCTAAGCAGAGGTTCAGCTTTCCAGCATGTGCTTTTGTGTAGGCATGGGACTATATTTGGATCTTTGGTCCATACATACTTGCTTGTTCTAATTAGGTACTCGGCCAGTTTTTCTCAAATACAGAGAGTAGGCATGGAATATACATAAAAGATGATAAATTTCTCTCAAATATACTAACATATTACCAGAAGAGAAGAGCTATTCAGTAATCATTTTAATAATCAAACTGAAGACTTGTTTGTCAGAAAGTCAATATATATATATATATATTGTTAGAACATACACTTTACACTTTACGAAAAAAAAAACTATATCAACACCTGCAGAATGTTCTTAGCAAAGATTCCATGGTAGAGTTTAGACACTTAGCTTCTTTTCCATATCACAATTGTTTCATTGGGACTGTTGAATAAGTAATTTAAGTCTTTTCCAATAAAGTTTCATCAGGTAAAGTAAATTGAATACTTGATTCAAACCCATAGATTTTGACTTTCATTAAACCTTTTTGTTGTGTCCATATTGATTAAATCCTAATTATGCATACAGGAGCTCTGGTAGCATAGGTGATAGGAGTTGGACTGCTAACCTCAAGGTCAATAGTTCCAAACTGCCAGCAGTTCTGTATGAGAAAGATGAGACTTTCTGCTCCCATTGAGATTTACAGCTTTGGAAACCCTATACAGGGTCACTATGGGTTGAAACTGACTCGATGGCACTTAACAACAACATATAATTTAAGGAAAAAAATACTTTTTGAAAACAATCATAAATTATTTTCTAAGACACATAAACACTACTGCTGACATGTGGTTAATGAGCAAAACTCTATGAAACTTTGACATTATAAAATATCAAAAAATGTCCCAATTTTGGACCTATGCATGATTTTTCTAACCAACTGTTTAGCTTTTTTTTTTAAAATACCTAAGCTGCATTGACTCCTTATGGACAGAAAGAGTTATGCAAATCTTTCCTTGAAATAATTCTGATTAAAATTCTACTGCCTTATGCCCATTTCTGCCTTCCAAGAAGAATGAATACTCTTTTAGCATACTCCATTCAGGCAAGAAATCAGTATCTAGCTAACTGTAAACTTTAACCTACTAGTTAACAGTGTTCATACCATGTTCTGATATTCCTGACAATGTAAGGGACAATTTGTGACATTATTATTATTATTTTGCTACTGCAAACTCCAAGTAAAGTAAGAACATCTGTGAACAGCCATACCTGTTTCCATGATTTCTTTTCTTCTCATCAGAATAAAAAACAAGAAAGGAAACAGCCAAATTTTTATGTTAATTACTAGACGTTAATGTCAAATCATGTCTGAGAACAGTGTGACAATTTCCATGGAGCTGGTTTTAATGTTAACATATATTTTGTTCTAATAGGATCCGTATCTATTTCTCTCTCTCTCTCTCTCTCTCTCTCTCTCTCTCTCTCTCTTTTTAATGTTTTATTGTGAATTATGTGGTAGCTTACATGGGAGAACATTAGCTTTACATTTATCCTATACAATACCCTCCATGCATCATCAACCAACCACAGGGTATACTCTGCAAGCCTGCCCCCCAGTCCTCAGCACACAGCCCCTCTCCCTCTCTGGGTCTAAAGTTCCCAGCCACTCCATCTTTCCATGTCATTATCTCTGCCTCCATCTCAAGTGTCACAGCTTCTCTGGGTAGGGTCCCACTCTCTGCTCTTCTCCCTTGATGGTCCAAGTGACCTCCACTTCTAGACTGCAAAGTCAATCACTCCCCTCCTTTTGTTACAAAATCTTTACATTTCCAACCCTCACAATCAGTCCTGATAACAATTATTCACTATTGTATAACAAGAGACAGATCTGTATCTCCTTTCATCAGCCCCACCTAGACAGATTGGATACTATTCAGTGGAGAGTCTACCTTCCTCTGTGCTCTCTGGATAGAGTCTCCCTCTTAAAAGCTTGTAAGCCAGTCACTTCTTGACTTTGTAGCACCCCCGCCCCATTTTGGGTAGCCAATGTCCAAGTTGCCCATCCCTGACTACTCTGTGTGTGGAGGGGGTGGGAACGATCCTTGCTGTAAAGATTTGTTCCCTCTTTTGAGCTACTGCATCCATAGGTGTAGGTCAAGTTCATCAAATTGTATCAGATTACTCTCTTTTTTTGCTCTTCTTTCTTCTTCTAGTTGAGCTCTGATCATCCAGACATTGAAGCTAGGTCAAGTGGGTATTATCTGCAAGTGTGGGTGTTCTTATGCATATGCCCTCTCTTCTTATCAGGGGACACTTCACTCTCCACTCTAGTCCTCTGTGACTATGTCACTGATACTGGGCCAAAGAGTCTCCAGGTCTTGCTACTTCTGGCCAACTAGGTCCCCACCTGGGTTCACAGGAGTCTATTGAACGTGGTAGGCCTTAACTCGCAGCTTCATTGCTGTTTATCCCTCACTTCCCCTTATCAGTGATGAACATGGTCACCAACGAGAGCATGTATTCCCTTTGAGTCTTAGTGTTGGATATGGGTTTGCCCTGAGGGAACCCGACCACTTGCCTTCATGTCTCCTGGGCAAGCAACTTGCTTGTTCTTATAGTAATCAGTCAGACTGTCTATATTGTTTTGTATTTTTCCTGTTAGCTTGTCTTTCAAGAAGTTTCTTCTGTTCTTTTAGCTGTTCCAGGCTGGTCTGCTTCTCCTTTCAAGTGGAAATTTCCCACCTCAGAAGATTCTGGATGGGGTTCAGGCTTCCACATATAGTCTTATGTAATGCAGAGGCTCCACAGGAAGACTCCTTCACTGGGCAAGTTGTAGCCCCATTTTAGGTATTCCAATCAGTTATAGACAGAAGATGGACTTACAAGCTTTCTATGGTGATATTTCTGTCTATTCCTTTCTCACCCCCTCAAGTGTCTATTTCATAATGGTATGCCAGGGGAACCAAGATTCAAAAGACAGCCATTCATCTTAACATTATTTCCCCCTTTTTGCCAATTCCAACCATTTCTGAATCTCTGTATCCCAGAGCCCTGTTGTTCTAAGGTTGTGCATACATCATTACTTACTTGCCTAATTGTTTTCCCTTCTGCTTTGTTCTTCCATTCCCCTCCTGTGTCTTGTGTATTTCCCTCCTCCCTAGCACCCAGACTATCCTGTGTCTGTTCCATACCTCCATTTTTCTCTTAAAGATACTAAACACTAAACATACTTGAACATTGTTATGCTCTTATAAATTTTATATAGACCTATTTAGTTAATGTATATGTATAAAGTGGTTACAGTAGGAAAAGAGAGTGAGCATGAAAATCAGAAGACACTAACAAGCCCAGAGAAATAAGGAATGTGAATTAATTATCAGAGTTAACAAATTGTTCCATATGATAAGCACTAAACTGCATACCACAAAGTTTGTGATTCAAGCCCACCAGTTGCTTTGCAGAAAGTGAGGCTTTCTGCTCCCCCAATGATTTACTGTTGAATCAGAACCTACTTAAGGGCACTTAGCAATGACACCAGCTATTGGAGATGTGAAACTCTAGGAAGCACAGTACTAATTTGACACTTACAGTGTCATCAGTAGTTGGAGTTGACTCCACAGAAACTGGTTGTTTCTGTTGTAATGCCTTCAAGTCAATTACAACTCCTAGCAGCCCTGCATAAGGTATGGGAAGAAAAAAAAATTACCAAAGTCTGAAAAAATTGGGAAGAAAGGAATTGGAGATAGTGGATGTTTGTAACTCCTCCAAGTAGTTTTACTTCAAAAAGAAAAAGTTATTCAATGCACGGATCATTCCCACTTTATAGTTAAATAAAATAAATCTGTTGGCTCAGGATTGGGCAGTGATTTTTTCTGTTGTGTATAGGGTCACTATGAGTTGGTACTGACTCGACAGCATGTACAACAACAACAACAAAACTGTAGAATGCCTAAATTGCATAGAGTCACACAGGTTTTAAGGAATTGAAACAAAACTCAGATGAACACTTATCTGACTCTCTTGCTGTCTTTTCAAGTGACCAGAGATTAAAGAGTGATCAGGTAATGCTTATCTGACTTGGTATTGTGAGATTTTAGTGATCTACCTATAAAAGTTGTGTAACACAAATCATACCATGTTATAGGTGGAAATATGTGACACATTTCTTCTTTTTTACATGTATTCTTTACTTTCTGAAATATATAGTGTTGTTGGTAAATGTAAAACAAATATTTATTGCATATGGAACAAGTGATAACATCAAACGTATTACAACCTGCCAAAAGAGCATAGGCAATTTTTAGCTTACGCTTTCTTATATTTTTTGCCTCATATTTTACTTGTCATCGAAAAGGAAAAGAATGTTCTATCCTATCCAGATGACTGGTAATGAAAGATAATGCATATATATTTTCCAAACTTATATTACTCTAAAAAGTAACTATTCATCAATATATAAAGAAGAAAATTTGAACACAATGTTTTTCCAACTTTCCTGATTTATTTTAAAGCAATATATCCTATTTTATTTTATTTATTTAATGACAGTAAAATTTTTACAAAGCACAATATGTAATACTGGAATATTCAATCATTTAGATTTTTTTTTTTTTTTTTCAGCATCTGAACAAAAGAAGCAAGGTGAACATAAGTTCTAACAAAATAATGGGAATTAGTGACAGGAATGTTTAAATATCAACTTCCAAGAAGAATATTCTTTACAAAAGTGTGTGTGTATTTACATATAGTTGTCTGTTGTTAAGTATTGTCACATCAGTTCTGACCCATAGTGACACTGCATAGAGTTTCCAAGGAGTAGCTGGTGAGCTTGAACCACCAACCTTGCGGTTCATACCAGTTTAGCAGTCCAGAGCATTAACTCATAGCAACACAACAAGACTTTCTCTATATATATAGCACTGTTCTTAAATAGCATCAAGTCAGTTCATACTCATATTGACCCTGTGTAATGTTTTCAAGGAGTGATTTGTGGGTTTGAATCACTGATTTTGTGGTTAGCAGCCAGTACTTATTCTATAAAGCCACACTAGAACTACAGATATAGACATAATTCAATATTTGCAGAAGTCTTTAAAAATCCCAGATTTTACAGCAACCTCTCACCTCAGATTAAAAAAAAAAATATATATATATATATTAAAAGGATCTGTTCTTCAAAATTATATACTACCATGGAAAAAGTCAGTAACTATGTGAACAAATAAGTCGAGCATGGTAGCTGGGTATTTGACAAGCAGCTAGAGTTACTATAATCAGAGATAATTCTTGATAATAGATATTTTGGGAAAGAGATTTCTAAATAAGTGTTAAAGCAAATGCAAATTCTTTAGACAATTACATAAGAGTATGACTCTGAATTCAAGGACCAAAATATAAAAATTCCTGTGAAACTGAAACATATTAACAAAGTGGAAAATAGTAGACATCGTTGAAGAGTTTGGTTAAGTCATAATACTTAACCAATACTTTTTGTATGCCAGGGTAAGGAGTGTGAGTTTCATTGTCATGACAATGGGAAGGTTTTAAGTAGCTGTTAAACATGGGTATGAGAGGACTTGAAGACTTGGACAAATTCACTCTGGCTATTTATAAGTGAGGAGTCCTGGTGTGGTGCTATTTGTTAATGCGCTGGACTGCGATGTCCACTTGAGCCAGGAGACTTCTGGTTCAAGTACACCAGTTGCTCCTTGGAAACCCTAAACAAGGTCACTATGGGTCAGAAGCTCACTAGACGGACTTAAAAACAACAATGACAACTTTATATGTGAATGGAGCCAGACTAGCCTAAAGGACCAGACAAAATTCTCAGGATAATTCAGATGATTGACAATAGTGGTGTGCTATATGATCTTATACAGAACCATGTGAAAGGGAAGAGTAAAGATAACATTAAATGACTGGATGAACTTAATTTTGAACTTATAATGTTTGAGATACTTGTAGTAGAATTCCAGAAAAATAATGGATATGGAGACTAAAGTTATTCAATAAACAAAGTTAGCCATATAGATTTCTGGTATGGTACTGTAGGATCAGCTCTGGACTATGAAGCAAAACTCAGCAGTTCAAACCCACCAGCTGTTCCTCAGAAACCCTATGCAGGGTCATTGTGAGTTGAAACCAGGTGGACAGCACTTAACAGCAATATAATAGCAGCTTACCATGGAAGATAGATTTAAAGGTGATTCTTAAACCAGATTGGTGTTTTCCAAAGCACAAGAGTTTGGAGACTGTTGCTGAACAGTTCTATGCTAAAATGCAAAAGCCTTTAAAGTTGATGAAACTGGAGTGGGAAAGTAATGGTTTAGAATTGAAGATGGAAAGGTAATGAAAAAGAGAGCCTAATTTCTCTTGTTCTTACTACCATTTAGTACTTCCCTTGTTTCTTAGAAATACTGAACCAATAATATGTTTCTATAAGTGGTGTGAGTTTTGGTGTGATACTGAAGAATAAACATGGGATTGCTAACTGCAAATTCCTTGGCTCAAACCCACCAGCCACTCCTCAGAAACTATACACAGGGTTGCTATGAGTAGGAACCCATACAACTGCACTTAACAACAAGATTATAAGTGGTGTGTTTATCAACACTTCTTATTTATAGGAAAGATACATGAAATTGGGCATACTTTCTTCAAGTAAGTTAAAACTAAATTGGAAAACAAAAACAACACCCTTATTTCTTTTATTGAGTCGATAAACCACACAAGCCAGCTGCCAACAAGAAACCATATGTATGTCAGCATATAACTGCATTCTATAGCAATTTCAATGGCTGATTTTTCAGAATTAGATAACCAAGCCTTTCTTCCAAGTTACCTATGGATGGACATGAACTTCAATCCTTTCAATTAACAACTGAACACCTTAACTACTTGCACCAGTGAAAAATTATTTTCAATACAATATTTAAGCCAAAATTTGTACAGCTGATCTCCTAAGTAGAAAGTATTTACTATCCTTCTTTTGGGGCATTTCTTAGCAAGCTTCTCTCACTTTCAATACCTTCTCTGCCTGTGATATCTCCCTCCACCACTCCTACCCTAAGGTATTTATGATTCCTACCTCTAACTGTCTTTATTTTATTTCAACATCCTTAATGAATACTAGGAGACTTGGTGTGGCACTGTGGGTTAATACACCAGATTGCAGTTTAAACTGCAATGTTGGCAGTTCAAACTTGTCAGCTGCTCCTTGGAAACCCTATACAGGGTCAGAACTCAACAGCACTTCACAGCAACAACAAATGAATACTAGGAATCCTTGTGGCATTGGAGTATAAACACTGGATTGCTAGCCACAAGGTCAGCAGTTCAAACCTACCAGCTATTCTTTGGAAGGAAGATGCAATTTTCTGCTCTTGTAGAGATTTATGGTCTTAGGAACCCTTTCCAAGGTTGATATGATTTGCAATCTACTCAATGGCAGTGGTTTTGGGCTTGGCCTTCATCTGGGTTATTAGATACTGCATTATTTTAAATCAGAAAACGTGTGCATCAGGGTTTTATTCCTTCACAATTCTTTTTCAATCTTTATGCTGAACAAAATATGATGTATGACAATATGCAGAAGAATGTTTTTTCAGTATTGGAGTAATACTCATTAGTAACTTGCAATATGCAAATGACATATTACTTAATAGGTGTGAAGAGACTTGAATCACTTACTGATGAAGATCAAAGTCTACATGATTCAGTATGGATTACACTTCAACATAAGGAAAACAAATATTCTCACAACTGGATCAATTAAACAAATCATAATAAATGGAGAAAATATTGACATAACCAAGGATTTCATTTTACTTGGATCCAAACTCAACATCCTTGGAAATCAGGAAATCAAAGGATGCATGGTATTGAGCAAGCTCTGGTAGCGTAGTGGTTACGAATCGGGCTGCTAACCACAAGGTCAGCAGTTCGAAACTACCAGCTGTTCCACAGAAGAAAGATGAGGCTTTCTGCTCCCGTAAAGATTTACAGCCTCGGAAATCCTGTACAGGGTCGCTATGAGTCGGAACCGACTCCACGGGCACATAACAACAACAACAACAACAACTTCAAAAAAGGCTTGTTTGAAGTGTTAAAAAGCAAATACATCACTTTGAGGACTAAAGTGAGCCTGACAGAAGCTACATTGTTTTCAACTGACTCATATATATGCAAAGCTGGACAGTGAAAAGGGACAACTAAAGAAATGATGCATTTGTATTATAGTGCTAATGAAGACTATTGAGTGTGCCCTGGATTGCTAAAAGAACAAATATATCTGTCTTGTAGAAAGTTCTGTCAGGATGTTCCTTAGAAGAGAAGATGGAGAGTCTTTGTCTCATTCACTTGGACTTGTAATCAAGAGGGACCAATATCTGGAGAAGGACATTGTTGTTGTTGTTGTTGTTGTTATGTGCTGTCGAGTTGGTTCCGACCCATAGCAACCCTGTACAGGGTTTCTGAGGCTGTAAATCTTTACGGGAGCAGAAAGCCTCCTCTTTCTCCTGCAGAGCTGCTGGTAGTTTCGAACTGCTGACCTTGAGGTTCGCAGATGGATTCGTAACCACTACGCTACCAGAGCTCCTATATGCTTGGTCAAATAGAAGGTCAGCAAATGGAGAAAGACCCTCAATGAGATGGACTGACAGTGTCTACAACAATAAGTTCAAACATGGCAATCATTGTGAGCATGGCACGGGAAATGTCAGTGTTTCATTTCATTGAACACAGGGTTGCTATGAATTGGAATCAGACTAGACAACATCTAACGCATATACTCCTGTAAAGATTTACACCCTAAGAAACCCTGTACAGGGTCGCTATGGGTCGGAACCGACTCAACGGCACTTAACAACAACAACAACAACACATATACACACATTGCAGATAAGTTTTTCTTTTCTTTTCTTCTTTCTATTTTCCAACCTATATTTTATCATGGTCAACCAAGTAAAAGACCAGCAGAAAAGCGTATTAAACAGATGACCCTCTCTCTGTGTGAGTGTGTGTCACGAATGCTAAGAGAAGGAGAAACTGAATAGTTCTACACTAGTAAATTTGTCCCTGAATTATCAACTTTGGGAATGCTTTTTAAAAATTTATAAAAAGTGTGTAAAGCTTTATCATAGAAACATAGTCGCTGAATCATGAGGCAGTTAGAATTTCAGTTTGAACTGAAGTATAAATGTAAAATCCTAAGTATGGTAAACTTAGCCAACAAATGAAAGCTCACAGACTTCAAAAGAGACACACATAAAAAATAATTAATTTGTCTCCAACTTAATTAAATGATGGAGCAATTCAACCAACTCAGCTTTTAAATGTAATCATAATTAATCTGAATAGGTACAGAATTCTCTTTTACAGTGGCTCAATAAGAGACTGTAGGCATCTGGCAGGAACATTTCAACTCTGTAGGTTGCTTCATTTATTTAAAAAGTGATAACAGGGCAGAAAATCATTAAGTTTTTTGCTTAGATAACTGTGAATTTTTCAAAGTTTGCAGACAAATCAAACGATAAAACCCTCCTTCTCATTTAGAATATAGTTATAAGAGTTCTTAGACCTGACACTAAGAGCACACCTATAAAAGCAAAATAAAAGTGATAAATTTAATTTCATCCAAACTAATTATTTTTGCAAAAGACCTTGTGAAGTCTTATAATTTAATTACATGATAAATAAAGATGTAATAAAAATTGTTTGCATTAAGATATCACATACATGACAGTAACAATGTTACCTTTATAAGACTACTGAATCACATATAACAGCTACTGTGTTACCTAAAACACATTAATATAAAATATGATATTCATTCTGATTGTTTCTGGCAGAATAATGACTCAATTTGCCTAATTTATCATTACTGGAAGCAGATAGACTCACTTCAAGTTTAATCAAGTCACTTAATCTCCCACCTCCAAATAGCAGCTGTTTTTCTTTAAATGTCACATGAACATAAAGAAAAACAAGGTCTCTGTCCTATAAAATTGTTGTTGTTCTAGTTGTTTTTAGGTGGTATTGAGTCTGTACTGTCTCATAGCGACCCCATGCACAACAGAACAAAGCATTTTCTGGTCCTAGGCCAGTCTCACAATTGTTGCCACTCTTGAGCTCATTGATGCTGCCACTTTTCCAATCCATCTCACTGGGGGTCTTCCTCTTTTTCTCTGACCCTCCACCCTACCAAACATGATATTTTTCTCCAAAGACTGGTACCTCCTGACAATATGTCTGAAGTTTGAGAGACAAAATTTGGCTATCCTGGCCTCCAAGGTGCACTCTGGCTGCACTTCTTCCAATATAGGTCTGTTTGTTGTTTTGGCAGGCCATGGATGGTACTTTCAGTATTCTCCAACATCACGGTCATCTTGACTTTGAGGAGGCAGCTCTTCCCCAGTAGCATTTTGAGTGTCTTCCAACCTGAGTGGTTCATTTTCCGGCAATTTATCTGACAGTGTTTCTCTGCTATTCATAAGGTTTTCAGTGACTAAATATTTGGAAGTAGTTCATCTCACCTTCTTCCTAGTCTGTCTTCGTCTGGAAGTTCATCTGAAACTTGTCCACCATGGGTGACTCTGCTGGTATTAAAATACCGTGGCATAGTTTCCAGAATCATAGTAACTCACAAGCTATCGCAGTACAACAAACTGACAGGTGAGTGGTAGCCATGAAGATTATTCAATAAAATTTTAACAGAAAAGATTTTTTAAAAATGGGGGTGTGTTCATCACAGCACTATTCACAACAGCAAAAAGACAGAAACAGCCTAAACAAACTTTGGCGCATGAACATAATGGAATACTATGCAATGTTGAAGATTAACAATGAATCTATGAAACACCTCATAACATGGGGGAACATTATACTGATTAACATTTGTCAATCACAAAGGGACAAATATTGTAGAAGTCCACTATGTAAAAACTCAAGGTAAGTTTTTCATGCTAGAAGAAACATTATTTGATGTTTACCAGGGATGGTAGAGAAAAAAGAGCAATTCACATGTTAACTAGGGTGACAGGAAGGGAAATATACAAGAAGAGAGAGATTAATAGAATGATGAACACAGCAGAAAGCACAGGGAGGTATGCAAGTGTTAAAGTGGATAAAAGAAAAAAAAAAAAAAACTATTATATGCACAGCCCTGCAACAAACAGTGTTCTGCAGGTAGATACATGGGCAATTATATAGACTGAATGGATGTGGGAGAGAGAGTGGGAGTATACCCACAAATATATAAGAGTTTAAAAGAGGATATTTGTACATGGGTATTTAACCTTGCTGCAAACACACCTATGAACACTGTAGAGCATGCAGGCCAAAAGATGATAATTTCCTAGATATTATCAAACATCTTAAAACAATGAGGCTTGGGATCATATACCAAAAAGATATTCTTTATTGACTGTGAAAAGGCTTTCAATTGTACAGTTCATGACAAGCTATGGATAGCATTGAGAAGAATGCGTATTCCAGAACAATTAATTAAACTCATGAGGAACCTTTACATAGAACAAGACTTTGTTGTCGGATCAAAACCAGGGGATATTGAATGGCTTAAAATCAGGAAAGGTGCGCACCATACATATTCAATCTGTATACTGAACAAATAAACCAAGAAGCTGAATAACATGAACAAGAACGTAGCATCAGATTGGAAGAAGACTCATTAACTACCTACAGTATACAGATGGTTCTGTCTTGCTTGTTGGATGAGGACTTTAAATACTTACTGATTAAGATCCAAAGCTACAGCCTTCAGTATGGCTT